>NW_023503375.1:0-600000 GCF_014529535.1 Bradysia coprophila
CAAAAACAACAATTTGCCGCAAGAAACCAGAGTCTTTCCATCTGCTTCACACAAAAAGTTACAAAATCGAGGGGGTGGTCACTCTCACACAAAATTGCTCCACATGTGGCGTCCTTCCATACACACCAAATACCACTCTTTCAATACCCAAACCTTGCCGAAGAAACCGAACTTTCCATCTTGCTTCACACAAAAAGTTACAAAAAATTCGAGGGTGGTCACTCACACACAAAAGCGTACACTCCTGGTCAACATTCAAGACAACAACATCTTTCAAATTAACAACACACTTTAGCCAAGCAAACAAACTTGCGATCTGCTTTCACATAAGAAAGTACAAAAATCGAGGCGGGTGGTCACTCACACCACTAAAAGCGTCTTACCACTGTGGCTCACTTTCAGACGACAACACTTTCAATAACAACAATTATCGAAAGAAAAACAACTTTCCATCTGCTTCACACAAAAAAGTTTACAAAAATCGAGGGGGTGGTCAGTCACATCACAAAAGCGTACACTCGCTGATCACTTCCAATACAACCACTCTTTCATACGACACCTTTCGACCGAAGAAACCATCAACTTTCCATTCTTTTGGCTTACATCACAAAGTCACAAATTAGGGTGGTCACTATTACCTAAAAGCGTACAACTTGTGATCACCTCCATAGCAAATCTACACTCTTTCATACCCAACACTGTTGCGGTCTAAGAAACGAGCTTCCATCTGCTCACATAACAAGTTACAAAAATTCGAGGCGGTGTCATCTCAACAAAGAAGTGTACATTGTGGTCATTCCATACAACCACGTCTTTAGTCGATAACCCAACAACTTTGCCGGAAGAATCAAACTTGCCCATCTGCTTCACATAAAAGTTAAAAACAAAAAATCGAGGGGGTGGTTACTCACACACCAAAACCGGACACTGGTCACTTGGGCAGACACAACTCTTCTCGATAACCAATAACTTTGCCGCAAGAAGCCCAACTTTCCATCTGCTTCCACATAAAAACGTACAAAAATCGATGTGTTGGTCACTCACACACAAACGGCGACACTTGCGTCCACTTCCAACAACCACTCTTCAGAACCAACCACTTTGCCGAAGAAAACCAACTCCTCATCTGCTTCAACATAAAAAGTTATCAAATCGAGGAGCGTGTTTCACTCAACACAGAAAAGGTGTACAACTTGTGGTACTTTCAGTAGACCAACCTTTTCGATAACCCAACAACTTTGCCGAAGATAACACAAACTTCCATCTTTGCCTTCACACAAAAAGTTACAAAAAATCCCGAGGGGGTGGTCACCTCAATTACTAAAGGTACCTGTGGGTCACTTCCATACACCACTCTTTAATAACAACAACTTTGCCCGAAGAACGAACTCTCTATCTGCTTCACAGCCAAATACAGAAAGAATCGAGGGGTGTCACTCACACCACAAAGCGACACTGTCTCACTTTCTAGTCACCACACACTCACCTCTACACACTCATTCAACTTTCCCGAAACAATCATTTTTCTCAAAAAAAACTCAAATCATCACGATCACTGTACGTTGGAGTAGCTCAGAAATGAACCATTACAGCGCTGTCACTCGCTCGAAATTCGATCCTTAATTTCCATTATAAATTTTTTCTCGGAAAGTTGAATGAGTTCGTAGATGTGTGAGTGGTGTGGTTGAATGAGTACCACTGAGTGTCCTGCTTTTGTGTGTGAGTGACCACCCCTCGATTTTATGTTATCTTTCGGCTGTGAAGCTAGAATAGAGAGTTCAGTTTCTTCGGCAAAGGGTGTGGTTTATGAAGAGTGTTGTATGGAAGTGACCACAGTGATTAACGCTTTTAAGTAATATGACCACCCGTCGATTGTTGTAACGTTTGTGGGAGCAGATGGAAAGTTTGTTTCTTCGGCAAGTGTTTGTTATCGAACAGAGTTGATCTAACTGAAAGTGACCACAGTGTTACACTTTTCCTGCTGTGAGTGACCACCCCTCGATCTTTTGAACTTTTTATGGGAAGCAGTACTGGAGAGCTTGGTTTCTTCGGCAAAGTGAGTTGGTCTTGAAAGAGTCGGTTGTATGGGACCCGTGAGACCCACAGTGTCCGCTTGCCTTGTGTGGACCAACAGCCCTTCGATTTTTGTAACTTTTATGTGAAGAGATGGAAAGGGTGGCTTTTCGGCAAGTTATTAGTTATCGAAGAATGTTGTCGTCCTGAAAGTGCCACCACAGTGATCCGTTTTCGTGTCGTGTAGTAACCACCCTCGATTTTGTTTTAACTTTTTTATCGTCAAGCAGATGGAAAGTTGCTTCTTCGCACAGTTGTTTGGTTATCGAAAAGTGTTGTATGATGTGACCAACAATGTTACAACTTTTGTGTCACAATGTGAGTGACCACCCCTCAATTTTTGTTAACTTTTATGTGAGCACGATGGAAGCTTCGTTCTTCGCCAAATTGTTGGTATTGAAGGAGTGGTCGTATGAAGTGGATCACAGTGTACGTTAGTAATAGTGACCCACCCCCTCATTTTTGTGCTTTTGATGCTTTTGTGTGAAGCAGATGGAAAGTTGGTTTCTTCGGCAAAGTTGTTGTTATTGAAAGTGTTGTCGTGGAAAGTGACCACAGTGTACGCTTTTGTGTGTGAGTGACCACCCCTCGATTTTTGTAACTTTTTATGTGAAGCAGATGGAAAGTTGTTTCTTCGGCAAAGTTGTTGGTTATTGAAAGTGTTGTCTGAAGTGACCACAGTGTACGCTTTTGTGTGTGAGTGACCACCCCCTCGATTTTTGTAACTTTTTGTGTGAAGCAGATGGAAAGTTGGTTTCTTCGGCAAAGTTGTTGGATTGAAAGAGTGTTGTATGAAGTGACCACAGTGTACGCTTTTGTGTGTGAGTGACCACCCCCTCGATTTTTGTAACTTTTTGTGTGAAGCAGATGGAAAGTTGGTTTCTTCGGCAAAGTTGTTGGTTATTGAAAGAGTTGTTGTCTGAATGTGACCACAGTGTACGCTTTTGTGTGTGAGTGACCACCCCCTATTTTTGTAACTTTTTGTGTGAAGCAGATGGAAAGGTAGTTTCTTCGGCAAAGTTGTTCGGTATTGAAACAGTAGTTGTGGCATGAGTTGTAGAAGGTACGGGATTCACCAAAAATTGATGGTTTTCAGTAGAGTGTAACACGGGAAGAGGTGTTTTGTTCGAAAAGGTGTAAGAGTGGTGATTGCGGGGGTCCAGGGGGCGGCAGCCCCTTGGCATGAAAAATATAAATAATGGAAAGACGATATAAGGCGTTACAAAAGAAGAAGTTATTGTTTCGGGCTAACTTAACTGTAAAAATGTGGGAGTGTCACACGGAAAGAGGTGTTTAGTTCGAAAAGTGTAAGAGTGGTGATTGCGGGGGTCCAGGGGCGGCAGCCCCCTGGCATGAAAAATAAATAATGAAAAGACGATATTAGGCATTACAAAAGAAGAATGTGATGTTTTGGACTAACTTTTCATAAGAATGTTTGAGCTGAGCGAAGCGATTTTCGTATTGCTCTTTAGCAGACTTAGAGTTGCTTTCGAATAGATGTTTGTCTGTAACAGGTGTTCGTCTCTATTTTCTCTGTTTGTCTGTAACAGGTGTTAGTCTCTAACAGGTGTCTGCCCGGTCTAGCTTGCTAGGATGCGACGTGGCACGAAGTGCCACAGGATGCAGACTAGTACTATATTATAACGACGGGATGTTTGTCTTTCTGTTTGTCCGCTATTTACCCGTCAAAATGAAAGTTCAGAGCAAAAAAAAAAAAAACACTTTTTGATATGTTGTAGGGAATGGTCTGAAACGTGGAGAAAACGTGGTCCGGTGAAAAGTCTGTTCGGAGATAGTGAAGTTATGACTGTGGGGAGGTGGAAAATGGGAAGAATCGATATAACTCGGTTATTTTGAGAGATGGAGCGTCGGTGGGGAAGAAGAAATGTTCCATTTATTGCGGGGAACAAAGTTGCAGAAGAAAGTTTTTTTCTAAACTTTTCATCGGGAGGTGGTAGAGTGGATTTTATGGGTTCTTTTTGGAGGGTCTGGAAAATGTTTTTAAATTGTGGAGGCGGCTGTTTTGGAAGTGGTGAGGCGTGAGCCGGGGCTCAAATGAAAGGTATTGATGGTACGAAGCGAAGAAAAAAAACTGGAAAAAAATTCAATTCAATTTGTTGGAATTAAGGTGGTAAGTACGGGTGTTTGACCACCAACGGGAACACGTTTGTAATTGCGAACGCGCCCTGTTTAAGAAGCCTAGAGGGGCGTGTGAGGGTTTCAACGAAAAGGTATGGATTGTATGAATCGAGGAAAAAAAAATTTAGGAAATTCGGATCAATTTCGAGCGAGTGACAGCTCTTCAAGTGGGCCATTTTTGAGCTACTCCAACGTACAGTGATCGATGATGATTTTGAGTTTTTCTTTGGGTGAAATGGATTTGTTTTTGGTGAAAGTTGAATGGGTTTTAGAGGTGAGTGGTGTGGTTGAATAGAAGTGAACACGGTGTACGCCTTTGTGTTTTGAGTGACCACCCCCTCGATTTTTTGTATCTTTGGCTGTGAAGCAGATGGAGAGTTGGTTTCTTTCCGGCAAAGTTGTTGGTTATCGAAAGAGTTGTCTACTGAAAGTGACCACAGTGTACGCTTTTAGGTAATAGTGACCACCCCCTCGATTTTTGCAACTTTTTGTGTGAAGCAGATGGAGAGTTGGTTTCTTCGGCAAAGTTGTTGGGGTATTGAAAGAGTTGTCTACTGAAAGTGACCACAGTGTACGCTTTCAAGGTAATAGTGACCACCCCCTTCGATTTTTTGTAACTTTTTATGTGAAGCAAATGGAAAGTTGGTTTCTTCAGCAAAGTTGTTGTTAATTGAGAGAGTGTTTGTGGAGAAGTGACCACAGTGTACGCTTTGTGTGTGAGTGACCACCCCTCGATTTTTGTAACTTTTTATGTGAAGCAGATGGAGAGTTGGTTTCTTTCGGCAAAGTTATTGGTTATTCAAAAGAGTTGTCGTCTGGAAAGTGACCACAGTGTCCGTTTTTGGTGTGTGAGTGACCACCCCCCTGGATTTTTGTAACTTTTTATGTGAAGCAGATGGAAAGTTGGTTTCTTCGGCAAAGTTGTTGGTTATCGAAAGAGTTGTCGTCTGAAAGTGACCACAGTGTCCGCTTTTGTGTGTGAGTGGACCACCCCCTCGATTTTTGTAACGTTTTATGTGAAGCAGATGGAAAGTTGGTTTCTTCGGCAAAGTTGTTGTTAATTGAGAGAGTGGTTGTGTGGAAGTGACCACAGTGTACGCTTTTAGGTAATACTGACCGCCCCTCGATTTTTGTAACTTTTTATGTGAAGCAGATGGAAAGTTATTTTCTTCGACAAAGTTGTTGGTTATCGAAAGTGTTGTCGTCTGAAAGTGACCACAATGTACGCTTTTAGGTAATAGTGACCACCCCCTCGATTTTTGTAACTTTTTATGTGAAGCAGATGGAGAGTTGGTTTCTTCGGCAAAGTTGTTGGTTATCGAAAGAGTTGTCGTCTGAAAGTGACCACAGTGTCCGCTTTTGTGTGTGAGTGAGCACCCCCTCGATTTTTGTAACTTTTTATGTGAAGCAGATGGAAGCTTCGTTTCTTCGGCAAAGTTGCTAGGTATTGAAAGAGTGGTTGTATGGAAGTGATCACAGTGTCCGCTTTTGTGTGTGAGTGACCACCCCCTCGATTTTTTTTAACTTTTTGTGTGAAGTAAATGGAGAGTTGGTTTCTTCGGCAAAGTTGTTGGTTATCGAAAGAGTTGTCGTCTGAAAGTGACCACAGTGTCCACTTTTGTGTGTTGAGTGACCACCCCCTCGATTTTTGTAACTTTTTATGTGAAGCAGATGGAAGCTTCGTTTCTTCGGCAAAGTTGCTAGGTATTGAAAGAGTGGTTGTATGGAAGTGATCACAGTGTCCGCTTTTGTGTGTGAGTGACCACCCCCTCGATTTTTTTTAACTTTTTGTGTGAAGCAAATGGAGAGTTGGTTTCTTCGGCAAAGTTGTTGGTTATCGAAAGAGTTGTCGTCTGAAAGTGACCACAGTGTCCGCTTTTGTGTGTGAGTGACCACCCCCTCGATTTTTGTAACTTTTTATGTGAAGCAGATGGAAAGTTGGTTTCTTCGGCAAAGTTATTGGTTATGGAAAGAGTTGTTGTCTGAATGTGACCACAGTGTACGCTTTTGTGTGTGAGTGACCACCGCCTCGATTTTTGTAACTTTTGTGTGAAGCAGATGGAAAGTTAGTTTCTTCGGCAAAGTTATTGGTTATGGAAAGAGTTGTTGTCTGAATGTGACCACAGTGTACGCTTTTGTGTGTGAGTGACCACCCCCTCGATTTTTGTAACTTTTTATGTGAAGCAGATGGAAAGTTGGTTTCTTCGGCAAAGTTATTGGTTATGGAAAGAGTTGTTGTCTGAATGTGACCACAGTGTACGCTTTTGTGTGTGAGTGACCACCCCCTTGATTTTTGTAACTTTTTGTGTGAGGCAGATGGAGAGTTGGTTTTTTCGGCAAAATTGTTGTTAATTGAGAGAGTGGTTGTGTGGAAGTGACCGCAGTGTCCGCTTTTGGTGTGTGAGTGACCACCCCCTCGATTTTTGTAACTTTTTATGTGAAGCAGATGGAAAGTTGATTTCTTCGTCAAAGTTGTTCGGTATTGATGATTTTCAGTGGAGTATCACACGGGAATAGGTGTTTTGTTCGAAAAGGTGTGAGAGTGGTGATTGCGGGGTCCAGGGAACGGCAGCCCCCTGGCATGAAAAATAAATAATGGAAAGACGATATTAGGCGTCACAAAGAAGGTGTTGTTTCGGGCTAACTTAACTGTAAAAATGTGGGAGTGTGACACGGGAAGAGGTGTTTTGTTCGAAAAGGTGTAAGAGTGGTGATTGCGGGGGTCCAGGGGGCGGCAGCCCCCTGGCATGAAAAATAAATAATGAAAAGACGATATTAGGCATTACAAAAGAAGAAGGAGATGTTTTGGACTAACTTTTCATAAGAATTTTTGAGCGAAGCGATTTTCGTATAGCTCTTTAGCAGACTTAGAGTTGCTTTCGAATAGATGTTAGTCTCTAACAGGTGTCTGCCCGGTCTAGCTTGCTAGGATGCGACGTGGCACGAAGTGCCACAGGATGCAGACTATACTATATTATAACGACGGGATGTTTGTCTGTTTGTCCGCTATTTACCGTCAAAATGAAAGTTCAGAGCAAAAAAAAAACACTTTTTGATATGTTGTAGGGAATGGTCTGAAACGTGGAGAAAACGTGGTCCGGTGAAAAGTCTGTTCGGAGATAGTGAAGTTATGACTGTGGGGAGGTGGAAAATGGGAGAATCGGAATAACTCGGTTATTTTGAGAGATGGAGCGTCGGGTGGGGAACAAGAAATGTTCAATTTATTGCGGTGAACAAAGTTGCAGAAGAAAGTTTTTTTCTAACTTTTCATCGGGAGGTGGTAGAGTGGATTTTATGGGTTTTTTTGAGGGTCTGGAAAATGTTTTAAATTGTGGAGCGGCTGTTTTGGAAGGTGGTGAGGCGTGTGAGACCTCAAACGAAAGGTATGGATGGTACGAAGCGAAGAAAAAAAAGTGGAAAAAAATTGGATTCAATTTGTTGGAATTAAGGTGGTAAGTAGGGTGTTTGACCACCAACGGGAACACGTTTGTAATTGCGGAGCGGCTGTTTCAGAAGCTAGAGGGGCGTGTGAGGGTTTCAATGAAAGGTAACAATCCTACGAATCGAGGAAAAAAAAATTTACGAAATTCGGATCAATTTCGAGCGAGTGACAGCTCTCCAAGTGGGCCATTTTTGAGCTACTCCAACGTACAGTGATCGATGATGATTTTGAGTTTTTCTTTGGGTGAAATGGATTTGTTTTTGGTGAAAGTTGTATGGGTTTGAGAGGTGAGTGGTGTGGTTGAATAGAAGTGACCACAGTGTACGCTTTTTGTGTGAGTGACCACCCCCTCGATTTTTGTATCTTTGGCTGTGAAGCAGAAAGAGAGTTCGTTTCTTCGGCAAAGTTGTTGGGTATTGAAAGAGTGGTTGTATGGAAGTGACCACAGTGTACGCTTTTAGGTAATAGTGACCACCCCCTCGATTTTTGCAACTTTTTGTGTGAAGCAGATGGAAAGTGGGTTTCTTCGGCAAAGTTATTGGTTATCGAAACAGTTGTCGTCTGAAAGTGACCACAGTGTCCGCTTTTGTGTGTGAGTGACCACCCCTCGATTTTTTTAACTTTTTATGTGAAGCAGATGGAAAGTTGGTTTCTTCGGCAAAGTTGTTGTTAATTGTGAGAGTCTTTGTGGAGAAGTGACCACAGTGTACGTTTTTGTGTGTAAGTGACCACCCCCTCGATTTTTGTAACTTTTTGTGTGAAGCAGATGGAAGCTTCGTTTCTTCGGCAAAGTTGTTGGGCATTGAAAGAGTGGTTGTATGGAAGTGATCACAGTGTACGCTTTTAGGTAATAGTGACCACCCCCGAGGGGGTGGTCACTCACACACAAAAGCGTACACTGTGGTCACTTCCATACAACCACTCTTTCGATAACCAACAACTTCGTCGAAGAAACAAACTTTCCATCTGCTTCACATAAAAAGTTACAAAAATCGAGGGGGTGGTCACTCAAACACAAAAACGTACACTGCGGTCACTTCCATACAACCACTCTTTCAATAACCAACAACTTTGCCGAAAAAACCAACTTTCCATCTGCTTCACATAAAAAGTTACAAAAATCGAGGGGGTGGTCACTATTACTTAAAAGCGTACACTGTGATCACTTCCATACAATCACTCTTTCAATACCCAACAACTTTGCCGAAGAAACCCACTTTCCATCTGCTTCACACAAAAAGTTGCAAAAATCGATTTTTTTTAACTTTTTGTGTGAAGCAATTGGAGAGTTGGTTTCTTCGGCAAAGTTGTTGGTTATCGAAAGAGTTGTCGTCTGAAAGTGACCACAGTGTCCGCTTTTGTGTGAGAGTGACCACCCCCTCGATTTTTGTAACTTTTTGTGTGAAGCAGATGGAAAATTGGTTTCTTCGGCAAAGTTGTTGGTTAATGAAAGAGTGGTTGTATGGAAGTGACCACAGTGTCCGCTTTTGTGTGTGAGTGACCACCCCCTCGATTTTTTTTAACTTTTTGTGTGAAGCAAATGGAGAGTTGGTTTCTTCGGCAAAGTTGTTGGTTATCGAAAGAGTTGTCGTCTGAAAGTGACCACAGTGTCCGCTTTTGTGTGAGAGTGACCACCCTCTCGATTTTTGTAACTTTTTATGTGAAGCAGATGGAAAGTTGGTTTCTTCGGCAAAGTTATTGGTTATCGAAAGAGTTGTCGTCTGAAAGTGACCACAGTGTACGCTTTTGTGTGTGAGTGACCACCCCCTCGATTTTTGTAACTTTTTATGTGAAGCAGATGGAAAGTTGGTTTCTTCGGCAAAGTTGTTGTTAATTGAGAGAGTGTTTGTGCAGAAGTGACCACAGTGTACGCTTTTGTGTGTGAGTGACCACCCCCTCGATTTTTGTTACTTTTTGTGTGAAGCAGATGGAAAGTTGGTTTCTTCGGCAAAGTTGTTGGTTATTGAAAGAGTTGTTGTCTGAATGTGACCACAGTGTACGCTTTTGTGTGTGAGTGACCACCCCCTAGATTTTTGTAACTTTTTGTGTGAAGCAGATGGAAAGGTAATAATGGAAAGACGATATAAGGCTTTACAAAAGAAGAAGTTATTGTTTCGGGCTAACTTAACTGTAAAAATGTGGGAGTGTCACACGGAAAGAGGTGTTTAGTTCGAAAAGGTGTAAGAGTGGTGATTGCGGGGGTCCAGGGGGCGGCATGAAAAATAAATAATGAAAAGACGATATTAGGCATTACAAAAGAAGAATGTGATGTTTTGGACTAACTTTTCATAAGAATGTTTGAGCTGAGCGAAGCGATTTTCGTATAGCTCTTTAGCAGACTTAGAGTTGCTTTCGAATAGATGTTTGTCTGTAACAGGTGTTCGTCTCTAATTTCTCTGTTTGTCTGTAACAGGTGTTAGTCTCTAACAGGTGTCTGCCCGGTCTAGCTTGCTAGGATGCGACGTGGCACGAAGTGCCACAGGATGCAGACTAGTACTATATTATAACGACGGGATGTTTGTCTGTTTGTCCGCTATTTACCGTCAAAACGAAAGTTCAGAGCAAAAAAAAAAAAAAAAAAAAAAACACTTTTTGATATGTTGTAGGGAATGGTCTGAAACGTGGAGAAAACGTGGTCCGGTGAAAAGTCTGTTCGGAGATAGTGAAGTTATGACTGTGGGGAGGTGGAAAATGGCAGAATCGATATAACTCGGTCATTTTGAGAGATGGAGCGTCGGTGGGGGAAGAAGAAATGTTCCATTTATTGCGGTGAACAAAGTTGCAGAAGAAAGTTTTTTTCTAACTTTTCATCGGGAGGTGGTAGAGTGGATTTTATGGGTTTTTTTGAGGGTCTGGAAAATGTTTTAAATTGTGGAGCGGCTGTTTTGGCAGGTGGTGAGGCGTGAGCGGGCTCAAATGAAAGGTATTGATGGTACGAAGCGAAGAAAAAAAAGTGGAAAAAAATTGGATTCAATTTGTTGGAATTAAGGTGGTAAGTAGGGTGTTTGACCACCAACGGGAACACGTTTGTAATTGCGGAGCGGATGTTTTAGAAGCTAGAGGGGCGTGTGAGGGTTTCAATGAAAGGTAACAATCCTACGAATCGAGGAAAAAAAAATTTAGGAAATTCGGATCAATTTCGAGCGAGTGACAGCTCTCCAAGTGGGCCATTTTTGAGCTACTCCAACGTACAGTGATCGATGATGATTTTGAGTTTTTCTTTCGGTGAAATGGATTTGTTTTTGGGGAAAGTTGTGAGTGAGTGGTGTGGTTGAATAGAAGTGAACACGGTGTACGCTTTTGTGTGTGAGTGACCACCCCCTCGATTTTTGTATCTTTGGCTGTGAAGCAGATAGAGAGTTCGTTTCTTCGGCAAAGTTGTTGGGTATTGAAAGAGTGGTTGTATGGAAGTGACCACAGTGTACGCTTTTAGGTAATAGTGACCGACCCCTCGATTTTTGTAACTTTTTATGTGAAGCAGATGGAAAGTTGGTTTTTTCGGCAAAATTGTTGGTTATTGAAAGAGTTGTCGTCTGAAAAAGACCACAGTGTCCGCTTTTGTGTGTGAGTGACCACCCCCTCGATTTTTGTAACTTTTTATGTGAAGCAGATGGAAAGTTGGTTTCTTCGGCAAAGTTATTGGTTATGGAAAGAGTTGTTGTCTGAATGTGACCACAGTGTACGCTTTTGTGTGTGATTGACCACCCCCTCGATTTTTGTAACTTTTTGTGTGAAGCAGATGGAAAGTTAGTTTCTTCGGCAAAGTTATTGGTTATGGAAAGAGTTGTTGTCTGAATGTGACCACAGTGTCCGCTTTTGTGTGTGAGTGACCACCCCCTCGATTTTTGTAACTTTTTATGTGAAGCAGATGGAAAGTTGGTTTTTTCGGCAAAATTGTTGGTTATTGAAAGAGTTGTCGTCTGAAAAAGACCACAGTGTCCGCTTTTGTGTGTGAGTGACCACCCCCTCGATTTTTGTAACTTTTTATGTGAAGCAGATGGAAAGTTGGTTTCTTCGGCAAAGTTATTGGTTATGGAAAGAGTTGTTGTCTGAATGTGACCACAGTGTACGCTTTTGTGTGTGATTGACCACCCCCTCGATTTTTGTAACTTTTTGTGTGAAGCAGATGGAAAGTTAGTTTCTTCGGCAAAGTTATTGGTTATGGAAAGAGTTGTTGTCTGAATGTGACCACAGTGTCCGCTTTTGTGTGTGAGTGACCACCCCCTCGATTTTTGTAACTTTTTATGTGAAGCAGATGGAAAGTTGGTTTTTTCGGCAAAATTGTTGGTTATTGAAAGAGTTGTCGTCTGAAAAAGACCACAGTGTCCGCTTTTGTGTGTGAGTGACCACCCCCTCGATTTTTGTAACTTTTTATGTGAAGCAGATGGAAAGTTGGTTTCTTCGGCAAAGTTATTGGTTATGGAAAGAGTTGTTGTCTGAATGTGACCACAGTGTACGCTTTTGTGTGTGATTGACCACCCCCTCGATTTTTGTAACTTTTTGTGTGAAGCAGATGGAAAGTTAGTTTCTTCGGCAAAGTTATTGGTTATGGAAAGAGTTGTTGTCTGAATGTGACCACAGTGTCCGCTTTTGTGTGTGAGTGACCACCCCCTCGATTTTTGTAACTTTTTATGTGAAGCAGATGGAAAGTTGGTTTTTTCGGCAAAATTGTTGGTTATTGAAAGAGTTGTCGTCTGAAAAAGACCACAGTGTCCGCTTTTGTGTGTGAGTGACCACCCCCTCGATTTTTGTAACTTTTTATGTGAAGCAGATGGAAAGTTGGTTTCTTCGGCAAAGTTATTGGTTATGGAAAGAGTTGTTGTCTGAATGTGACCACAGTGTACGCTTTTGTGTGTGATTGACCACCCCCTCGATTTTTGTAACTTTTTGTGTGAAGCAGATGGAAAGTTAGTTTCTTCGGCAAAGTTATTGGTTATGGAAAGAGTTGTTGTCTGAATGTTACCACCCCCTCGATTTTTGTAACTTTTTATGTGAAGCAGATGGAAAGTTGGTTTCTTCGGCAAAGTTATTGGTTATGGAAAGAGTTGTTGTCTGAATGTGACCACAGTGTACGCTTTTGTGTGTGATTGACCACCCCCTCGATTTTTTTAACTTTTTATGTGAAGCAGATGGAAAGTTAGTTTCTTCGGCAAAGTTGTTGTTAATTGAGAGAGTGGTTGTATGGAAGTGACCACAGTGTACGCTTTTGTGTGTGATTGACCACCCCCTCGATTTTTTTAACTTTTTATGTGAAGCAGATGGAAAGTTAGTTTCTTCGGCAAAGTTGTTGTTAATTGAGAGAGTTGTTGTCTGAATGTGACCACAGTGTACGCTTTTGTGTGTGAGTGACCACCGCCTCGATTTTTGTAACTTTTTGTGTGAAGCAGATGGAAAGTTAGTTTCTTCGGCAAAGTTATTGGTTATCGAAAGAGTTGTCTACTGAAAGTGACCACAGTGTACGCTTTTGTGTGTGAGTGACCACCCCCTCGATTTTTGTAACTTTTTGTGTGAAGCAGATGGAAAGTTGGTTTTTTCGGCAAAGTTGTTGGGTATTGAAAGAGTGGTTGTATGGAAGTGACCACAGTGTACGCTTTTGTGTGTGAGTGACCACCCCCTCGATTTTTGTAACTTTTTGTGTGAGGCAGATGGAGAGTTCGTTTCTTCGACAAAGTTGGTCGGTATTGGAAGAGTGGTTGTATGGAAGTGATCACAGTGTACGCTTTTAGGTAATAGTGACCACCCCCTCGATTTTTTTTTACTTTTTGTGTGAAGCAGATGGAGAGTTGGTTTCTTCGACGAAGTTGTTGGTTATTGAAAGAGTGGTTGTATGGAAGTGACCACAGTGTCCGCTTTTGTGTGTGAGTAACCACCCCTCGATTTTTTTAAACTTTTTATGTGAAGCAGATGGAAAGTTGCTTTCTTCGGCAAAGTTGTTGGTTATCGAAAGAGTGGTTGTATGGAAGTGACCACAATGTACACTTTTGTGTGTGAGTGACCACCCCCTCAATTTTGTAACTTTTTATGTGAAGCAGATGGAAGCTTCGTTTCTTCGGCAAAGTTGTTGGGCATTGAAAGAGTGGTTGTATGTAAGTGATCACAGTGTACGCTTTTAGGTAATAGTGACCACCCCCTCGATTTTTGCAACTTTTTGTGTGAACTGATGGAAAGTTGGTTTTTTCGGCAAAGTTGTTGGTTATTGAAAGAGTGGTTGTATGGAAGTGACCACAGGGTCCGCTTTTGTGTGTGAGTGACCACCCCCTCGATTTTTGTAACTTTTTATGTGAAGCACATGGAAAGTTGGTTTCTTCGGCAAAGTTGTTGGTTCTTGAAAGAGTGGTTGTATGGAAGTGACCACAGTGTACGCTTTTAGGTAATAGTGACCACCCCCTCGATTTTTGTAACTTTTTATGTGAAGCAGATGGAGAGTTGGTTTCTTCGGCAAAGTTGTTGGTTATCGAAAGAGTTGTCGTCTGAAAGTGACCACAGTGTCCGCTTTTGTGTGTGAGTGAGCACCCCCTCGATTTTTGTAACGTTTTATGTGAAGCAGATGGAAAGTTGGTTTCTTCGGCAAAGTTGTTGGTTATTGATAGAGTTGTTGTCTGAATGTGACCACAGTGTACGCTTTTGTGTGTGAGTGACCACCCCCTCGATTTTTGTAACTTTTTATGTGAAGCAGATGGAAAGTTGGTTTCTTCGGCAAAGTTATTGGTTATGGAAAGAGTTGTTGTCTGAATGTGACCACAGTGTACGCTTTTGTGTGTGAGTGACCACCCCCTCGATTTTTGTAACTTTTTATGTGAAGCAGATGGAAAGTTGGCTTCTTCGGCAAAGTTATTGGTTATCGAAAGAGTTGTCGTCTGAAAGTGACCACAGTGTCCGCTTTTGTGTATGAGTAACCACCCCTCGATTTTTTTTAACTTTTTATGTGAAGCAGATGGAAAGTTGCTTTCTTCGGCAAAGTTGTTGGTTATCGAAAGAGTGTACGCTTTTAAGTAATAGTGACCACCCCCTCGATTTTTGTATCTTTGGCTGTGAAGCAGGTGGAAAGTTGGTTTCTTCGACAAAGTTGTTGGTTATTGAAAGAGTGGTTGTATGGAAGTGATCACAGTGTACGCTTTTGTGTGTGAGTGACCACCCCCACACAGTGTGGCTTTTTGTGTGAAGCAGATAGAGGGGCGTGTGAGGGTTTCAATGAAAGGTATGGATTGTACGAATCGAGGAAAAAAAAATTTAGGAAATTCGGATCAATTTCGAGCGAGTGACAGCTCTTCAAGTGGGCCATTTTTGAGCTACTCCAACGTACAGTGATCGATGATGATTTTGAGTTTTTCTTTGGGTGAAATGGATTTGTTTTTGGGGAAAGTTGTAGGGGTTTGAGAGGTGAGTGGTGTGGTTGAATGGAAGTGACCACGGTGTACGCTTTTGTGTGTGAGTGACCACCCCCTCGATTTTTGTATCTTTGGCTGTGAAGAAGATGGAGAGTTCGTTTATTCGACAAAGTTGTTGGGTATTGAAAGAGTGGTTGTATGGAAGTGACCACAGTGTACGCTTTTAGGTAATAGTGACCACCCCCTCGATTTTTGTAACTTTTTATGTGAAGCACATGGAGAGTTGGTTTCTTCGGCAAAGTTGTTGTTAATTGAGAGAGTGTTTGTGCAGAAGTGCCCCCTCGGGGTATTGTTGGGGTATTGTTGGGTATTGAAAGATTGGTTGTATGGAAGTGACCACAGTGTACGCTTTTAGGTAATAGTGACCACCCCCTCGATTTTTGTAACTTTTTATGTGAAGCAGATGGAGAGTTGGTTTCTTCGGCAAAGTTGTTGGTTATCGAAAGAGTTGTCTACTGAAAGTGACCACAGTGTCCCCTTTTGTGTGTGAGTGACCACCCCCTCGATTTTTATAACTTTTTGTGTGAAGCAGATGGACAGTTGGTTTCTTCGACGAAGTTGTTGGTTAACGAAAGTGTTGTCGTCTGAAAGTGACCACAGTGTACGCTTTTGTGTGTGAGTGATCACCCCCTCAATTTTGTAAATTTTTGTGGGAAGCTGATGGAGAGTTGCTTTCTTCGGCAAAGTTGTTGGTTATCGAAAGAGTTGTCGTCTGAAAGTGACCACAGGGTCCGCTTTTGTGTGTGAGTGACCACCCCCTCGATTTTTGTAACTTTTTGTGTGAAGCAGATGGAAAGGTAGTTTCTTCGGCAAAGTTGTTCGGTATTGAAACAGGAGTTGTGGCATGAGTTGTAGAAGGGTACGGGATTCACCAAAAATTGATGGTTTTCAGCAGAGTGTAACACGGGAAGAGGTGTTTTGTTCGAAAAGGTGTAAGAGTGGTGATTGCGGGGGTCCAGGGGGCGGCAGCCCCTTGGCATGAAAAATATAAATAATGGAAAGACGATATTAGGCGTTACAAAAGAAGAAGTTATTGTTTCGGGCTAACTTAACTGTAAAAATGTGGGACTGTCACACGGAAAGAGGTGTTTAGTTCGAAAAGGTGTAAGAGTGGTGATTGCGGGGGTCCAAGGGGCGGCAGCCCCCTGGCATGAAAAATAAATAATGGAAAGACGATATTAGGCATTACAAAAGAAGAAGGTGATTTTTTGGACTAACTTTTCATAAGAATGTTTGAGCGGAGCGAAGCGATTTTCGTATAGCTCTTTAGCAGACTTAGAGTTGCTTTCGAATAGATGTTAGTCTCTAACAGGTGTCTGCCCGGTCTAGCTTGCTAGGATGCGACGTGGCACGAAGTGCCACAGGATGCAGACTAGTAACATATTATAACGACGGGATGTTTGTCTTTCTTTCTTTCTTTCTTTCTGTCTGTCTGTTTGTCCGCTATTTACCGTCAAAATGGAAGTTCAGAGCAAAAAAAAAAAAAAAAAAAAACACTTTTTGATATGTTGTAGGGAATGGTCTGAAACGTGGAGAAAACGTGGTCCGGTGAAAAGTCTGTTCGGAGATAGTGAAGTTATGACTGTGCGGAGGTGGAAAATGTCAGAATCGATATAACTCGGTTATTTTGAGAGATGGAGCGTCGGTGGGGGAAGAAGAAATGTTCCGTTTATTGCGGGGAACAAAGTTGCAGAAGAAAGTTTTTTTCCAACTTTTCATCGGGAGGTGGTAGAGTGGATTTTATGGGTTTTTTTGAGGGTCTGGAAAATGTTTTAAATTGTCGAGCGGCTGTTTTGGAAGGTGGTGAGGCGTGTGAGACCTCAAATGAAAGGTATTGATGGTACGAAGCGAAGAAAAAAAACTGGAAAAAAATTGGGGTCAATTTGTTGGAGTTAAGGTGGTAAGTAGGGTGTTTGACCACCAACGGCAACACGTTTGTAATTGCGGAGCAGCTGTTTTAGAAGCTAGAGGGGCGTGTGAGAGTTTCAACGAAAGGTATGGATTGTACGAATCGAGGAAAAAAAAATTTAGGAAATTCGGATCAATTTCGAGCGAGTGACAGCTCTCCAAGTGGGCCATTTTTGAGCTACTCCAACGTACAGTGATCGATGATGATTTTGAGTTTTTCTTTGGGTAAAATGGATTTGTTTTCGGGGAAAGTTGTATGGGTTTGAGGGGTGAGTGGTGTGGTTGAATAGAAGTGAACACGGTGTACGCTTTTAGGTAATAGTGACCACCCCCTCGATTTTTGTATCTTTGGCTGTGAAGCAGACAGAGAGTTCGTTTCTTCGGCAAAGTTGGTCGGTATTGAAAGAGTGGTTGTATGGAAGTGACCACAGTGTACGCTTTTGTGTGTGAGTGACCACCCCCTCGATTTTTGTAACTTTTTATGTGAAGCAGATGGAAAGTTGGTTTCTTCGGCAAAGTTGTTGGTTATCGAAAGAGTTGTCTACTGAAAGTGACCACAGTGTCCCCTTTTGTGTGTGAGTGACCACCCCCTCGATTTTTATAACTTTTTGTGTGAAGCAGATGGACAGTTGGTTTCTTCGACGAAGTTGTTGGTTAACAAAAGTGTTGTCCATTTATTGCGGTGAACAAAGTTGCAGAAGAAAGTTTTTTTCTAACTTTTCATCGGGAGGTGGTAGAGTGGATTTTATGGGTTTTTTTGAGGGTCTGGAAAATGTTTTAAATTGTGGAGCGGCTGTTTTGGAAGGTGGTGAGGCGTGAGCGGGCTCAAATGAAAGGTATTGATGGTACGAAGCGAAGAAAAAAAACTGGAAAAAAATTGGGGTCAATTTGTTAGAGTTAAGGTGGTAAGTAGGGTGTTTGCCCACCAACGGGAACACGTTTGTAATTGCGGAGCGGCTGTTTTAGAAGCTAGACGGGCGTGTGAGGGTTTCACGAAACGAATGGATTGTACGAATCGAGGAAAAAAAAATTTAGGAAATTCGGATCAATTTCGAGCGAGTGACAGCTCTCCAAGTGGGCCATTTTTGAGCTACTCCAACGTACAGTGATCGATGATGATTTTGAGTTTTCCTTTGAGAAAAATGGATTTGTTTTTGGTGAAAGTTGTGTGGGTTTGAGAGGTGAGTGGTGTGGTTGAATAGAAGTGAACACGGTGTACGCTTTTAGGTAATAGTGACCACCCCCTCGATTTTTGTAACTTTTTGTGTGAAGCAGATGGAGAGTTGGTTTCTTCGGCAAAGTTGTTGGTTATTGAAAGAGTGGTTATATGGAAGTGACCACAGTGTACGCTTTTGTGTGTGAGTGACCACCCCCTCGATTTTTGTAACTTTTTATGTGAAGCAGATGGAAAGTTGGTTTCTTCGGCAAAGTTGTTGGGTATTGAAAGAGTGATTGTATGGAAGTGATCACAGTGTACGCTTTTAAGTAATAGTGACCTCCCCCTCGATTTTTGTAACTTTTTGTGTGAAGCAGATGGAGAGTTGGTTTCTTCGGCAAAGTTGTTGGTTATTGAAAGAGTGGTTGTGCAGAAGTGACCTCAGTGTACACTTTTGTGTGTGAGTGACCACCCCCTCAATTTTTGTAACTTTTTGTGTGAAGCAGATGTAGAGTTCGTTTCTTCGGCAAAGTTATTGGTTATCGAAAGAGTTGTCGTCTGAAAGTGACCACAGTGTACACTTTTCTGTGTGAGTGACCACCCCCTCGATTTTTGTAACTTTTTATGTGAAGCAGATGGAAAGTTGGTTTCTTCGACAAAGTTATTGGTTATCGAAAGAGTTGTCGTCTGAAAGTGACCACAGTGTCCACTTTTGTGTGTGAGTGACCACCCCCTCGATTTTTGTAACTTTTTATGTGAAGCAGATGGAAGCTTCGTTTCTTCGGCAAAGTTGTTAGGTATTGAAAGAGTGGTTGTATGGAAGTGATCACAGTGTCCGCTTTTGTGTGTGAGTGACCACCCCCTCGATTTTTGTAACTTTTTGTGTGAAGCAGATGGAAGCTTCGTTTCTTCGGCAAAGTTGTTGGGCATTGAAAGAGTGGTTGTATGGAAGTGATCACAGTGTACGCTTTTAAGTAATAGTGACCACCCCCTCGATTTTTGTAACTTTTTGTGTGAAGCAGATGGAAAGTTGGTTTCTTCGACAAAGTTATTGGTTATCGAAAGAGTTGTTGTCTGAATGTGACCACAGTGTACGCTTTTGTGTGTGAGTGTCCACGCCCTCGATTTTTATAATTTTTTATGTGAAGCAGATGGAAAGTTGGTTTCTTCGACAAAGTTATTGGTTATCGAAAGAGTTGTTGTATGAAAGTGACCACAGTGTACGCTTTTAGGTAATAGTGACCACCCCCTCGATTTTTGTAACTTTTTGTGTGAAGCAGATGGAAAGTTGGTTTCTTCGGCAAAGTTGTTGGGTATTGAAGGAGTGGTTGTATGGAAGTGACCACAGTGTACACTTTTGTGTGAGAGTGACCACCCCCTCGATTTTTGTAACTTTTTATGTGAAGCAGATGGAAAGTTGGTTTCTTCGGCAAAGTTATTGGTTATCGAAAGAGTTGTCGTCTGAAAGTGACCACAGTGTCCGCTTTTGTGTGTGAGTGACCGACCCCTCGATTTTTGTAACTTTTTATGTGAAGCAGATGGAACGTTGGTTATTTCGGCAAAGTTGTTGGTTATTGAAAGAGTGGTTGTATGGAAGTGACCACAGTGTACGCTTTTAGGTAATAGTGACCACCCCCTCGATTTTTGTAACTTTTTATGTGAAGCAGATGGAAAGTTGGTTTCTTCGACAAAGTTGTTGTTAATTGAGAGAGTGTTTGTGCAGAAGTGACCACAGTGTCAGCTTTTGTGTGTGAGTGACCACCCCCTCGATTTTTGTAACTTTTTATGTGAAGCAGATGGAAAGTTGGTTTCTTCGGCAAAGTTATTGGTTATCGAAAGAGTTGTCTACTGAAAGTGACCACAGTGTACAATTTTCTGTGTGAGTGACCACCCCCTCGATTTTTGTAACTTTTTATGTGAAGCAGATGGAAAGTTGGTTTCTTCGGCAAAGTTGTTGGTTATCGAAAGAGTTGTCGTTTGAAAGTGACTACAGTGTACGCTTTTGTGTGTGAGTGACCACCCCCTCGAATTTTGTAACTTTTTATGTGAAGCAGATGGAAAGGTAGTTTCTTCGGCAAAGTTGTTCGGTATTGAAACATGAGTTGTGGCATGAGTTGTAGAAGCGTACGGGATTCACCAAAAATTGATGGTTTTCAGCAGAGTGTAACACGGGAAGAGGTGTTTTGTTCGAAAAGGTGTAAGAGTGGTGATTGCGGGGGTCCAGGGGGCGGCAGCCCCATGGCATGAAATATATAAATAATGGAAAGACGATATTAGGCGTTACAAAAGAAGAAGTTATTGTTTCGGGCTAACTTAACTGTAAAAATGTGGGAGTGTCACACGGAAAGAGGTGTTTAGTTCGAAAAGGTGTAAGAGTGGTGATTGCGGGGGTCCAGGGGGCGGCAGCCCCCTGGCATGAAAAATAAATAATGAAAAGGCGATATTAGGCATTACAAAAGAAGAAGGAGATCTTTTGGACTAACTTTTCATAAGAATGTTTGAGCGAAGCGAAGCGATTTTCGTATAACTCTTTAGCAGACTTAGAGTTGCTTTCGAATAGATGTTTGTCTCTAATAGGTGTTTGTCTGTTTGTCTCTAATAGGTCTTTGTCTGTTTGTCTGTAACAGGTGTTAGTCTCTAACAGGTGTCTGCCCGGTCTAGCTTGCTAGGATGCGACGTGGCACGAAGTGCCACAGGATGCAGACTAGTTATTTGTTATTAGCCGTAGATTTATATTTAAATTCATCATATTAAATTGCTAACAGAATTTTTTTTTTGCTTACGTTTTTTCCGGTCACCCACCCAAGTACGGACCGCGACCATCGATGCTTAACCTCAGTTTTTGACTGCCAACGACTTTACCACTGCTGCTATACTGCTTGCATATAGTGGCAGTCTTATTTCGAACCGTTGTTACTTTGCTTTATGCAGCACACAGGCATATTCATACCTGCATGCTGAATATTGACTAAATGAATAGAGTCGTCCGTATTTAGAATGGGTTATGCAACAACATTTAATTGAATTTATTTTCTATGAAATGTAGTACTTCTCCCCACTATAAGCAATGTCATCGGATATTATTATTTTAATTCTGAGCCTGGTTCTGAATTAGAGGTTTTTCAATCGTTCTACAAAAAACTGTTCACATTATAGTGAGCATCTATTACGCGAATTAATAAATTAAGATTGGCTCACCTAGTTTGTGTATATTACGTAGGTGGAAGCACGGGGTTTCAGGGGGTTTCGAACATTTAGTGTTGCAGATATTGCAGTGTCAAATTCTGTCCAAGATGTGACACATTTGCAAGGTATTGGCCTTTTTCACAAAGTATAATCAGCGTAACCTTCGTAAAAAGAATCTTGAATCTGACAAGAGCACGTGTGCCAACGTGTAAAAAACAAATGTTCAAAACCCCCTGCTGAACCGTGGCGATCCTCTTGTCAAACGGACAGTACATAAACAAATTCCATCATTTATTGCTGAATACCACCAACTATTTCTGTTAACAAAAGCCTTTAACACCGAAAATGGATTTAAAAGTTCGTTCGTCAAAATTTCTATTGAAATACATAAATGTAACATTATCAGACGACTAATACAGACGACTTTATTCATTTAGTCAATATTCAGCATGCAGGTATAGTTCGATAGTACCATTTAGTCAATATTCGGCATGCAGGTAAAGTTAAGTAATACATCCCACAACTAATTTGAAGATATAATTCAGCACACAGCAAATATATACCTGGGAACCTCACAATATTCCTACGAGCTGAATAATATTGTTGCCGGAACTATATTTTGAAAATATTCATATTACATGTTTATTGTAATACAACACACGGGAACATTATTCAGTCTGCAGCAAATATATGCAGCACACAACAAATGTCGAATTTGCCGAATTTTCCGTGCAAGGAAGTCATTGAAAAAATGAGCTATCCTGAAATGAAATGATGAGGGCCATTATCAACAAAATCCGATTTCTCAAAGAACATCACTTATGTCTCAAGGATTTTTTTCCCTTATCTTTTTTACATCAAGGAAGCAGCAACATTTTCACCCGTTTGGAACATTTTTCAAAACACGCATCATTGTCTCGCGTCGCAATAATGCCCAGCGAAAAGTCTACAAACAAATTACTAACGTTGGCGTTTAACGCGAGAGTAGAACGAAAATACATTATCGCTTGTTGCACAAGTCGTCAAGCGGAAGCGGATCACATCAATATAGCCAATATAGATAGACATCCACAGACTGTTCGGCTGCTTATTATGCATCTCCCAGACCGGTAAGTAAGCATAAATATCGATATCGAAAGTTCGAGTTGAAAAAAATATATTGGAATTCCTAACTGAGGTGGAAAACCAATATCTCAAGGAATTTTCGGATTTATTCCGATTTTATTAGATCTGTTAGCACTCTGCCCTTCATTCAAATTTTTAAATTGACGTTCACCTAATTCACAGTTTACCTCTCACTCGCTAAAAAAAAGCCTTTTAGCATGCGGTAGGAAAATAACTATAACGTATCCGTTTTGGACGATTCACTTTAGGCAGATTCGGATGTAACCAACGAAACTGCCTAAATTCAATCGTCCAAAAAAGAAACGTAACAAACGACGACTTTTTCGTCCGTAGTTCTTTAAATGGCAAATTGATCAGACATTCTTCGAGGAGCTAGATAATTTGTACTCAGGCAAAGGGTATAAGCTAGAACTCGTCAACTAAATAATTGGTTCATGAACAGTTTTGCGGAACTCAGATCAAATTATCTTTTAGCGTGTGTGATAACTGCGATAGAATGGTAGTTTGCGTATGCATTAGAGAAATAGTGGTCAATCGCCAAAGCAGGGATTTCACAAAAGTTCATTAAATTCTTCAAATAATAGGACCTGCAGCCCAAGGGCTCGGTAACACAATCACCCTCGTATCCATTTTCTATTTTTTGTACAAAGTGAATATCGACCCTATACTCGAAAGAAAAATCATAAACCTGTCGCTACTATAGTGTTCGAGGTATCACTGCAAAGCTATGCTAAGCCTCTATCAGGGCAACCACTGATCTGAACAACAACAGTCACCAGGTACAAAATATCACCTCCTAAAGCTCAGCAAAATTTCCGGCCTTTGACTGAAACATACTTTTTGTTAAGAAGAGTTTGCACATATGTTTAAACGTGAACAAATGAAAGTTTTTTCAAACCTTCATAAGCCACACATATGCGACTATGGTTGATTCGTCTATAGATACGAAGTGCAATGTATCTACATTTGTTGAATTTTCAACCACCAGATGACTAAGTCATCAATTATATGTGGTTGAATCGAATGCTAAGCATTCAGCACATCAACAACGAATCCGTGCCATTAGACAGGCACAATGTCGAATCCAACATAAGACATTCGACCACTGTTTCGATCTGAGAGAAAATTTAAATACGTCTTTCGACGTTTTGCATTAATATGCAGTTCAAAAATACCATTTCTCATCAGGCCATGGCGACAGTGGTACTCGATACAGTGCTCTAAGAACACTATACCGATTTGCACACGAAAAAGTTTAGTGAATCATAGTTGAAATGAAGTTTCAACTCATCATCAAACTTTTCTAACTCGTGGCCAGTCCGGTGGTTTCTTTACCAAAAGCTCTCACACTTGGGCGAAACCAAGAAGAACGTCGAAAGACGTATTTAAATTTTCTCTCAGATCGAAACAGTGGTCGAATGTCTTATGTTTGATACTTTTTGTTATTTTTGAATAGTGCTTGAGTACACATTTGATATCTGTCTTTGCCCCGGGTCTCCTGGACAGTACCTATCCAACGAGCCGCCACACATGTGTGTCCATCGTATGTAGCGGCAGTAAATCACGTATAAAAAACACCCTTTTCAACCTTTGCACCTTCACCTCCAGCCAAGACGCAAACATGAAAATTAAACGACTGCGGTTTAGGACTATTCGGGCCAAGAGCTATCTGGGTATATCAACAAACCGTCGCAAAAAATAGCTCCGACAGAACCTGGTCCACTTAAAAAAAAAATCCCTCAAGGCGATTCTACTAATAACTTCCTTAACTACGAATCAATGGGATAATGAGAATGATGAATCAAATTCAATAAGTCAACGTTTATTATCACTTCTTTCTACCAAGGAAATAATTCTCCTCAACAGAAACTACTAACTGTCTCTGCCACTTAACTTTCGAATGAGTAATTCACATATGTCGTAATTTGAGATATTGTTCATAACCTTCACATCGATAAAATGATTTTTTTGTTGTTGAAATAATCCCTTTAAACTTCCATTTTACAATGATCAAATTTGACTTACATTTTACAATAGTACTAAGCTTTCACTAACTTATTCCGACTCGAAAATTTTGCAATTTATGCAAAGCAAAACTTTTGTTGTCTAAACTAGAATGCATATTCCATCGATATGAACATATAAACTTGCATCAGCTCGGGGGATGTAATAATATTTCAACTTTTGTATTAATTATCTCTAAATTAGGTATTCGTTTACAAATTTTTGACACATAACGAATACTAACTGGAAATGGTCTGATACTCTGCTGATGTACTTGTATGTATGCCATCATGAATGATTTTACCACAATTAATGGTTGTTTAGAGTTTATATGTGCGAGCCCATTTGGTGAAGTTTCAGTGGCTTTTGTGTTATAAACCCCCGGAATAGTAATAGATACGCCTGTCCGTTATAAACGTATGTATAATATTAGTTGAAACGATGAACCCATATTGCATCATAAATCAAATGAACCCAATCAGTTACGTACAACCACAAAAGTTGCGGTGCTTCGAAAACATACGCGCGATTGGAGCATACACAACTTACTCTATATTTGATGTAATTATTAAACCAGCGCTACATATCGGTGGCTGCAATGTGTGTTAATTAAATGCATTGTCAAAATCGATCATATTTGTTCAGGATCGCATCGGTGATGGGTGCGGGAGATGGGTCACGTTTTTTAATGAAAACCGTTTATTCTGGAGCATAGATCGAACCCCTTATTCTGAAGGATAGGTCGATCGTGTTGTTCTGAGAATTGGTCGCGGCATTTCTTTACATACTTTTAATCGACATGAAACGATTTGTTTCTGGTGGAAAATATTCACGAGCACGCGAGCTATGCTTGCACGAAATAGGTGTTTTCCCAAGGTCAATAACATAAAAAACAAGGCATCAGAACAGTCGGAGCGTTTGCTGCGACTTAGCCCCGTACAACCCATAATCCTATTTCGTCAGCAACCATAATACGTCCGTAGCCCTAATAAGCCCGGAACCCTAATACGTCTACAACCCTCTAATGCGTCTGTTACCAAAATGCAAGTCAAGTTGGGCATTGTCAAATTTACTGAAACTGTTCATTTTTAAAATTGCGCATAGCGCAATTACGAAAGCCCGTACGAAGTACCTTTCAAATAAAACCAACAATTTACGACATTATTTTAGAAACCCAAAATTTTTTGCCAACTTTCCATTGGGTATTCAATTACCTCTCAAATGAAACAAAAACTAGCAAAATCGGTTGAGATTTACTCGATTTATGTGCAAAAAGCACTTAGGGCCGAGTAGCGGCCTTAGTGCAAGGGCCCAAATTTGAAACTTTTTTTGCCGTCATTCTATTCGGTATTCAATTACCTCTCAAATGAAACAAAAACTAGCAAAATCGGTTGAGATTTACTCGATTTATGTGCAAAAAGCCATTAGGGCCGAGTAGCGGCCTTAGTGCAAGGGCCCAAATTTGAAACCTTTTTTGCCGTCATTCTATTCGGCATTCAATTATCTCTCAAATGAAACAAAAACTAGCAAAATCGTATGAGATTTACTCGATTTATGTGCAAAAAACCATTAGGGCCTAGTAGCGGCCTTAGTCCAAGGGCCCTAATTTGAAACTTTTTTCGTCACGTTCTTTTCGGTATTCAATTACCTTCCATAAAAAACTAAATCTAGCAAAATCGGATGAGATTTACTCGATTTATGTGCAGAAAACACTTAGGGCCGAGTAGCGGCCTTAGTCCAAGGGCCCTAATTTGAAACTTTTTTCGTCACGTTCTTTTCGGTATTCAATTACCTTCCATAAAAAACTAAATCTAGCAAAATCGGATGAGATTTACTCGATTTATGTGCAAAAAACACTTAGGGCCGAGTAACGACCTTTGAGCCCTCCCAACAAGCCCACGTTGCATCTTACCCAAAAACAATGTTCAGCAACTTTGTTCTACTCGTCAATACCTTTCATTTGATATATCACAAGCAGCTATTGCGTGCGTATTTCGGTAGATATCGTCGAAAGACTGAAAAACACCTATAGGGTCCTAGCTCTGGAGGGGCCGACCCTACCATGCCCATTTTCGAACTTGACCTTACTTTTGTCGATACCAATCGGGAAAAAAAAGAATTTTGAAAAAAGGTTGTGATTTACTCAAGCTAGAGGGGTCACGGACGGACGGACGGACGGACGGACGGACGGACGGACGGACGGACGGACGGACGGACGGACGGACGGACATTTTTTTTATTGCGGATTCGTCATCTATGAACATAACCGAATGCTTTGCCCTTACTGTCTGCTTCCAATTCGACGTGTTACAAACGGCATATTAATCTTATAAGCCCCCAGTACTTCGTACGGGGCTAAAAATGAAATTTACGCAAATTTTGCTAGTAGGAAGACAGTGGAAGAACTTAGTGGCTGAACTAAGAGAGAAAAAGTAGTGCTTTTCAACGGTGCTTTTATGACACCCGAGATAACAAAACTTGTCAATATTTTTTGGAGATGAACACAACATTTCGTCACATCAGTTTCATCCTACGGTGAGAAAATGGCGTTTTCCCACCTGTGCTGTGAAAAATATATTCTATGATCACCATTAGAGCCTCAACTACTCTAAAAATTCAGTATCGTTCTTGTTAAAGCTCATAGAAATCTCAATACTTTTTTGATAAAGCGTTTTAGTCTCCGCTGACTATTAAATATTGAGCGTGTAGCGTTGATGACAAAATACGTTTTATGTCGAAGAATAAAGCTTCTACTACTTGAGCAAATGTCACACAAATACACACACTAAAATTGGTTCTTTCAGCACCAGAGTCTGTGAACTGGATTCGCTTCTGTAAATATTGTATGGTAGGTAGATACAAAGTAAATTATAACCAACAAAATTAGAGCCCCATTATGCATCATTAGCAATATGCCAGTAAAATAGTTGTTTGTTACTCGATCAATTTCTTAGTTCTGATGGGAATTTGCCTACCTCACCAGTATAGCAACACATTTTTAGCCCCGTACGAAGTACAAAGGGGCTTATAGGATTACGATGCCGTGTGTAATTGATGGAATTCGAAGCAGACGGTAAGGGCAAAGTGTTTGCCTATGTTCATAGATGACGAATCTGCAATAAACATTTTGTCTGTCCGTCTGTCCGTCTGTCCGTCTGTCACGTCGATATCTTGAGTAAATCAAATCCGATTTCAAAATTTTTTTTTCCCTGAAAGATAGTCGAAATAGTGAGGCTAAGTTCGAAGATGGGCATATTCGGGTCGGCCCTTCGTGAGTTAGGGCCACCTAAGTGATTTAAGGTCTTTTGGTGATATTTATGGCAAAATAAACGATGGAAATGTAGATGACACGACAAATGATAGGTATTGTCAATACCAATCCAGGAAAAAAAAGTTTTTTTTAAATCGGGTGAGTGGACCGTGAGTTAGGGCCTTAGAAGTGAAATGCTACTAGGGCCCTATGTATATTTTACATAGAACTCGAGTAAATTTTATTCGTTTTTCGTAATTTTTGTTTTATTTGGAAGGTAATCGAATGCCGAATAGAATGTTGTTGAAAAAAAAATAAATTTGGGTCCTTGGCCTAAGGCTGCTACTAGGGCCCTATGTGTATTTCACATATAACTCGAGTAAATTTCATCCGTTTTTCGTAATTTTTGTTTCATTTGGAAGGTAATCAAAGGCCGAATAGAATGTAGTTGAAAAAAATTTTAAATTTGGGTCCTCGGACTGAGGCCGATACTAGGGCCCTATGTGTATTTTACATATAACTCGAGCAAATTTCATCCGTTTTTCGTAATTTTTGTTTCATTTGGAAGGTAATCAAAGGCCGAATAGAATGTAGTTGAAAAAAATTTTAAATTTGGGTCCTCGGACTGAGGCCGATACTAGGGCCCTATGTGTATTTTACATATAGCTCGAACAAATTTCATCCGTTTTTCGTAATTTTTGTTTCATTTGGAAGGTAATCAAAGGCCGAATAGAATGTAGTTGAAAAAAATTTTAAATTTGGGTCCTCGGACTGAGGCCGATACTAGGGCCCTATGTGTATTTTACATATAACTCGAGCGAATTTCATCCGTTTTTCGTAATTTTTGTTTCATTTGGGAGGTAATCAAAGGCCGAATAGAATGTCGTTGAAAAAAAAATTAAATTTGGGTCCTCGGACTGAGGCCGATACTAGGGCCCTATGTGTATTTTACATATAACTCGAGCAAATTTCATCCGTTTTTCGTAATTTTTGTTTCATTTGGGAGGTAATCAAAGGCCGAATAGAATGTAGTTGAAAAAAAATTTAAATTTGGGTCCTCGGACTGAGGCCGATACTAGGGCCCTATGTGTATTTTACATATAACTCGAGCAAATTTCATCCGTTTTTCGTAATTTTTGTTTCATTTGGAAGGTAATCAGAGGCCGAATAGAATGTAGTTGAAAAAAATTTTAAATTTGGGTCCTCGGACTGAGGCCGATACTAGGCCCTTCAAAAAAATAAAATTTTAGGGCGATTTGAAATTTTTGTTTCATTTGAAAGGAACGTCGTAGTTGCGCAATTTGTAAGATGTACATATTACATAATAATTTTACTTTAACTACATTAACCGGCGCAATAGGCTTACGGTCAAAGTAGGGTGACAGACGCACTAGGGTCACGTACGCAACAGATATACGGGTTTGTACGGGGCTCAGTCGCAGCAAACGCTCCGACTGTTCTGATGGCTCGTTTAATTATTGTGAGTGAAAAGAAAAGACGAGTGACTATTGTCTGACGAGTTACGATCTTAGCACTGTGGAATTTACAAGATTCGCTGCGTTTCTTGTAGCGATGTGTGGGAAATCCCAGCGTAAGTCATGTTACCAAATCAAATTTTGTCTCTTTTTGATGTACGAATACGCACCAAAGAAGATGCGAAAAAACATACCGTAAGTCATGTTACCAAATGTGACTATGCATATCGTAGAGCGCCATCGCTACAATACGGGGATGTTGTGAGAGTGAAAGAGAAAAATTTCTGTCACAAAATACGTGGATTTACCCATGGGAAATTCCAGCGTAAGTCATGTTACCAAATCAAATTTTGTCTCTTTTTGATGTACGAATACGCACCAAAGAAGATGCGAAAAAACATACCGTAAGTCATGTTACCAAATGTGACTATGCATATTGTAAAGCGCCATCGCTGCAATACAATGGGGATGTTGTGAGAGAGAAAGAGAAAAATTTCTGTCACAAAATACGTGGATTTACCCGTTTGTGTGTGCGATGGGTAAGAAACCGAGACTGGCGTAGTCCACAAAAAATTGTTTTCATCCCTAGTTGTCAAATATCGATTTTAATTTTTCTTTTAAATTGATTAACAACTAAAATCAAAGAAGCTATATTTTGGAGTTTTCGGTTGCCCACATATTTTGACCTCTACCAAAAACTTACCTTATACATTTTTTTAGCTGTACCCATTTATCATAGATCCCGAAAACGTTCGAGGTAATTTTTTAATCGTTTACTTGTTCGTTCAGTGTTTTCTGTTCGGTTTTGTATTTTATCGGTTTGTGTGGAACAATAAGGCGGGTAGCTTTTCTAAAAATTTGTCACATACGGCGATTCATCTGTTATCGATAACGACGACAAAAGTAATGACGAGCTCTGGGTAATGTGGCCATCTATATATAGTAAAATTCATGTTAAAAAAATGGAAGTACAAGATTTGAAATCGACAGATTAAAAATACTTTGATCGATGGAAGTAAAAGACCTTGTAATAGACCCAATAATAATCCTGGCCATATGCTTGCCGTCTCCAACAGGTTAAATAGATCAATGGTTTAACTGTTCATAGAAGGTTATGTGTGAGGGGAAAACCACTCAAAAGTGTTGCAAAGAGTTGCACGCGAAAAAAAGAGTTGCAACGGAGTCCAAAGGAGTTGCATTCGAGAATAAAAAAGAGGAGTTGCACGCGGAAGAAATAATAAATGTTTTTGAAACGATAACTTCAACTACAAATAGTGAACACTGTTTACTGAACTTTATTATAGTGTTAAAAGAGCAAAAAAGGAGAGAAAAAAGAAAATTATTCAACAAGGCTCGATCGAGGGGTAACCGACTTGCCGGCCGACTGGCCGAATGGGGGGCAAATCAAATACTAATTTCCTTTAATTGCTTTCAATTCCTTTTATTACTTCAATTACCCGATTAACCGGATTCGCCATTCAATTCCTATAATTCCAATTAATTTCTACAATTCCACGAATTTTCGAAATAATTGCACGATTTTATAGATTTATAGAGACTAAAGTCAAAGTTAAAGGAGCGTTTTGTAATAAACAGATTATTTTGAAACGCTTTATGTTGCAGCTTCCCGGATACTCTGGTAAAAAATTGATGGAAATACGTGAAATTGATGGAGTTATAAGAAATTGATGGAATTATAAGTAATTGGCCTGATGAGAAATGGTATTTTTGAACTGCATATTACTGCAAAACGTCGAAAGACGTATTTAAACTTTCTCTCAGATCGAAATAGTGGTCGAATGTGTTATGTTTGTACTAAATACAGATATGATGATCGGAAAAAAAGCTCCAGGAATTATTTACTCCTTATTTACTTTCAATTCCGTACAATTTAACATATTTCCAGCCAATTCAATTCCTTATAATAACAATTATTTACAGAGTAATTCCGTGTAGTCAATTACCCGAGTCTGTTACCCATCGGCTCGATATGTCAAAATTTGTATGTAAAAGTCCAGTTGAATAAACCAGTTCATTTAGGTGAGCTCGATGGGGGCACACTCTTTTCGACATTCTCTTTCAACTCTCTATTACTTATAGCCTTTGATCAAATCAACGGACTTCAAGCAAAAGTACTTCAAGTGACAGCTGTCAGCAGAGTACTATTTTGTTTGAAAACGTTTTCCAAATTTTTACAGCGCCAAAATTTATATGATACACTGTCTACTTTCAGTGCTATATTGAGTACTGCTCATGCTTAAAGTGTCTTGAATATTTGCTCGTTTTTGACAAAAGTAGAACAATCAAGATGAGAAAAATTAGATTTTAATGTAACTAAACTACTAATAGCACTGCTGACCAGAGAGTAAAACGATCCGTTTCTAGATTTACTCGTTATTGTTCTCAAATCAACTGATAGCTTTAAAATTCTAAAACATTGAAAAAACAGAAAGAAATTACAATAATTTCCCTAGATGTAAACGTGGATGCCAATAACAAACTTACGAATAGTATTTCGCGTACACCTGCCGTAAACTATATTATCGTCGTGCAACTCTTCGTGTAAATTATCCTATGATCGCAACGGGCTTATACAAATAAATTGACCACGCATAAACTAGGCTATTTACACAACACGAACGAATTGAGAATTAATTGTAATTTTTTAGGATGAGACGGAATCTAACAAATTTTATTCTATATGATTCGATTCGCACGTCTGCTCCGTACGACTTTCGATTAAATTCCGTCTTTCCGGAATGGTCAACGTAATTAGTAAATGACTTTTGCTATAAATTCACACATGGCAACGATCAATAGATAAAAGGGATCGTTCAAAGAATCTTTCGTCAAAATAATGTTGCTCGATTGATTCGCGTTCGTAACATCCGCTTATTGATTTTTCAATCGACATCGTTGAAATCTCGGTTGAAATCAATGAGAATCGTTGTAAATTTTACCCCTATCGGTTTCATTGAATATTTAGACCCGTACGAAGTACTAGGGTCTTATAGGTTTTTGCATACGTTTGTAAAACGTCGAATTGGACTCCCTGAGTAGGGGGAAACCTATTGTGATTGTCTAGAGATGCCAAATCCGCGAAAAAAAAATGTCCGTCTGTCCGTCTGTCCGTCTGTCTGTCTGCACGATAACTTGAGTAAAACACATCCGATTTCTAAAATTCTTTTTTTCCTCGTTTGGTAATGTCAAAAGACAGGCTAAGTTCGAAGATGGGTGATTTCGGATCGACCTCTGGGCCCAATAAGTGCCTAAGTGTTTTTCGACGATATCTCCAGACATTTAAGCACTACACTTGTCAAATAAAAGGTATTTACAATACCGATCGACAAAAAAAAAGTTTATGGAAATCGGATGACCGACTCGTGAGTTAGACCTCTTGATGTGAAACAGGCACAGGGCGGCAAGCAGTTTTAGCTTGTAGGTGGGCCACATTTGAACATATGTCGTCTGTGTTAGCTTTATTAGATAGGTATTGACCGTACCAATCAGTTTATGAAATTATGTTCTCCTGAGCGTGAGCTAGGTCTCTTGGAGTGAGCTCTTATCTGGCTACTCGGCCGTACAGTGAACGTGGAGTATTTTGTCAATATCTCGAGTAAATTTTGACCGAATTTCATGATTTTTTTTTTGTTTGAAAGGTATTAACGAATGTAAAGCGTCGGTACTATTTCCGGTCTCCTAACAAAATGGCTGCCGGCGGCCATATTGGATTTTAGTAAAAGTGAAATATATTGGGGAAAATGGTACTAAGAAAGTTTTTGTTAACATGGAAATAATTTGTTATGTGTGTGGGGTGTTTCAGGCATTCCATATATGGACATCTATATATATCTATATATATCTATATTCACCTATATTGAGCTATATACAGGCATATAGAGCTATATAATAGCATATTCATCTGTGAAATGTTTATTTATAGGAAAATATAGGTAAATATAGCTGTTTAAATAGGAATTTATGAAAGTTGACTTCGTACGGGGCTGTCTCTATTGCCTCCGACAATTTATTTGTATATGCTAACAAGGAAAAGAAAGATAATGTAAGTGATTTTAAAGGGCGAATAGCTTTTCAGTAGAGAATGAAGTAAAAGAAATGAAGAGTTTCACAGTAAAGGCTTTTGATACGAATAGGTGTTTCGTACGGGTCGGCGTTAGCTATGTTTTTATCGGGAACATCGATATCGGTATTTTATTATATCTTTATCGATAAAGTTTATTTTTTCTCCATTTTTTTTTGTTTTTAACAAATGTTAAAACAAGTTGAATACGAAAAGAGTTGCACAGAAAAAGAGTTGCAAAGAGTTGAACGCGAAAAAAGAGTCTCAAATGGAGTTTTTTGCCCTTCGGTTATGCCATCTGTTATCGACAGTAATGACAAAAGTGTGCGATGAGCTCTGATTAATATGAATTTATATAGCAAAAACGTTGTTAATTCTAATGAGGTGAAAGATCTTATTCAAAAAAGTAATAGGCTGTCGGCAATGATAACAGTTTCAGTGGGATTCCTGCCCTGTTTCTCAAACTTTTAAGTGTTAAATAATGAACTGTGTCGCCTCACATAGAAAAAATAGTACAGATAACAACTGGCTACCAACACTCTTGTTCAGTGTCGCCATCCGTTTAATGCATCAAAGTTACTTCCCGAAATTAGAACGAAATTCACCATAAAAAACATTGAGACACATCCAAATCTCCAATTATCTGTACGAAAATGCTGAAGCCATTTCAAGGGCAACCCTTCTGCCATAACAAAGAAATTTATTCGATACGAACGATATATTTAACTAAACGGTGATAAAATTGAGTTAATAAACTCCATTCTCAATACATTTCATGATGGAAGTACATACAATGTGTTCGTATAGTCATATAGGAAAGAAAAACCTAAATCCCTAATCGGCATTTTGTCTCACATATCTTCCGATCCATCTGTACTGTATACACATTATTTTATATAGTATAGTTACAGTCGTGGCAATATATTATCCGGGCGGAGTAATCTATGTCATATTGAATTTCAGCATACATCCTTTTACCAGTGCTCGAAAATAATATGATTTTGATATGTGAAAGAATTGCATAGACGATTTATTTTATATGATTAGTGATGATAGTGTGGGAGAGGATGGGGCGAGATACATTTCCGTAATCGAAACAAATTTCAAGCGCTATCAATTTTCGAATCCGTAAACTTGCGATGCAACTTGTGTGTGTTGTTGAGTTGTTCAAAGTTATATTTTGAAATTAATTTGTTACGATTGATTGGTTGCGAGAATTTAGCTCTAGCGATTTCGAATTCTCTTTCGATATTTGGCATTTGCCATATCGACAATATGATGGGGATAGCTTGGTGGGGATTCTAAAATTTAAAGCTTTGAAGCTTCATCAATTACTTGGGTTGAGGAAAGTTTGGCCCCAATTTACCGATTACGAAGAAATGTTAATTCTACGTACATAATTCCGTAAGTTCTAATGGTAAATTCTGAAAACCTGATGCTCCTTTCCTGCCATTATTGCAAAATCGGGGGAAAGCCACGCACTTCAACCAAAAGTTATCGTAGTCGACAGCTGCCAAATAATGTACTATTTAGAAGAAATGGTTTTGTACAGTGTTTTACAGTTATATGACACACTGTACCACTCATGCTTGAAGTGCGTTGGTGAAAATAAAGAATTTTTCAAACGACGTTCAATGTACTTATGCGGAATAGAAAACCGTCGATATAAATCCGTTACTTCTGGGCGGAATTTCCTCAACATCCAACCCTCTTACCTGGTTGGATTCTTAATTTAAAATGCAGACCTCCGGGAGTAACAATTTTTTTGGTATATGGTCGTTTATCTGAAAAGTGTTTCAACAACTGGACAAAGGTCAATTCCAGTACATGAAACCTAACTACTATGTCGAAATATTGGTTTCCATTTAATTTTAATATTTTACATGTGTAAGTGGAAAGCATATTTCTAGTATAGTTGAGTCTATTACTTATTTTGATGTAACCCTTTTTATAAGTTTCATAATAATCTATTACTTCATCAGTCTCAACGAACATAACATTTTGCTGTACAAGACCGCATAAGACAGTGCAAATTACTTATTCATCGTTGGCACTAACAGATGTTCGTCCGTGAAAAAATTTAGTAATCTGTTAACCTCATAGAAACGGCTAGACATCTGGTATCGACAATGACGACGAGATTAAGCGATGAGATCTGGCTATAATGTTTACATGTATTATCAGAATATTGAAGTAATAGATTTTTTATATCAAACACTAGGAGAAAATCTACACAAATGAAGTAACAGATTCAATGATTTTGTAGCGATACGCTTGCCGTTTCTAAAAGGTTAATCTGGTTTCGCGTAATTTGGCACAGTATTCAGAAAAATTACATTTTTAAAATCAATTTTTGACAATCTCGCACACTCAACTTGAATGCTACAAATATTTGTTAGCCTTGCCATCAAAGTAATTTTCCCTTGTACAAAATTTTCGTAACAGGAATTTGTGTTGAAAAGTGCGTTGTTTTAGCACCATGTGCCAACTTACACGTGCGATATGCACATTATAAAACACACACACACACAAATGTCTTAACATTGGTAAATACATGTTGAATGAGTTGTAATTGCTAGACTATTATGTTCACCAGTCTGTTTGGTTACCACCTTAGCATAAAATTTTCAAAAATCGGTCAAAACTTTGTCAAAATTTTCAAAAATTTGTCAATTATTTCAAAAATATAACTAATTTTTGGTAAACTTTAGTACAGTGGACGACATTCAATTTTGTGCACTATTTCAATTCAGCTGTTTGGCCAGCTGGTCTATGTAAACAAACAAAGTCAGTTAATGTTATAATATATTTGTTTACGTGGACCAGCTGGTCAAACAGCTGCATCGAAATAGTGCACAAAGTTGAAAGTCGTCCGATGTACCTAAGTTTATCAAAAATTTGTGACATTTTTGAAATAATTGACAAATTTTTGAAAATTTATTTAACATCCGGCTTTCTCTTTAGTGGTTTTTGATAACCATTTTAATACATCGTAAACAATATATGTTTGTGTTTATTTGTCGAGAAGTAGTTCCCGAGCAATGAAAATATACTCCGTAGCTATGGCCTAATGTCAAGATCTGTATGGAGCGGAGGAAATATCTATTTCATATAAACAAACTCACCTCTCAAGATTTTCATTTCCTCCGGTTTGTATGGACACAGATTGGACAGACCATACCTGGTTTGTACGTTCATTGGTTCCCAAGTGCACATTTTTTTAATTTTTTTTTTAAAGAATCCAAAATTGAAGAAGAGTCTTCTTAAAAAATCGAGTACATTTCTACTATTGAAAAGCCCAACATTTTTATAAGCCGAATAATTTTCGGAAAGAACTCAGAAGCGCTTTTAAATAAGTAGGGTGTCAACTAGTAAATGTCTAATAGCGAATACTTAGACACTTACAGTTGGAAAAATCAGGGCAGGATTGTTCAACCCGCGCAGAGAGCCCGAGAACCTTGATGTATGACTTCGACGCTCTACCCGAGAGTCTACCGAGTGAGCTACCTGGCCTCGTTAGGTTTCTACTATAGATTGTGGGTTTGTTGGGAACAATTTAACTGAATGCCGATTTTCCTAACTTTCCCAAAAAAAAAATCTAGAAATTCACGATGGAAGTTACAAATTTTCAATTTTTCTGGAAAATACCATCCCTCAGTCACATAAAAATTCATTTGATAGAAAATTCCGTCTTTGTGAAAATTATATTTCATCGCTACATAAGCGTTACAAATTCCAGTGCTAGTAGAAAAAAGGCACGTCCATGATACTTAGTCTGCTGATAAAGGAAGATCGATAATTTTTTTTTAAATAAAGCGAAATATAATTATATGCCAAAAACCTTTTCATTTCTCCTTGAAATTTTTCTTTTATCGCAATTCATTTCAACAGAAAAAGAATTTTTCGTTCTAACATATTCAAAAATGTGTTACATCTCCATAATTATCTCAACGGGGAAAAAAATATTATTATCCTTGGGGATGATTGTCTCTAAACGCCAAGAATTGCTACTCAGACTCATTGTTGCAGCGAGCAAAAATAGCAAAACAAGCGAAAGAAAGAAATGAAGAAATTATAAATATATTATTGAAATATAACAAGAACAAAGACAATTATTAAAATTTACTTTCCACCCGAATATCATTTTAAGCTTCAAACTGACACAAACATTAAACAGTGTGGCAAGCTTATGAAATTTATGAGCAACATTAAAAATAAAAGCACAATGAATAATGAGGCATTTAAGCCTCTTTTAACCACCGGAACTGTATGAATACAAAATTTATCTTAGCTGAACATTCTTTTGCGCCAAAAAAGATATAAATATAATACATCAAATTTAATAAATTAGGAATAGTATATATACACCGTAGGCATTTTGTGCCGTGTGGCACGGCACACAAGGAAATGTTAAAGATTAATTTTACAACAGGTGGTGCAATAAAAGTGTCACATTTTGAAGATATAGACACTCCGCGTTTTTGTGTATCTTGCCATGTTTGGGGTTATAAATATGGGAGAAAAAAAAAGTTTATATAAAATGCATTTGTGACCTTTTATGCGAACATAAAAATGATATAGATACATTTTCGGTTGTTATAGTTGAGGGTAAAAAAGAATTGGAATATTATTCATACTCTGTGTGCACAGAAAATTGAAATTGTTTTATGGTTATGGGGTATCAGAAACTGTAGATCTGGTAATATTGTTGTAGCGAAAGGCTCTGTTCTAAATTAAACATGAAAAGCAATTTTGAATCAATGGTTCGTTCATCTGTAGTTGAGTTATGGCTTATGGTGTCAATTTTCGAAGAATTGACCCCGTTTGCAACAAAGGTTCGCCTCGAGACATGATACCACCGATGAAAATAGCTAATCCTCTCTACGCGCATCTCTTATCGACAACGACGATAAAAGTAAGCGATGATCTACTGTTGATGTGGTTTTATTTATACTGAAATGAATGATTGAACTAATGAAGTAAAAGATTTGCCAATGAAATATTTTGCGATGTTTTAAACGAATGAAGTAGCAGATGTTTTGATGATATCGCGTTAAAGCTCACCGTTTATGACAAGGTTATACCTACCAGAAACGACATTCATGATGTATAACTAAATAAATAAATTGTTTTTAATCACAAAGCGATGTTAGGGCTGAGAATGTTCTTGCAATTCTGTCTGGATGACTTTTCTTTAAAGAGCTTTGTTGATGATGTACCGCACATTGAAGGAAGTTGGAAAATTGTGTTTTCTCTTTTTATTAGATTTTATGCATGTATTCTCGGATGAATAATTTTAAAGCTTTAAAAATTAAAAGTCTTCGTTGCGTCGGGCACCTGTTGTTGTAAGGGCACCTGTTGTTCCCTTGACTGAAAGTCAAGGGTCTTACGCCGGAAAATAGCCGAAAAATGTCCGAAAAATGTCTACACTATGATGATGATGATGTGAAAATGGAACTGTATGAAAAATGTTAGAAAAAACGTTTAAATATCTGTAAAATTTTCTGCTTGCGAGCAAGATAACTCGAGTAAAAATCAATCGATTTGGATGAAACTTTTTTTAAAATGTGTGGAATGAAAATCTTGAGGTCAAGTTCGAAGATGAGCTATATCTGACCAAGGATTCGGAAGTTATCCCAGAAAATGTATGAAAAAACGTTAAATGTCTGAAATTTTTTTTCTTGCGAGCAAGATAACTTGAGTAAAAATCAATCGATTTGGATGAAACTTTTTTTTAAATGTGTGGAATGAAAATCTTGAGGTCAAGTTCGAAGATGAGCTATATGTGACCAAGGATTCGGAAGTTATCCCAGAAAATGAGAGTGTTTGAAATGTTATGGTGATATTTGTTAATTGATGATAATTGATAATTGAAATACAAAATACACTTCGTTCGGATCTAAAAATATTCATCAAAATGATCCCCACAATTTACTTTAAATTATATAGAAAAGTTATTTTTAATCTTATAAAAAATCAAATTTCCTTCTTTCAATGGATTTTCATAATCGTGAAAATAAAAAAATGAAACTATAACGAATGATCAATACATGCGACAAAGTCGCAGCAATCGCAGTAATCACGTCCACTGGCATAAATCGAGACATAATCGCAGCAAGTCATGACGTAAGCATAACTACCATGACTGTTCATTCTTATAGTTACTACCGAAGATCTCGTATCTCTGTGCGACACAAATAAGTCTGTTGCCAGTCTGTGACATAATTCTAATTTTGAAAGTTGTGATTATATTCTGGGACATAAATATAATAATATAATAATAATAATAATCCTGGGATTATATTCTGTGAATTTTATTAAATTCGGATTTATATTCATTGTGCTAAAAATGCAATTAAGTGATTTTAAAGTAATTTCGTCGTTGGGTGAAGGGGGTTATGGGAAAGTTTATTTAGGAGTTAATGTGAAAGGACGTAATGGATTTAAAGAAAATGAATCCGTTGCGCTAAAGGCCATTCCGCGGAAGCATACCAAGAGCATTTCCCGGGAATTGAAGGTAAGTTTTCATGTGTTTCAGTGATTTGGTGTCCATATTTGAATATTTTTTTGATATTTGACCAGATGAAATATCAAGTTGATATTTGACGAAATCAAATATCAAGTTGATATTTGACGAAATCAAATATCAAATTGATATTTGACGAGATGAAATATCAAATTGATATTTGACGAGATGAAATATCAAGTTGATATTTGCCAGATGAAATGTCAAATATGGATCATTCCATGCACGTTGAGTTTTACAAATAAGGGTGAATGGTAATGACGTATGAGCGAATGAATAATTAATCTTTAATGTGTGGATTGCATTCTCGAGTCAGAATTAAACATTTAGAACCTAGTACTTCGCACTCGATATTGTATTGTAGATTTTCTCGAACTAATAATTGCTTATGACTTGGGCAAAAGTTTTATTAGATAGATTAGTTTTAGATTCTTAATGTGTTTTTATTCCCTTGACTGAAAGTCAAGGGTCTTATACCAGAAAATACCCTAAAATGTTAGTAACCATACAGTGTATGAAAAATTATCAAAACTTTAAATGTGTGAAATATTTTTTTTTTGTCACGACGATAACTTGAGTAATTCTTAACCGATTTTGATGATTTTTTTTTAATCGACGAGGAATGAAATTCCTGAGGTTAAGTTCGAAGATGAGCCATGTCGGGATAAGGTTCTGGAAACTATTCCAGAAAAACATGATTTTATTGATAATTTTAATTGTTGATAATTGTAATTGATAATACAGTGCTGATAATTGATATTTTGATAATTTAATGTGTTGTGGTGATATTATTATAAAATGTAACTGTAATAACTGATAATTGGTAATAATAATATTGTTCCCTTGGCTGAAAGTCAAGGGTCTTACGCCAGAAAATACCATAAAATGTTTGTAACCTAACAATGTATGAAATGTGAAGGAAAACGTAATTGTTTATAACCTATTTTTTTTTGTAATCACGATAACTTGATTAATTCATAACCGATTTTAATGATTTTTTTTTAATCGACGAGGAATGGGATTCCTGAGGTTAATTTCAAAGATGGGCCATGTCGGGATAAGGTTCTGGAAACTATTCCAGAAAAACAGGATTTTACTCTGTTGAAAATTGATAATACATGTTAATTGAAAATTAATATTGATAATTTAATGTGTTGTGACATTTTATGAAATGTTATGAGAAACGTAATTGTTTGTAATCTATTTGTCACGACTTGAGATGGCTTGAGTCATTCTTAACCGATTTTAATAAAATTTGTTTTAATCGACGAGGAATGGAATTCAAAGATGGGCCATGTCGGGCCTAAGGATCTGAAAGCTATTCCAGAAAAATTCATTTTACGCTGCTTATAATTGATAATTGATAATTATTGGTAATTGATAATTCCCTTCACTGAAATGTTTGTAACCACACAAAGATAGTTGGAAGATAGGTCATGTGGGCCTAAGTATCTGGAAACTATTCCAGAAAAACAGGATTTTACTCTGTTGACAATTGATAATTTAATGTCTTATTCCCTTGACTGGCAGAAAATAGTGACAAATTTTGGTTCCTAAAATTATACATCTGACATTTGGAAGGTTAAGTTCGACGATAAGCTTTGTGTGATCAACGCTTCGGAAGTTACCCCAAAAAATAGAAATGCAATGTAATAAATGAACAATATCATTGATATTCGATTATTGGTATTTGATAATTGATAGTTGATTTTTATATTTGATAATTAACAAGCAGCATATATCTATACAGTGAGTATATAGTATTACAAAAGTCAAGCAATTCTAACATTAGGCAACTTCGACGAGTGTGAAGCTTACGGCCCGAGCGAAGCGAGGGTCGTAATTCACACGAGTTGCGGTATCATATTGCAATATTAGACAGCTCGGACAAGCGAGAAGTTTGCGATTAGACCAAACCTAATATTAGACAACTCTGACGAGTGTGAAGCTTGCGGCCCGAGCGAAGCGAGGGTCGTAATTCACACGAGTTGCGGTATCGTATTGCAATATTAGACAGCTCGGACGAGCGAGCAGTTTGCGGCAAAGTATCAAGCAGAGTAATAGAAAAAAATAAAGCAGTTAATTTTGGCGGTGTCAAATGTCATTTTGATTTGGTAAGATTTTTACACTCGTAAAATTGCGATGAGAGCCAACGTATATTTGAAAAATAGGCACGAACGTTCTTTCAATGAAAATGTGATCACTGAAAAAGGCTTTAAAACACAATAGAATTTCATTGTGTCTTTATCGGATGCACTTCTTTGTCACGTTGTAGACGATTAATCTGATATGAGATGAAAAAATCAGTTAAAATAAATTAAGATATTTATAATAGTGTAATATAATTGGTTAATTATTTTGGAAAAATTATCAGTCAAGGGACCCGACCCACCCAACAGGTGGGACCTAGTTATAAGGGCACCTGTTGTTGTAAGGGCACCTGATGCTGTTTAGCCGCTGTGTACATAGAAATACTACTGAGAGAAATGTTTTTAAGTTTTTAATTTGTTCCTTAATATTAGTCATCTGTTCTCGACAACGACGACAAAAATTTGCAATGTTTTTCTGTCCCATACGGTATTTTATAGCAAAATGTACGTTAGTTTAATGAAATAAAAGATTTTGCTTGAATTGGATGAAAATGGTATCACCAGTAAAAGTAATAGAATTGATAACCTTACCGCCTGTAAGAGGTTAACTACCGAAATGGGGTCACGATCATGGGCGCGCGTTAGCATAGCGCCCGTGACGCAAGTCCTATTACTAGAAAAAATTTAAAAAAAAATTTTTTGTCGTAGACTGCAGAACCATATATACAGCAAATATTGAAGTTCTACAATTCAAATCCAAATGACTCCAAATTAGCTTCAACTAGGCGTCCGTTCGAGTTCAACGAGCTATCACACGTTCTTGTAGCTTAAAATTTGGCCAATAAATCTTCCAAGAAGCCACTATCCCATACATTTTGGTCTATTACAGTACTTTAAACGAAATGAAAAAATCCTACGTTACTTTGTGGTTTGTCCGTCCGTCCGTCCGTCCGTCCGTCCGTCCGTGTTTCCAGTTATAGCCTATCTCCTAAAGTCTTCTTTAGAATTTCTTGAAATTTTGGGAATAGACTCTAGTCGTCATTCTAAGACATTCCAGAAAAAAAAATTTGGGGGGAACGGGCGAGCGCTCCTCGAAGTTCCCATATAAGTCCCATATAAGAACACCTTTAAGTGTGTGTGTGTGTGTGGATTTTTTGAGTGTGAAAATTTGAAAAAAAAAATTTAATGTTGGGCAGTAGGAAAAATTAAATTTGGTGTATGGTTGGGCAGCTGGAAAAATTTGATCACTTTCGGTGTATGGTTGGGCAGCTGGACAAATTTGATCACTTTCGGTGTATGGTTGGGCAGCTGGAAAAATTTGATCACTTTTGGTGTATGTTGGGCAGCGGGAAAAATTTGGTCACTTTTGGTGTATGTTGGGCAGCGGGAAAAATTTGGTCACTTTCGGTGAATGTTGGGCAGCGGGAAAAATTTGATCACTTTTGGTGTATGTTGGGCAGCGGGAAAAATTTGGTCACTTTCGGTGAATGTTGGGCAGCGGGAAAAATTTGATCACTTTTGGTGTATGTTGGGCAGCGGGAAAAATTTGATCACTTTTGGTGTATGTTGGGCAACGGGACGTATATATAGCTATATTGACATATATATAGCTATATTTACCTATATATAGCTATATTGACCTATATATAGCTATATTGACCTATATATAGCTATATTTACCTATATATAGCTATGTTGACCTATATATAGCTATATTGACCTATATATGGTTACTATATGACTATATTGACCTATATATAGATACGTTGACCTATATATAGTTAGTATGTACCTACATTGACCTATATATAGTTAGTATATAGCTATATTGACCTATATAGTTAGTATATAGCTAAATTTTTTTTTTTTTAATTTTGAAAATTTTGATAATTTTCAAAATTTTTCAAAATTTTCAAAATTTTTCTAAATTTTTAAAATTTTCAAAAATTTTCAAAAATTTCAAAAATTGTCAAAACTTTTCAAAAATTTCAAAAATTTAAAAAGTTTTCAAATTTATCAAATTTTTTAAATTTATCAAATTTTTCAAATTTTTCAATCTACTAATTCTTCCAAAAGAACTGATATCAGTCAAAAACACTCAAAGAGTAAAAGTGACGCAAGTCCCTGGGCATACTTCCAAAACAACTGATATCGCTGTAGGTGACGCATTCTGCGGTTAGGCGCAAAAATTTTACCAAAAAAAATCTAGAAAAAAATTAACAAAAAAATTTTGCGTCACAAAGTGGCAGATGATTCGGCTTTTTTTCGTTTTTCCTTTGCTTCGTATTTTTCCCTATTTTAACAATTTTATTAACAGTACTTTCCTCAACATCTGCCACTTGTGACGCAAAATTTTTTTGTTAATTTTTTTCTAGATTTTTTTTGGTAAAATTTTTGCTTTTACAATTTTTGCGCCTAACCGCAGAATGCGTCACCTACAGCGATATCAGTTGTTTTGGAAGTATGCCCAGGGACTTGCGTCACTTTTACTCTTTGAGTGTTTTTGACTGATAATTGATATTCTTGAAGTATCTAACACAACTTATATTTCGTGCAAACCATGGAGATTACATTTTTCAGGGTGAAAAGAAGTGTGGATGTCTCAATAGCGACTAGCATCTACATATGATATCACGTGTGCGACAGTTTTAGACTGTAGATGTGCAGACGGATGGGGATGATACATAAAGACATACTTTTTCAACATAAGCCCGAAAACAGCAAAAAACATTTTTTTTGTCAACGTAAAGCTACAATTATGGCAAACATATGCACTACATATAAAACCACTTAAAATCCGGCATTTTTAATGGTTTAATGAAAAATTAACGAACTGTAAAAATTTGCTTTCAGAAAAAAAAAATTGTTCAAGAACATAGTCAACTGACCTGTTTACCATGCCATCATTATATCATTGTCATACAACGACTATCTCTTCTATGTCTTTGCTATGTTGCACCAGCATTATTTCTTTAAACAAACATTTTAAATGGCATCCTTGCTACGCCATCATCATCATAATAACTTTAGTGTAAGTTCGTTATCGTTACGGTTTAAATTCCGTTTCTTACATGGATCCTTACTTTTTGGAACATTCTTTTTATGTAGTGTGACGCATATGTATCTTATGATGATGTTACTATTTATACCACCGCATGAGCCCCGTACCCGAACAGTTCCGAACCGACAGACCTATTTTGTGCATGTCATTTACATTTTAGATACTTAAAGCCAACAAATATGCATCGCTTATGTTTAGAAAAATAATTTATTTTTCTGTTTACCCATCGGTGCACTAAATAAAACTTGGTTTGGATAGCGTGAAAAACTTTTGCGAAAATATTTGTTTCGCGTCACTACCCCCAGTGAACAGCCGCACGGGTATTAAAGAAATTTGAGTGTCAGCCACACTTGCTTCATGTGGCATGCATACAAAAAAGATTTTTGTTGTTTTCTTTTCGTAAATACGTTTTTGCGCGCATAATAAATGACAAAATAACTAGGGCGTACACCACTTATGAAAGAGAAAAGCCAATTACAATGTTTTTTTTTTTGGGTAAACAATGAGAAGCGCCATAGACAATATTTTATGTGCGCTCATCTACATTATTCTTTGCCATTCGCGCTAACCGTCTACGATGTGAGGAGGTATTATATACATTTTGAATAATAAATTGTTAGTGAAAATTCTGTTTTTAATTTAGTTTATTTCCGAAAATTTCGGGTTGACTTATGATGACAATATAATTAATATAAATTTTGTGCACTTCTTCGCAAATATAACAAGTTTTTCCTCTCAGACTGGGATGAGACTAGTGAAATATGTACGGAATGAAAAAAGTTTTCCTTTTTGGGAATTTAATATATTCGCTGGAAAGAAAATTTACTTCATCGCTTTTCAACACGGCGTAATTGAAGGGTCTAAATATTTCGGGATTATTAAGGAAATATGGTTGAGTAGGTGAGGTAGCTAATAGGAAGAAGAAGAAAAATGCTGAAATTTTCTAGTACATACACACGACAAGACAAAGAAAAAACGTTGATCGTCCACAGTAGATAATAGACTGACGTAAAACCACGTATTTGATGTGAGCCTTGGAGGGCTTTCGAAAGTTTTGGCGTTATTAGAAAAGTGAAAATTATAACGTCCAAATAAAGCTCAAAGCTCTCGAAAGCTCTTCACAAGCAAACAACAATAGCTATACGCTGTTTTAGCCTAAGAAGGCAGGAGAGTACTTTACCATGGAGTGGGAAACTCAACCTCATTTTTGTTTCCCTTTGATTTCAAAGATCAAGTGCAATTAAACGCTTACAAAAATACATGGAACGGCAGATTGTCTTCAGATGTTTTATGCTTTTGAAGTTTACTCTTACTGTATTGAGGATTAATCCGAAAAATATTTGTAATTAAATTAGGTTTGTGCAAATAACATCAAAACCAACTGAAAAATGTCATGGCTGAAAATGAGCTGAAAGATATTTCAGATTCCAGGTGCCAACTGACGTAGAATTCACCTAATAAAATTATTGAATAGTTCGGTAAGTGCTGTATTACACTAAAACTAAACAATGTAAGACGTCTGTACTTCAGACATACTTGTTGGTATAATATACCAATGGTTTGGTATACTCATATAGTTGTTTAATGAATGGAATGGTGAGTATTGAGTATACAATTTCAAGAAAAGTTGGTTTTCTGGCATTTCCGGATTTGTTATTTCGTTTTTTTGTTTAAATTCACAAAAGTCTTTCATGAGAATTGAAAGTATTTTCTTCAAATATGCATAATCCGCATTTGTGACATACGGTTGAGACGTATAGTTTAATTCGGTAAAGTCAAGCATTCGTCGCAAGGCTGAAATATTATTAGACTGTTTCATCTCAATGTATACTCAAAAATAAGTCATGAAGTGTGTTCCCTTATTATAGCGAAAAAAATGTTAGGACTTCTCTTCTTCTTTTTCAGCCTGTTTCTATCCACTGCTGGATGTAGGCTTCTCCAACTTCTTTCCATTTCGTACGATCCATTGCCATTTGCTGCCATTTTGTACCTGCAATATTCTTAATTCCGTTTGTCCATCTCTCTGGTGGTCCACCTATAGCTCGTCTTTTATATGGTCGCCAGTTCATGATCTTTTTGGTCCAACGTTCGTCTGTGCTTCTTGCAATATGTCCCGCCCAGCTCCATTTCAGAGATGCTATTCTTTCCATGACATCAACAACCCTAGTTTGTTGTCGAATCCATTGATTTGTCATTCTGTCTGTGAGTGTTATTCCAAGCATACTCCGTCCCATGGCTCTTTTTGTCACTCTCAATTTATCTTCGGATGCTTTCGTTAAAGTTAACGTTTCCGCTCCATAAGTGAGCACTGGAAGGACACAAGTGTCGAAAACTTTGCGTTTCAGACTATTATTCATTTTGCTTTTGAAAATTAGTCTGAGTTTTCCGAACGCTGCTCATGTGTACTCAAAAATAAGTCATGAAGTGTGTTGAACACTGTTCCCTTATTATAGCAAAAAGAATGTTAAGACTAATGAAGTAAAAGATTTTCTATCAACAATCTCTACATCTATAGTTCACAATGCATCGCAAATAAGCTCGTAAGTATCACGGTTACCATCAAACTTATACCAGCAATAATCTGTGATTAACCTGAATCAAAATTTTTAGTCGTTCTATTCGCCCCAGCTACTTCTATCAATTCTATTAATTCGCTTATACGGCACGCAAATCAAATATAGAGAAGAAGAAAAAAATTCAACCCGAAAAAAAGAAAATCTTTTGATTTGATCAGCAAAATGATATTTGTCTTCTGCCTGAGAAAATCCATAATCCTGTTTCGTTATTCCATGTTCGACTCGTAGGAATCGTCTAAACATGAGAAATGATAAAAATAAATACATAAACGCATATAGCACGACGAACCGAACAGAAACACACGATATCTTGACTCATATATACGTACAGATATTGAAAGGAATAACAATATCCGGGGAACGAATTATTTTTGCTTCTATGCACACAATGTACTTTTGTATGGTAAAATTAACTTCCAATTTATAGAAAATCTTATTATATTTGGAAGATCATAACTACCCCCCAATCCAAAGCTTTTTGAGAGAAACCATATACACAGCACATGAAGACGATTGTTGTGTATGCATAGGGAATGTTATGTTTATGTCAGCTATTGAAACATTTTGCAATGGCTTCGTTCGGGCCACATAGGTTCGTATAAATGTTTATTATAGAATTATAACTAAAAAAAGAGAGGCGAAACCGTACACAGCATCCTTACGTTACCAGATATTCCTCAGAGTCTCTGGCCAATTCTCCGTATTCTAATACATAAAGTTTTCATACATAACCAAGAAACTTTAGTTGCACAATTTTATGTGAATTGTGAATGCGAAATTATGTATTTTATATGGACCGTAGATGATACCAGATATGAATTTGGGTTAATGTTATTTTTGTGTTTTTTTTCGTCTTTACTTGAATTTAAAATAATTTTACTGTGAAACATTCGCGAAAATATGCTCGGCACTAAATAATAACAAATTTTCGTTTTGTTTGATACATTTTTTAGGGCTCATTTTTGATGGGTTCCACCCGTTCTCCATTGATGGCTATGCGATACAAACTATTGCGCTGCAATGTTGTTGAAAAATTTAGTGGTAGATGGAAACAAGTGTTCGTACACTGAAGGTGCGCAAAGTGCAAATTCAGGGCTTTTCTCAGGAAACATCCTCCAATATTATTATCAAATCATTGTTGTTTTTGCGACAAATTGAAACAAAATCTTTCACTTCATTAGTTTATTAGAACTTTTGTGAAATCTTTTATATTTTGGAATGTGTTTGGTCGTACGAAATTTTGTCAAATCTTTTAAATTTTTGGATTGTCTATGGTCTAACGAACTTATGTGAATTCTTTTAAATTTTTGTATACCTCAAGTCGTATACGACCTTTCGAGAAATTTGGGGATATCTTTGAACGTACGAACTTTTGAGAAATCTTATAAATTTTGGGATATATCTAGGGTCGTACGAACTTCTGAAAAAATCTTTTAAACTTTATGATGTCGTCGGTCGAACGAGCTTTTGTGAAATCTTTTATATTTTGAAATGTCAGTCGTACGAACTTCTGAATGTTTTTTTTTTATATTTTAGGACATCTATGGCCATACGACCCTTTGTGAAATCTTTTATATTTTTTGGGATGTCTTTGGTCATACGAACTTTCGAGAAATGTTTTACATTTTTGGATTTCTTTGGTTCTACGAACTTTTCTGAAATCTTTTATATTCTGGAAAACCTATGGTCTTACGACCTTTCGAGAAATATTTCAAATTTCCATCCATCTACTGTCGTACGAATTTCTTAAATTTTGACTAGTTGAATTGATCGAGGATCAGCATAGTTGTTGGTTGAGTGTTTTGTTACTCATATCGTCTCTAAAAAAATCATGTCGCTTTGTTGAGCATCTAGATTCATGTCCTCAAATTATAGTAATTGTTTCCTAGGACCGTTGCTAATATGCAGCGTTAAGAGTCAATTCGCCAAAACTTCAACCAAGTTGTATGAAACATGAAAACAAGCCATCAGCGATTTTCGGCGGGTACACAGTAATCGATTCAGGTGATCCTCCTGAGTCATTTGCAACAAAAAAAAATCCTCGAAATAATTATGTTTTCACGCCAGAAATCATGAAAAAATGTACTGCGCGAGTGTGACCAAAATAGTTTTTGTTGCATATCACCAAGAATACGTAACGCATTTATCTGAAATTATGGTCATTGGTAGAGGTGTTGACGCCGCATAAGCTGGCCTTTAAAACATTTCGAAATTTTTCGTGTATGTGGTGCAGTAGCTATTTTAGGGGAAAAAAATGCCAACTTTTGCAGAGTGTTTTCAAAAAGTTACAACGATAGACTTCGAAGATATGGGTGTCGTTGGGTAGGTAGTGACCTCTACTATCCATGACACCATGAACCTACCGCGGCACGACTTTCGTTGAGCTTCAATTTTGATTGAAGTATACTAACAAAAAAAGTTCTCTATAATTCCACTTTTCTTCGCGTCTATTTCATTTTTTCTGACGTATGTGACAATTTTAAATCAGGGCTGCAGTTACTGGCACCTTACGCTTCGGGAAATTTCGTTTAGGGCCTATAAAATTTGAAACAAAACCAACTGATTCAATTGTGTCATATGTTCCTCGGGTATCTCCAGACTTCCTAGTATGGCCAGTGCGGCACTGTATCAAGTGTTTACTAGCATATTAGAATCATATTTTGTACTTTAGCCACTTACCGGAAGGATTTGGAAATATGTCGAATTTTTCGTATTCGTACATTTGTGAAAATTTTCCAAATCCTTCCGGTAAGTGGCTAAAGTACAAAATATGATTCTAATATGCTAGTAAACACTTGATACAGTGCCGCACTGGCCATACTAGGAAGTCTGGAGATACCCGAGGAACATATGACACAATTGAATCAGTTGGTTTTGTTTCAAATTTTATAGGCCTTAAACGAAATTTCCCGAAGCGTAAGGTGCCAGTAACTGCAGCCCTGATTTAAAATTGTGTTAGAGAGAATTTTTGTGTTAGTATACTTCAAAAATTGAAGCTCAACGAAAGTCGTGCCGCGGTAGGTTCATGGTGTCATGGATAGTAGAGGTCACTACCTACCCAACGACACCCATATCTTCGAAGTCTATCGTTGTAACTTTTTGAAAACACTCTGCAAAAGTTGGAATTTTTTTCCCCTAAAATAGCTACTGCACCACATACACGAAAAATTTCGAAATGTTTTAAAGGCCAGCTTATGCGGCGTCAACACCTCTACCAATGACCATATATTCAGATAAATGCGTTACGTATTCTTGGTGATATGCAACAAAAACTATTTTGGTCACCCTTGCGCAGTACATTTTTTCATGATTTCTGGCGTGAAAACATAATTATTTCGAGGATTTTTTTTTGTTGCAAATGACTCAGGAGGATCACCTGAATCGATTACTGTGTACCCGCCGAAAATCGCTGATGGCTTGTTTTTAAGTTGTTCGAAGTTTTGGCGAATTGACTCTTAAGATTAACAGAAAACAATAAACCAATGGGTTTTCATTCAATAATGAAATATTACATGACCTACACTAAGATGATTGTCAGAAAAAGGACACGGTTTGTAAAATCTAAAAAGGATTACCTCCAAGCCGTAACATGAAAATATTGCAAATTAATTAATTGCCGCATTCAATTACGGATTAAGGAAAAAGTATCTGAAAAATCCACGTCTCAGAAGAAAGACATTAACGGCTAGTCACGACCAAAAAAGCGATGAACTCTGGTTACGGTTTCGTTATGTAACAACAAAACATAGTTATGTTAAGAAACATAGGCTATGCTACATCGTCCATGATAAATGCGTATAATTCCACGGTTACTCGCCTAATAAACGACAAAATGAAAACTCGATTAAATTCTCTTCTTCGCTTCGATTTCAATGTGTATTCAAGTCTGAATATTATAATTACATCAATCACTCAAAGCCGGTATACACTGGAAAAAAGGTAATGATACCTCAATTAACACCAGTTTTGCCAGGCGCCAACAAAACTTATCAGAATAAAATTACAAATTACCGTAAATTAGTAAAAATTTGACAATAATTTATATTGAAATTTCATCCATCCGTTCTGGTTCGGTTCGTCTTCGTAAAAGATTAATCATTTTGCCAGCGTAATGAATGGGTTGAATGAAGATTTTAAGGACTTTTCCATGCAAATCCTAAATTGAGTAAAATGTTAAACTGGCACACTGGATGAAATATTAATAAATTTGTTGCCTGATAAGAAGTTATGATGATTGCGTTCAATTAAGTTTCGTCTTTATTCAGAACTAATTAATTTGTCGACCGTCCATGTAATTTGAAAGAGCTCTACGAGCTCTGATGGTTAATCGAATATTGTAGAGATGTAACGGGTAATTTAACTGCTCTCAGTCATTTGTTCCATGTCTAATAGTTGGTCTGGGAATATTGTTAAAATAGGAAGAGAGCTACGTAACTGGTAAAAATCCAATCGGTACATCTACAATCGAATAATAATTCGCGTAGCACTCCCTCACACGTCGTCTTTAATAATCACAATCTCTTCAATCCAACGGCTCTTTAATTTCGTAATAATAAAATGGATCACAATCTAAGCCTACAACCGAATCAAAATAACTTGTCACCGCGAATCCATCACGATCGACACAGAATATTTTTCCATTAAAGCCTTGAGGTTTCTCATAGTTACCATTTCCCGTGCACGATAACGTTAGTGACAGGCCAGCTTCTTCGAAATGTTTATGATCTCTGGCACAGTCTAGGGTACAATTGCCGCATTAGCATTGTGTATTTACTCAAGCAGGTGAGTGACATGCACACTTACAGCAATTCATCTGTCCAACTAAATTGGCACCGGCTTGATAAGATCCGATTTTAGTACCATCGCGCCACATACAAGATGCTCTTAAAACCAAAATCGAAAGTAAATCCCTACCTAAAGTGGCATGGCTTGGCAACACTTACATCCCATTTTCAATTTTATATTTCCCATAACTACCATCGTAATCACATTGAAGATGGTTCAACGAAACGTCTGTGGTGCCGTGTGTGTATAACTTTTGTTTGAGTAGCATTTGTGCATGAGATGCACTCTCGCATTCTCGCAGGTATTCAGTGCCCATTTCGTCAGCATTATCTAAAGCGAGTCTCTATAAATTTAAGCATTTTAGTTCATTGAGTGAAAAGACCATACAACAAGGCAAAAGCTGCCATAGACCCTGTGGAACTGCTCTGCCAGTTCCCGGGACGATTACTCCTGTCTTCGGATCGGCACACCAGCACACACCCGAGTCACATTGCAGTGGTTCGTAATTGCCATTTCTAGCACAGTGTAATGTAACATCTAATCGACCCGCAGCTTCGAGCCTTGCTCTGTGACGGCTGCATGCTAAAGGGATCGTAGTCAGTTACTTTACTCATTTTGGGTTGATCTAACGACCATACCGCACGTCATGTTCTCCGCATTTTTCCACCAATCGAAACCAAAGATTCTTTCACCCTGTTCGTTGTGGCAAAAGCATCTATCGCCGAAATGTATTTCGGTTTAATTAGGAATACTTAAAGCGTTTGAAATATACTCAACCTTCCTGCAATCTTTCCCCCTTTGCATTGTTTCGCCGAAAACGATCCGTCTAATTCACAAGTCGGTAGATTTTGCAGATACGACAGATGATACGTGTAGGAACAAAGCTCTAAAAGAAATCTTCGAAAATTTATCTGCATAAACTACTGGGTCATAATATTATCACAACTTTTGTTCAAAATACAAGTAGCATTTTCACACAATAAGCCTGGAGCACATCTCCGTCGCACATTGTTGTTGTTACATCCATATACGCCGAACCCTATTTTTATTATGGATAGCAAAATTTTGAATGTTTTCTTTGGAAATATTATAAGAATAACAGAACGTACCCAGTCCACCGCGGCATGTTGGACAACAACCCAAACTTTGGTCCATTTCAATGAATTGATTGAAAGGACAGTCACTTTGTGTTAGATATGATTCACAGCGAAAGGTATTGGTTTCGCAAGAATATTCTTGAGTAAGAATTATGTGAATTTGTACACTTAACGATAATATTAGCGGTAACACCAACATTGTTGACTTATTCTAAGTCTATTGTAAGACTAAAAATTGTTCTTTCGCTTGAAAAATTTGTAACCGAAAATGTTGTGCATCGTTATCGTTATCAAGCCAAGATGGTTATCGAAATTCATACATAGTTTATCGCTTAAAGACGTTAGACATTTTTCCAGTGAAAAAATTTATGGAACAAGTGCGTCTGAAACAGAAAACCAATTTCTTGTGGAAACAAGTGTAGCGACAGAACACAGTCAAGAGATATTTTCATTATGTTTAAATTGGATATAGGGCAATGGCTCCATATAAATGCTGCCGACTTGATATCCCTGTGTCCTATAAATAAGCTTCTAAAGAAGTAAATTCCGTTCAGATATTGGAAGACATCAAATATTTAAGAATTCTGTTTCGACGAACATTATTACTGTTGTTTGATAAAAGAAGAGCCACGCGAACTCATTTCCCGATGTAAAGAACAGCAGACAAGAAAAGTCTACTTCAAATAATAAATATTTGAAAATTTCTTTTCATTTTGCGTCATTCGAAACGTATATACACATTTTGTTGGTTTATTAATTTAAACAGATTTTGTTGACAATATTCCACTGAAAATACAATAATCTGACGAGAGAGTTCATCGAATTTGTCGTTGTTATTATGGTGATACAAAACAGTTTACTTTAAAATCCTTAAGCGACAGAATGTGTGTCACGTAGTTAACGCCTGACAGACGGGAAGCATACTTATCCAGTGTATTGAAGCATTTCAAAAAATTGATGGAAAATCTTTTACTTCGTTTGTTTTAATATAGATTTTGCTATGAAAGGCTACACTAACGATAGATTGTTGTCGTCGTTATCAACAACCATTAAATGAGATGGGTATCCTTCCACAGAAGCCATCCGTATCATCAACATAATTATGGAATCTTCTACTTCTTTCGATCGAAGTAATTTGAAAAGGCTGATACAAAATCAAAACCATTTTTAGTGCCAACCAAACATTTGTTTTCGTGTTGTCAAAATTTTGCAATTATCTGTGACTAGTGTTCTGTTATATAGCAAAATACAAATGAAGTATTATCATCAAATTTTTTGAAGTTAATATTTGGTAGTACTTGACATCAGCTTTCCAACGAACCCATACACGCCCGTGTCTTCGCCACCTTACGGAAATGAAATCCGGACGAAACCCCATTTTTCGACTTTTGGCCACTTACAACCAGCCAGGTATGGAAGATCAAAAATATCTGATACTGGTTTTGGGGCCTAGGCACCAAGGCCTAATTAGGCGTATATAAAAAGTCCCGGAACAAATAGTGCCGATTTCGGTCAGTCGAAATTCAAAAGCATCCCTCATAACGAAAGATCTTACTTAGAACTTTCGTAGTAAGATCATATAGTCACATTCTTTTCAGCGAAGAACATATAACAGCGAATATATTCAGAAACGGATTCATCCGTTATCAACTAGAATGTCACAAGTGAGCAACTAGCTCTAACTGGTGTTCCCTTACATATAGTAAAATACAAATGAAGTAGAAGATTCGTCGTGAAAATTTTTGAGATAAACGCAAATCGCGACTTTTTCCGAAATTTTAGACTGTTTTGAATTACTAGAATCTAATTGAATTTGAAATAAAAATTTTGATGTGCACGGGTGAGGCACGAACTCACGTGTGTTGTACCAACGGTTCAAAATTGGATTTGAAATAAAAATGTCCACGGTAGCTCAATTGGTTAGAGCATCAGCCCGGCAAGTTGAAGGTTGTGAGTTCGTGCCTCACCCGTGCACATCAAAATTTTTATTTCAAATTCAATTAGATTCTAGTAATTCAAAACAGTCTAAAATTTCGGAAAAAGTCGCGATTTGCGTTTATCTCAAAAATTTGCACACTATGCTTGATTGCATTCTCCTATGCTTGCAATACATTCTGTATTACAAGCGGTGTTCTCTGTGTTTAGAGTTCTGAAAAATATATCGATCTGATGTATACTAACTAACACAAACACATCTAATGGAGGTTGAAATACACATATAGAAGAAAGAACACACACATCATGTGTTGTACCAACGGTTCAAAATTGGACTTGAAATAAAAATGTCCACGGTAGCTCAATTGGTTAGAGCATCAGCCCGGCAAGTTGAAGGTTGTGAGTTCGTGCCTCACCCGTGCACATCAAAATTTTTATTTCAAATTCAATTAGATTCTAGTAATTCAAAACAGTCTAAAAATTCGTCGTGAAACATTGGAAATCACTTTAATCGTGTGAAGTACTAGATTTGCTGATTATTCAGCAGTACGCGTACCGCATTTTAATACATGACAAAGTGTTAACGTAAACCTGACAAAGGATCATCGTCAGAACCACAGATCTAACTTCGAGCTTTCGCAGCAAGATCCTACATTCTTCAGAGTGTACTTTACTGAGACCAATAGCAAGAAATGTTAACCAAAAACCCGTAATAATGCAACATGTGCGGCTCTTCACTCTTAATGTACTTATTGATATGAACTTGTTATTATAGGGCAATGAGATGAAGTAATCATGAGTTTATTCGTGTACTACAAAAAATGTATTTTTAGAAGTGAAATTTAAACATTTTATTAGTCGAGTGTTTTCACCACAAACAAGAATTACATTACAACCACTAATTAAACCTTCCACCATTTCAAAATGAAGCAAAGACAAGGAGGAAAATAAACATGTTTGATGTGTTTAATTACATGTGTTAATAACATCGTATACAATCCTGACACTTTAATAATTTATTGGGAAAATGGAACATGAAGTTTCCGTTGCGGAAAAGCTGAGCAATGGGGCGTTGAAAGATAAAGGAATCCACATCCCTTCCTATGCATGCATTTGGATGTTTATAATAAGGACGTATATCGTGTAGTCGAGCTGCAAAAAGGAGACGTTATATGGTTTTGTAGATGAGGTGTAACTATAAAACAATTTATATGAAACAGAAGCATTCACATCCTTGCTTAATAGATGAATATTTCGGTTGCTTTAAGTGTTTTTCTGAACAGGTTCTGCCGAAATGTAAAATTATCCAAAATATTTTGTAATATTAAGCGACGAAGATGCGAAGGGGTGTGGGGAATTTTGTTAAGAGTTGTTTGTGAAATGATGAGTCTTGCTGTTACTACAGATAATTTAGAACATGGGTATTGGAATACGCGTTATTCGAACACTTTACGTATAAAAGACCGTCGTATTGTATGCTATGGGTTTGTGTATAAACGAAAAGGGATTAATCTTCCAGAGACGAAGTGTTTAACATTAGAGAAGGATTTATGTACTGTTGTATGTTCGAAAAGTTTGTTAAGTAAGCGTCATTAATTCTACAAGTTGGTTCGTTGTTTTGCGCGGTAATTTAATATATACATGCATAAGCACATTGTAGGTTAATAATTTTGTTTTATCTACGGATTTGTTGTAAAAGTTTTTTTTTCATTTCGAAATTTATTGTCGCTAAATTTGTGGTTTAAATTTATGATATTTTATCGGATAGACATCATTTTATCGTATAATGCATGTCCTTGTACTATATTCGATAATGTAAACCACGGTGGGGCTGAACGAATTTTAAATAAACATGTCGATTTCCATACCGGTTCTTTTCATATCTGAGTTAGGGGAGACGTGTACTATACAACGGCACATGCTGCAGGCGCAACCGCTGAGCCGTTTCTGAGAACTAGGAATATCGTCGCCTGGCCCAGCGGAGCTGGACCAGTGTTTGAAACTGGAATCGGTAGAGGGACAAATTCTAAGATCAACCATATAAAAATTATTACTCTCGGTCATTTGGTCGCAGAGAAATAGAAGCTGAAAGTCGCACTTTCACCTTCCTCAAGTGGTAATGTCTCCACGACGAAGCGCCCAACCCAGCAATGTAATACCGATTCTAGATGAGGTTAATGTGCTCTTTCGAATTACAATAACAAAATTTTGAAAGTGGTCTCTTTTGGTACATTTTCAGAAAAGTCACTTTTTTGCTACCCTCGGTGAACTTTGGTTACTTCCATACCTTGCCGATTGACAAATTTAAACACGAAACACATTGATAACGTTAGATTGAAGTCTAAGCTTTCCAGTTATACCAAATATGTCATGTATAATTCTCAGCAAGAACTATTTATGATAAAGATTTTGCATCGAGGTCGGGCTACTAGCAAATTTAGGGCCATGGAAAACGAAATTTCTATTTTCATGTTTGTAATCAAATGCTATACGTCGGATAGCTCACCTAAGCCAATTAGACATAATTCAAAGACAATAATTTGTAATATTTGTAAATTTCGTGTTCCATGGCCCTAAATTTGCTAGTAGCCCGACCTCGATGCAAACTCCTTCTCATAAATAGTTCTTGCTGAGAATCATACATGGCATATTTGGTATCATTGGAAAGCTTAGACTTTAAGCTAACTTTATCAATGTGTTTCGTGTTTAAATTTGTCAATTGGCAAGGTATGGAAGTAACCAAAGTTCACCGAGGGTAGCAAAAAAGTGACTTTTCTGAAAATGTACCAAAAGAGACCACTTTCAAAATTTTGTTATTGCCATTCGAAAGAGGTAGTTTTAATGTGAACCGTTTCTCTGCGAACATTATCTAGCCATTACCAAAGCTTTTCATTTACTTTCCTCGTCGCTGTCCATCTTCTTCCGTTTTATAATTGCGCATTCGAAACATTTTATAAACGTCTATAGTCATTTGATCGACAACGACCACGAATCTTGTACATAGTTTAGTTAAAACTAAAGAAGTTACAAGTTTTGATATCAAACACTGTGAAATAATTTAAAAAAAAGTATTCAATGAATTAGCTTGCCGTTTATAAAAGGTTGAAATGTAATCTTTTCTACGATGTTTGTTGTTCCGTTTATTTTCATTGCATTCCATGCAAATATTAAGTAAAATATTAAGTAAAAATTTCACCATTTTAAAAGACTGATATCTCCTTTACATTGCAACCGGGGAAGCCTCTGAATGATGATCCCAGACAAGTTTTGCGAACCCTTTTGAACCGCAAAAAAATTATTTTTGAATCGAAGTTTTCTGTTACATTTTCAGAAATTGCACTTTTAGGCTACCCTCGGTGAACTTTGGACGCTGCAATACCTTACTGGTAAGAGTATTTTCCGTTAATGTGGTTGCTTATATGGTAGCTTAGAGTCTCAGCTTTACAACGATACCAAATATGCCATACTTTTTACTTTACAAGAATTATTGATGAAAAAGTTTTGCATCGAGGTCGCTCTACTCGCAAATCTAGAGCTATCTAGAGGACTTATCTATTTTTAAGAAAAACAAACACTTTAAATGTTTGATAGATATAAAAAAAACATTTATTTGTAATGTCGTCTCACCGTGCGAGAGTAATAATTTTTATATGGTTGATCTTAGAATTTGTCCCTCTACCGATTCAAGTTTCAAACACTGCTCCAGCAACTTCCGCTGTGCCAGGCGAATTAGAAGGTAAAGAAGTGCTTACATTTTGCATTGACCTTGTTGAAACGACTAGCTTATTCCCACATTACGTCCTCCACTACCGTACAACGATTTGATATCACGAAATTGTTTGTCGCTGGTGAGTGCCCCAATGTGCACTTTCCTCATATAATTTTATGAACTTTATGAATTAAAGAATTTTAGGCGGGACGTAGTGTTACTTACTTTCGAGGAAAAAACAAATATATTTGTACGTTCAGCATGTAAACACAGTCAAGTAATTTCTCCTAAGATTCCCAAAATTCCAAGGGCTTCTATACATAATTTTCATAAAATATTTAGATTACTAACTTAGAACAAAGCACTGTTCCTAGCACGAACACTAATTTGCCCAACGTCGAAAAGCCTCCAAATTTTCAAATATGTATGCGTGTACGATTACATGTTCGGTGTGTTTTTATTCACACCAAGAAATCATGACTCCTATCTTTACGAAGAAATATTTCTTATGTTCGTGCTTTGCTTAGAATGAAACATTGGAATGAGTCAAAATCGGACTCAGCTGAAGACTTTATATGACCAACGATGAATGCAATAATGAAACGAGTTCAGATTTACTTCTTTACTATTAGGATTTATTCAATCAGTTGTTACTTGACTTGTCAGAACTAAAACATTTGCACAAGAGAACATGATCAACACAGAAAAAACGTTTATAATGTGTGTCAGTATACTCAAACTCCAAGCTGACAAATACGCCACTTAACAGTAACAGTGGGAGCAAGTGATACATATGTTGCAAAAGTAACAGCTCGCACCTTGAAGTAGCATACCATTCTCGTCAAAATACCATAAGACTGTAATACTGTCCCTTTCAGGTACGTTCTCGGGCCTCTTTCCAAAGACGACCACATTGGATCGACTACCATCCGGAGTTGTCTCCCGCGACGATCGTCCTCTAAAATTCACAATTCTGCGAATGCCCAAATTTGATTCCAGGCCCAATGTTTTCAATTCCCAGTATAATTCAGTAGAGAACGATTCTGGTGGATTTTGCAAATGCCTTTAGATTTCCCTTTTCGTCAAAGCTCCAAGTTTGAGGAACAACATATTTTTTGATCTTAGTATTGTTGTCAATCCACAAGGTTTCATTATCGGGTGCAACTACAATCGTATCTAGAAAAAAAAATTAAACAAAATTGTCAGGTCCATTTAAAAGAAAAGTTATGCTAATACAATGGACTAATATGCTAATCTTTAATCGTTGAAAACGTTTTAGTCTGTTACCTCTCATCAAATCGCCAAATAATAGTTTCGAAAAGACAATGCCACAAATTGTGTACATTCACTTCAAGCGATGATAAATGATACCACTGGTAAAACCAAAAATTAGCCACATACCTTTCATTATCCAAGGCGACGTAACGCTGACCGACTCTGGTCGTTGAGAGTTTCCACAAGAACTTCATTTTCCGATATATCGAAATGGCGATGTACCATCGCCAAACCGAACTCTCTCGCCACACCATGTTTCACAAATATGCTTCCGAAGAGTTCTAGTTTCGATCTGACTTCATTATCAACAAAACTATGCACTGCTTCATGTAGATCGGGTATGGTATGAAAAAATTCAGTATCAGGTCGTTCGCAAAGCACACTAGCACTCATTGTCGCAATTATAAATGTTGTCTTGATGATCGAACACAAAATGAGGATAACTATTGATGCAAATTCCTTTATAGCATATGTTTTTATGGTCCACACAGAAACTGATAATAAGTAATTTATTTGCTAAGACTCTGTGTTGTGTATTTATTTGCTAAAAGAGTGCTTGGGATTGCAACTATTTTTTCTTCAAATTTCAAATATTTATCATTTTATAATTCCTATGAGTAACACTACGTAATCAACTATAGTCCAGGAGGAACAATAGTGTAGATGTAGAAGCCTTGGAATTGACCGTTTCCGTACAAAGTAACCCATGCTGTACTAATAAAAGTTCGATAGTCAAACACTGTAGTATTTAGTATAGTTTTTGAGAAAAGGATAAAGCGAAGTATGTATTTCAGAGCTTCAGTTAAAGGTGGTTCTTGGCCATTTATAAACAAAATGGCGGAATATTTTCGCTAAATTCAGAAGTTTCTTTTGGACGGGGTGGCACAACCATTTCATAATCAAAAATATTTTGAAACCTAACGTTTCTGACTGTTTATTTTAACCTGTTCCAGACTGAAGTAACAATTAACGTGAAAATAATCGACTAAACCGTTCTTCAGAAAATTTTGTGCAAATATAGGGTTAGGGTACATATTTTACTATGCTGGTGCATGTAATAAGGCTATTACATGTATAGGCAATAACCTTTACATCACTCGCATAGTAAAACGTCGTACTACACACGGAAAATAAAGTGATATCTCGTATCACGATGAGTAAAAGTACCTCGGGCTGCCGCCCTCGGATACTTTTTCTCATCTGGATACGAGATATCACTTTACTTCCCTTGCATAGTAATGTACTATTATTTGACAAGGAGTTTGGAAAACCGTTTGCTCCCACTTGATCGTATCGTTTTTCCAAACTCCTGTCGCGTAGCAAATATTGGTCCAATTGAAAAACTAATTACTGTTCCGGACTCCTGAGGTCATTTGCTATACGCTAACACTTTATTTGACTAAAATCCTCCGAGAAAAATTTAATAATTTTTCACAAGAATTACTAACACTGGATATGTTGAAACGACCTATATTCGAGTCAAAGTGAAGCGTATACGGTAAGGGAATAGTAGACGATACAAAATTACTCACGTAGAACCGTTCCAGACGCTGTTCTGGCAGTTGGGCCCTCAGACAGAAGGAAAAAATCTACATTTTGGCACCAACTTTTTTTTCAAGACTTCTGTAGGCTTGCAGCCCAAAAGTACTGGATTCATTTATATGTGCAACGATAGTGGGTGAGGCCAGCTACAACACCCCATACTCAGCTCCGTGGTACATAGAGGCTGCAGAAAAGGCGGACTCTCCGAAAATTCACTATATTTCTAGTCATAACTCTAGTGGATCAACTAGCACCAAGCGGTGCGTATACTCCACCTGTAGGTCTTTTCAAGGCCGACAATCGTACATCATTACAACAATTTAATAGTTATTTCAATCACATGGGTCGAAATAGTATGTTGTGTTACAAGTATTGTAATGTTGATTTTTTCAGCACTAGACTCAAGTTTTCCTTACGAGCGGAGCGAGTAAGGAAAATTGGGTCGTGTGCTGAAAAAATCTCATTACAATACGTGTAACACATCATGCTTTGTGCCAACCGAGAATTGAAATAGACAAATGCACAAAAATTCAGAATTTTCATTGTAAACAATCACTCTTCGAATTTGATCGATCACGTTGCTTTGCATTTTTTTAAAACGAATGCTGTAATAACTCATACGAATTTCATTTCAACACTGGTTTGAGTGTTGTAATAAGCCATGAAAACGGGTGTTGTAATTTTGGACATTTCAATCTAGTTATCGATATTGAAATCCGTCGTATTTCAATTCTCGGTGGCACAATAGTATGTTGTGTTACAAGTATTGTAATGTTGATTTTTTCAGCACTAGACCCAAGTTTTCCTTACGAGCGGAGCGAGTAAGGAAAATTGGGTCGTGTGCTGAAAAAATCTCATTACAATACGTGTAACACATCATGCTTTGTGCCAACCGAGAATTGAAATAGACAAATGCACAAAAATTCAGAATTTTCATTGTAAACAATCACTCTTCGAATTTGATCGATCACGTTGCTTTGCATTTTTTTAAAACGAATGCTGTAATAACTCATACGAATTTCATTTCAACACTGGTTTGAGTGTTGTAATAAACCATGAAAACGGGTGTTGTAATTTTGGACATTTCAATCTAGTTATCGATATTGAAATCCGTCGTATTTCAATTCTCGGTGGCACAAAACGATTTTTAAAAATTCGAGGTGTATGTGTGAGCTGAGAGGGTATTGTAACATGAGAATGCGTGTTTGTGAACCGAGGTTTACCGAGGTTCACAATCGCATTCGAATGTTACAATACCCTCGAGGCTCAAACATACACCGAGAATTTTTAAAAATCATTTTCGACCCGAGTCATTTAATGGCTTTTACATTCGCCTTTCATCGAAAATCACGAAAAACACCAAAAATTATCAATTTAATCGAAAACTAAGCACCAAACAAACACAAAATATGTCGATCACTTCAATAGCACACAAAAATATTGCAACAACACGACAACGATTCTTGACAGCATTCGTTTTTGAAGAGAGAGAAGTCTCTCAGTTTGCTATGTCTACTACAATTATGATCGATTTGTATCATATACACGGCGCTTTCCAGTTTGTTAACTCTAGGTTAACAATTTCCAATATTTCATCCCTAGAGATTACAAATTCCAATATTTCATCCCTAGAGATTACAAATTTGTCTATGTGTTAGCGGTGAACATTTTGACATTTTCTAAATATGCGAATTCGATTTAAAGTCGTATTTTCGATGGAAGGCGAATGTAAAATAATTGTAAATGTCAAAATGTTCACCGCTAACACATAGACAAATTTGTAATCTCTAGGGATGAAATATTGGAATTTGTAATCTCTAGGGATGAAATATTGGAAATTGTTAACCTAGAGTTAACAAACTGGAAAGCGCCGTGTATATGATACAAATCGATCATAATTGTAGTAGACATAGCAAACTGAGAGACTTCTCTCTCTTCAAAAACGAATGCTGTCAAGAATCGTTGTCGTGTTGTTGCAATATTTTTGTGTGCTATTGAAGTGATCGACATATTTTGTGTTTGTTTGGTGCTTAGTTTTCGATTAAATTGATAATTTTTGGTGTTTTTCGTGATTTTCGATGAAAGGCGAATGTAAAAGCCATTAAATGACTCGGGTCGAAAATGATTTTTAAAAATTCTCGGTGTATGTTTGAGCCTCGAGGGTATTGTAACACCTCGAATTTTTAAAAATCGTTTTTCGACCCATGTGATTTAAATAACTATTTTTTAAGAAAAAGTGAAAGACACGTGTTTCCTAGAATTGAAAGACGAATCCAACGAGCTATCACTCATTAAAATCGGAGACCGCTTGTTTCCAAAGTTAAAAAAATCACCTGAAGATTTGGCGATATCACTCTTAAAACAGCTACAATTTTCTAATTTATAGAAATCGTGAGTTCCATGGCTCCTGGATTACTACTTATTTATGTTGATTCATTATTTGTGACAAACAAAGATTAATGATATGGTGTAACCAAGTCATCTTAACATAACTTTGTATTTGTTATCACTGCGAAGGTCTTTCTCTTGAATGGTTTAAAGTAAATGAAAAGATGATGCACACCAAAAATATCAACACAATTTATCAAAAATCATAACGAAAGTGCATTTCTATGTGTGTACACTGATGTGCGTCTTAAATTAATAAGATAAATTTTGTTGCTATTTAAATCATTTGTAGTTTGCTCGTTGCGATCATTGTGACCGTTGAATATGCTGTAAATTGATTCTCGTTTACTAGTCATATTTCTTTTTTTTTCTACTAATTTTAATGAATTTCACCAAATTGTTTGCTATTATAAGTGGTGCAACTTTAACTGCATACGCTGGAACTAAATTGGTAAGATTTGAAATATCGAGGTAGTTTTAATGTGAACCGTTTCTCTTCGAACATTAACTAGCCATTACCAAAGCTTTTCATTTACTTTTCTCGTCGCTGTCCATCTTCTTCCGTTTTATAATTGCGCATTCGAAACATTTTATAAACGTCTATAGTCATTTGATCGACAACGACCACGAATCTTGTACATAGTTTAGTTAAAACTAAAGAAGTTACAAGTTTTGATATCAAACACTGTGAAATAATTTAAAAAAAAAGTATTCAATGAATTAGCTTGCCGTTTATAAAAGATTGAAATGTAATCTTTTCTACGATGTTTGTTGTTCCGTTTATTTTCATTGCATTCCATGCAAATATTAAGTAAAATATTAAAATTATTTGATGACACATTGTTCGCAAATATTTATCTTAAGTCAAAAAATCGATTCTTAAGTCGATAAAGCTGTCGATAAGTTCTGCTGTTATTTTATAACTTCTTTCGAACTTCTTGAAATGCACACGTTATTCGGTTTGTCATTCAGCCTGTGACTGGTCATAATTCCTTTGTTGATCAATTTTAATGAATTGCACTACTAAAGTATTTGCTATATTAAGTGGTGCAATTTTGACTGCCTATACTGGAATTAGATTGGTAAGGCAGTAGATTACATCTATGTGAAGTATATACCGAGACATGTACGCACACGAGGGGTTGCCCGAGTAGTAGTGTTTTTCGAGTTATATACTTCACATAGATGTATGCTATTTTACTATATACGCGAGGGTGTGTTGGTGCAAACGTCAAGTAATATTCATTACCTACTATGTGATGTTCATTACTTGTACATAATTTGTATCACCATCCCTTCACACCAATACATTCTTGCACACATAGTAATAGTATATTACCTGCTGGTTTGAAGCTTTTTGTTTTGACGAACGTTACGAGCCGAAGGCGAGGGATACAGCCACACAAGTTGTATTATGCGAGGCATTGGATCTCATTCGAATTGCTATGTAAAGCTGTAGTAAGGTCTCTATGTATATTTAAGACGTACTTTCATCATCCTAACATTCTTCGGATTTTTTAAAATTTATTAATCCGAAAATCATTTACCTGACAGCGAAATATGAATTCAATGGAGCGACAAGTTGCTGATGGCCACTTCACTTATGAAAAAAATAAGAATTGTAACATTCGAGGTAGAGGCTACTTCGGACGCATTAATGGCAATAGCAATTCCGACATAAGGTGTGAAGAAACCTCTGTCGAATTGCTAAATAATCGTAACATGAGAGTGGACGTACGCAAATCTATTGTTACAGCAATCGATGAGTCGAATTCAGTACTGTCAGCTATATCAAGCACTTTGAAGATGAAGTCGAATAAAAATGTCCAAATACATGCAGAAGATGCATGGTGCAATTTTGAAGAGAATAGTAATTTGAATTACAAAGGTAAGGGCGACGCTAATGTATTTTTTCGCAATTTGTTGGAAATAAGAACAGCAAATTTATGGGACAAGACAATCGAATATTGGCCTTCGACAACAAAAACATTTTGGTTGAGTATGACAATAATGACCTAGATATATCTGGAACGAGAAACCACAACGTTCGACCAGCTCCAACTGGATCGAATAAGTAAGTCACAATTTCAGTTCAACATTCAAATTTTTGTAAATCAATTTTTTAACTCTAGAAACAGCTTTACGATTAAAAGTAGTGGTACGAACAGCATTCAGTTTGTCGTAGAATATGTTGGCTCTTCAGTAATAAATGGATCAGACTATCAGCTCGGAAAAATTAAATTTAATACTGAAACGAGTACTAACAAGGTCAATGTGACCCTGCACGAAGCCGACGACATAATTTACTCAGCCGAAGCCTTCACACCGGATAAAATCATCATACAGGCAGAGAGTAATGGTACTACCCAAAGACTGGAATTGAGAGGAGAGCGAGTAGAAGCAGTTCATTTGAATTCCTATAATATTTTTGTTAACTCTGGCTAAATAATGTGGAAATTAAAATAATCAGAATGATGTTGTTTGGCAAATATATTTATAGTCCAGCAGCCATGGATATCCTGAAAAAGTCAAGTTCGGTTGCCGAACTGAAATTCTGCCAGTTTTCGAAAAAACGGTAAGAGAAGTCTATAGTGCAGGTCTTAAGTTAAGGTGTGAGATTATTTCAAAGATCAAGAAAGGATTGCATGTGATATTATAACATGTTCATGTCAATTAGTTTTCCTGTCACCTAGAAAATTTTAAGGAAATTAGGTCTAGTGTTCTTCTCGTAAATACTCCCCCTCCTCCTCACACCCAGCATCCGATTCGTATTTTGACTCATAATACTGTTTACAAAATCCACATCGTCTATCATTTTGACAAAAACTACTATGTTAGTCACAACCACCTTTACCAAACGAAGTGAGTCCAATTAACCTGTTACATACGGTAAGCGTAAAAATTTTATAATCGGAATTATTAATAATAATTTATTATACTTCATTTGATCGAAGTATTTTCAAAAATCTTGTACTTCATTTTTTGTGAACATGATTTTTGCTATATAATGCAAAATTCCAGTTTAAACACAAGTTAGCAACAATATTTTATGTAAAATAAATATAAAATTCGCACTACAGTACATTATAGTAATTTATGTTGTAGAGCAAATGTTAAAACAAATGAAATAAAAGATTCTATATTGGACACTTAGTCATACTTTGAACAATAGGTTTAACAGATTTTGACATTTTATCACGATGAGCTTTCGTCACAGATCAGAAAAAACAACAATCAGAGAAACAGTCTTTTACTTGCCACCCGAAGGTGACAAGAATGCTTAATGAGAAACATGAACTCGTATATCGTCGTATCCACTTGATCCTTGTAAATTTATTACACTAATAAACACGACAATAAACTATTTAAGTAGACACCAACGTACAGATCTTAAGTCAAGGTCAAAAACGAAAAATGCGGATTTCTTTCTTTAAATCATAGTCTAAAATTTTCTATCTTAAATTTTTGTGGTTCAATTTTTTTTTTGATAACACTTTTGCGTTGAGGCGCAAAATGCGTCACCCTCGGCGATATCAGTTTTTTTGTAAGTAGAAACAAGGACTTGCGTCACACTTTCACCCTCTAGGGTTTTTTGGCTGATCTTTATTTTCATTTAGTACATAATTTTTACAATGTTTAGAGATAAAACACCTCCTTCAAATTTTTGGTGGAATTGTGCCCAAAATCGATGCTACGTTTCCTTTTCGAATGGTGATGCTGATGCGTTGAATTAAATAGGATGTTGCACGTTTTTCATTGGTAGCATCGGTGATTTTACTTCCGATTTTTTTTTATTAAATCCAGGCCCAGTTTTCCTATTACCCCTGACGTCTCCGTAGCAACCGGAATGAAAATGAACTGGTTAGCCAATTGTGAATAGTGGCTGATTTTAATCCTTTCCCCTACTCTTTCGACATAACCAGCGTGCTTAGACGAAGAATTTAGATATGACGGTGCGAAAGTGTCCTTACAGGTAAAATCCCACAACAATGACCTTCCTCTCGCCCAAGGAACTAAGCTCATTCCGTCTGGTTTTTTTCCATCCGGTCTCGAACAGCCAGGTGGTTCGAGAATACCTGGACCTAGACCACTCTTCAATGCTCGTTGGAGAATATTGCTTCCATTTGCATGACGTGGATTTGTACCAGAGCATAATAGACCATGGTATCCGACGGACACTGTCCGTATTGATTAACTTTCTCTCCACATATACAAACATGAGGACGAACGATTGGAACACCAAGGCGTAGTGATAGTGCAACCCGGAATTCGTCAACCCGGATAGATGTGTTCCAAGTTGTGGTGACGGAAATGCTTGCAGCCAAGCACCGGATTCACCTTTGCTTTAAATCTTGCCATATCACTTTTCTGTTTCAAGGAACTGCTGATTGAATCGACGTTACTCGTGATTTCATTTGACTCCCAAATGCTTTGGATATTCCTAACTTCCGGTAACTCTTCAAACTTTTCGTACCAAATTCTTTCTGCTTCCAACATCACTGGATCAATCTGTCGGTAAGGTTCGGATAATAGCTTGTCCACCAAATCGGAAACTTCATGAATTGATGAATTGAAGATAGGGAATGTCATTTTGTAAAATTACTCTTGCCAGAGCGGAGCGAAGGTTACATGCGAAATTTTCTCTGATCAACTGTTCTAAACGGATAAGTGTACAGCTTTACATGAAGGGACGAAAACCCAATTTTTGAAATGTCCTCATTTTCGTCCCGCACTGAGGAAAAGATTTGAAAACTACATTGTAATTGGTAATGTCTGGAAAAATTACCCTCAGAAAGTAACGTATTACCTGTGGTGAGTAATTTTGGAAAAAGTTACTCAATGACGGTAATTTTTTAAGAAACTACCTATAACAGCCTCCCTCAATGATTACCTGTTGCGGCTAATGTTGGGTTTTTCGAGCAGTTCTGAATATTCAGGAAACGTTTTAAAAATAAAAAACGAAATCTTTCGAGAAAATTGGACAACAAAAATTAAGATAAAACTTTAACACGACTTATTGTCCGCTTATCGAAATTTTTAATAAAAAATAGACCGACGCTATTTGTAGTTCCTGCAAATAGTGCTTCATGGAGACTATTCGCAGTAACTGCAAATAGTGTTTCATGGAGACTATTCGCAGTAACTGCAAATAGTGTTTCATGGAGACTATTCGCAGTAACTGCAAATAGTGTTTCATGGAGACTATTCGCAGTAACTGCGGATAGTCTCCATGAACACTATTCGCAGTTAAGACGAATGGCATAACCAATACGTTGTACAACGTATTTGTTATGAAATTCGTCTTATCTGCGAATAGAGTTGCATGGAGACTACTATTCAAAATAATAATTTATTCAATATAGAAACAAATTTTGTATCTTATTTAAAAAAAAAATGCAGAAAACTTATAAATAAAGTCATCTGCAAATCAAAATCTTTTTTTGGACAAAGGTCGAAATTTCAAATAAGATTTATCTATGATGACCCATACAGGCTTAACATATCAAGCCGACCGTTCCGATCTAGCTTAGTAACTTGAATGTGGCGTATCAACTCTAGATTTATCGACAAAAACACCATCCGATTTGTATCCAATTGTTGAGAGAAAATGAATGGTTAAGTGGGAAATAAAATCGACAAAGTGTTCCCGTCGAAAAATATTGATATTCAACAAACTACATTCAGTTGCAGTCTACCTATTGCGATATTGTCCAGCATTAACAATATCAAAATTCTTGATATTAAGATTCCTGGGTCGACTCGACCAAAAGGATCAAAGTTGACTACGATAGGAATGAAACGCAAAGCGAGCGACAAAAATCAAATCTATCCGAAAGAATAACCGAAGCGACATCAATCATCTAGTGGTAGACGAAGAGTAGTATGTCTGCTGGACAATCGAAAGTTTTGTCGTTGATACATGTTTTGCATTTCTACAGAATGAATTAGCTAACATCAAGAAAATCAATGGAATTGTTCAAAATGTAATTCTGCTTTATCGAACTAACAAGTACGATGTGATTATTGTTTGCACTGGCTCTATTTTGAAAGTTTTCGGTACAAAAATTCTCAAACATTCATATTCACTAGTTGTACTTAAGATTTGTTTAAGAGACGATTATAATTATAAGTGAAGAATAGAAAAACTATAAGTACGTTATGATGAGTACACAGTTCCTGAAAAATAGCATACGGTCCACTGGCTGAAAAATGTTTAAAAATTATGTGGAATTACAGTCCAAAGTTACCAATTTACATTCAAATAGAATTCAAATACTGTGCTATTGATAACTTTGGTGAAATATAATTACCGACAGCGTAGAGTTTGTATACCATTAAAGACTTTAATTTAAAGTATAAATTGTTAACTGTGGACTGGAATTCCACAGACTTTTTCAAACTTTTTTCAGCCAGTGGATTCACGATTGTATTCTATTTTTCAGTCATTGTCAACCATTTTTAAGGAACTCGAATTTCTCCATTTTTAAGAAAAATGTTCTGCGAATAGTCTCCATGAGAAACTATTTGGAGTTACTGCGAATAGTCTCCGTGAAGCACTATTTACAGTTCCTGCGAATTGTCTCCATGAACCACTATTTGGAACTACGAATAGTCTCCATGAGCCACTATTTGCAGGTGCTGCTAATAGCATTTTCGTAAAAAAACGCAATTGGCGCGAGCTAGTTATTGTAATAAACTACACGCTGCAAAAATATGGAAGTCATTTGATCTTCTTCTTCAGTTCAATTTTATTTCGAGGGTTCTTTTGAATTTCGACAGGCCGAAATCGGTGCTATTTTTTCCGGGACTTGTATGGCGGATAGTTAGGCTCATATATTTTTGATCTTCCATAACTGGCTGGTGGTAAGCGGCCAAAAGTCGAACAATGAGGTTTCGTAGTCTGGATTTCATTTCCGTAAGGTGATGAGGACACGGACGTGTATGGGCTCGTTGGAAATCTGAGTTCGATTACTCTCGAAGCAAATATTACCTTCATAAAGTTTGATGATAAACGGCCGAAAATATGCCATCCAACAAATTTCTCAGAATCGATGGAACCTCGGTGAACGTTGACGAGGGCTGTGACCTCACTAATGCAATTATTTGATTTATTATGAATCTGGAGGACGTCAGCTTTATAGCAATACCAACATGTAGTAGTTTGGCACGTGACTACTTTCAGATAAAAACTGTGTGTTCCGCCCCGCCAAACTACTACGTATTAGTCATTCTTTAAAGCTGAGGTCCTCCATATTTATAATAAATAATAATTTAGTCAAATAATTGCATTAGGGAGGTCACAGCCATCGTCAAAGTTCACCGAAGTTTCATCGATTCTGAGAATCATCAAACCTTACGAAGGTACTCGAACTCAGATTTTCAACGAGCCCATACACGTTCGTGTCCTCACCACCTTACGGAAATGAAATCCGGACTACGAAACTTCATTTTTCGACTTTTGGCCGCTTACCACCAACCAGTTATGGAAGATCAAAAACGTATGAGACTGGTTTTGGGGCCTAGGCACCAAGGCCTAACTAACTAGCCTGCCTATGATTTGAGACTCCAAATTTAACTGAAAGCTTTGAAAATGTAGTTTTAGCGGGTCATCAAAATTCAGTCGATTTTAAACCAATAATCTTTTTCGATTTTCACTCAAATGGACTGGAATTCTTGGGAATTGGAGCAGTAATTCAGGAAGACAGTTTTCGAAAATTGACGCTGAAATGTCTTCGTTCGAAGTGTTTGTATTGTTGAAAACGATTTAATTTGTCCTCCGTTAACTTTCACGTGGAAATCAAGGGTTAAAAAAAATAATTCAAAGAAATTGGTAACTCATAAGGGGATTTATCGCTTTAAAACTCCTCAGTCCTATTGAGATTTAGAAGAACCTTAGAAGCTCAATCTTAAGCTTTAACTCGAGCCTTTTCTGTTACTATAAAAAAAATGCCGATCTTTCTCAAGCATTCCTATAACCCTTGAAATTTTGACTTTTTCTTTAGTTTTTCCCAAAGTTTTTGACGTAAAATACTAAATATTTCAAATAATTTCAAACTTTAGTAAAAGCCAGTATTCAAAGAGTTAAAACCGGTATTCGGGATCCCGGTATTACCGATATTACCGAAACCGTTTTTACCGAATTCCCTTCCCTAACCGAGTTGCATACAATGTTTTTCTCAAAAAAATCAGCGAAATTTTTACTTTTTGGCACTGAGTTGAGAACATGTTTTTGACCTCGCTTTTGACATGCTTTGAACTTCTCTAGGGTCGAAAGTGGCTCATTACAAACCTAGAGAAAACAACAAAATTGGTTTAGGCTTCAAAGACATGTAAAATTCACTACAAAACGCTGGAAAAAAGTGAAAAGTAGAGTTTTCGTGTATTTATTGAACTCGGCTACGTCTCGGAACAAAAAATTTCACACGAATACTCTACTTTTCTTCTTTTTATTCCTATTCATGTGAAATACTATTTGCGGCACACGATGTATCACACATTTGTCGCTCGGTGGCATACATTACTATTGCGTAACAGTGGACAAAGATATAAAAAGTTCAATCAACACACGAAAACGTGACTTTTCATCACGATTTTGTAATCGTTTTTACTGTAACGTTTTTTGCTCCGCAAGCTTATGTGATACTGTTTTATTTACTACTTTAATGCATTTCAAAAACAGATCAAAAAACATCAAATGATATCATGATATGCTGATCGCCTGAAGTATCAATAATCAAGTCTGATCTGTCTGATAATACCTAAAACCAGAAGCAGAACTAAAAACCTATTCTGCATTTTGTTTGGTCGCAGCGAGTAAGCGAACTTCATTATCACATAATAAATTCATTAAAATAAATTTTTAAAATTTTTCGTTCTCATAGAATGTGTTTCAACATTCACGTTTGAAATGCGTCAAAAAGTGGCAGACTAACATTTGTTGTTTTTCTTTATTTTATCGAAGGTGCCATATGTCTTATTGGATGAAGTGTTTAATATTTAACTTAAAATATCTGTTGCCAGGAGCATTTATTTGCTGTTTAACACAGAAAAGTCACGCGATCTTAATACAACAACATTGTTAAAACAGTTTGTTTGACTTCATAATTTTTGTTTTTTTTTGCAATGTTCTACACTCCACTTTACGTCATTGAAAATCATGTTTTTCTAATACATTCAGATTTTTGTTGCGAAATTTTACTTTTTAGTTTCACAAAAAACTCTAAACCTAACGTCGCCAGTAGATTTCACACAAAAAACCAATTTCGCGTGCGTCAATCGATGAATAAATATTAGACTTTCGCAGTATGTTTTCCAATAATTTGTTTTTGAATCTATAATTACCTCGTCAAATATAGTCATATTGTCAGTAAATATACTCAACATAGATATGGTTCAGAAATTATGGTTTGTTTCGGAGATAAACAAGATTCATGACAAACAAAAGTTGTAAGTTTTGAATATATGAAATCTTCCCGACCAAACTAATGTGCCATTCAATTCTCTTGATTGAAAATATTTCGCTGAAAATTCAATTTAAATTTCTATTACTCGAGACTCAACATTTATGCAAGTTGCTTTTATACGTATAAACAAGTGGAAGTTCATATTTATATGGATGGTTTTAGGAAAAATAAGGAACTGTTCGCAAACACTTGAAGAAGATTTCCTGAATTATATGGTAAATCTGCAACCAACCCATCTCCTAATTAATTTCCTCATTAAAAAATCAACCCGTCGTTTACATACAAATCCAAGCACTGCATTGCTAATTGTCCTAGTTTCACCAGTAAATTTACGTTGCATTGACATTGAATAGATGGAGCTGCTCACTAAGCCCCCAGGAAATTAGTTTTAACGCTCATACGACACATCCCTTTCGGGAGCAGTGTAAATGAAGAATCATTTTTTCCCCGCTCTGAAATTTCTTATTGATAAAATGAGAAACCGTGTCCCACCATTTACGAAAGTTGTCACTCGGATGGATACTTTACCCTTCCCCTTCGACATCGCAATTATTAGTTTTTCTCAAAATGGCCGGCGAATCACGATATGATCATTAAATCAGTTAGTTTTGCTCTTTAAACTAATTTTCTAAATGGTTGGTGCAAAATCTATTACTTCATTAGTCTTAACACACATTTTCCTTTTTATAACAAATGACCCCCAAGTCCCATAAAAACTAAAATATGCTAAAATCGAATAACAATACCAATAGAAAAGGCCAGTAAAGGTCTTAACAACCCTACATGGATTTCCCGCAATGTTGTTGGTAAAATGAAAGAAATGTCACTTACAGCAAAAACTATTACCATGTCTTGTGTCTGATGTTCCTTCAATATTAAAATGTCTGACAAAAATAAATTGAAAATAGTCTAAGACGTCACGCAGCAATTTAATTATATCGGAACAAATTTCTACAAACAACTTTACCAGCAATATTACTGGTGAATTGATGCTGCTATTTTCAATATATTCGCTTTAGATCAGGAAAGATTGAGATGCGGAATGTTTATTACCTCACTTGAAAATTATTTGCGATCTACCTTTTTGAGGCATTATAACTAGCAACTAAACATTCACAAAGCATACACCACACTATCAAATTTATCTACATAAAGTGCTTTTAAACCTCCATAATTCGGGAATTAGGCAAGGGAAATCCTTTATCGATATTCAAACCATGTGCACATTTTGCGATCGAACGAACGAAAAGAAAGAAAGTGAGAGAGAGAAAAACAATTCCATTTTTCAATGTTTTATTGCGAAAATAAACAAATAATTTCCATTATTCATATTCATGTTGTTAAATAAAATAAAAAAAAAATCGGAAAAACCCCATTTTCGATAAAAATTTTCCAATTTCTTTTTAAATTTAATTCCTCCAACATTTTTCATATTTCGTGACTTTCCCCAATTTTTATTGCTCAACCCGTAAAAAACGTGTTATTATTTTATTTGTTTACCCTGGGGAAGTTTGGTTTCTTTATTAAACACACATACATATCCAATATACGCATACAGCGTACAATATACGTACATACGATCTGTGCTTATGATTGTGTTCATGTCCTTCCATCTTTTTCGTAGACGGGTAGGTTAAGGTAATGTGTACCAAACATTCGTTCGCATTTATTGTAAACGACGTCGTCGTCTTCATCGTACCTTTGAGCTTCAACGAAAGTCTATACGCTTTTCCACTAAATTCTATATTGTGTATAACTCACAATAACGTAGGGTATACAATATTATAACAGAAATACCTATATTTCATATATCACTTTACAAAATTAAAATTAAATATTTTATTACGATTTTTTTCTTCGGTGCCATCATAATTCTATATACGAAAAAAACATTATGATGGCGCACATTAATTTAGAATGGTTTTTTCTTTAATATTTCATGGAAAGCACATATTCGCTCTCACTCGTTTTTTGTTCTTCTTTGTTGTTGTTGTTGTTGTTGTCGTCGTTAGTATTTTAATTTTTCCGACATGAATTTAATAAGAAACCAACAAAAAAAGGTTTGCCTTGCGTATATGTAATTTGGGAAAACGTTTTCCTTGGCCCCGACATATATAATGCAATTCCTAGTTTGGTGTTTTACATTCGTATAAACGCCTGTCATTCATTTTTACCATGATGCTCACGTCAATTATTATAATTATGTTTAAAATGTGATCGTGAAGATGTGTGTTCTTATTTGTTCTATACTTTCATTGTGTACCCTACACAGTCACTTCAATCACTTCGCATTCTGGAGTGCAGTGGGCGACTTTAAATTGAAATGAGTGACGCATTTTCTTTCAACTGGTTTCCAACTGGTCCACTCATACAAACAAATGTGCTAATACTTGTTTATACGGGTAAATAATGTGCACGCATTCGCGTGGTAATGGTAAAACCTTATGTGGATCAGCTGAAACGAAATACGTCACTCATTATACGCCGCAAGAACAATAGTAGGTTACAGTGCATGCTGCGAAAATGATTCATTACATGGGGGAACAATTTTGAGATACGAGCAACTCACAAGTGTGTGTTTAAGCGCCAAGGTTTGAAAACTGTTATTTTGACAAGGGTAGAGTTTGCATATCCGAGCCGAAGGCGAGGTATGTAACTACCCGCGTCAAAATAACAGTTTTCAAACCGAGGCGCTTAAACACACACGCGTGAGTTGCGAGTTTCAAAATTGTTTCCCCAAGTAATGAATCATGGCAGCAGCTTGCACTGTATTCTATTTTATTGCTTGTCCAAGCGAAAATTGATTCTTACATATCAATTCCTTAACGCAGTAACAACGAATCTAGTATTCCGCCGAACCCTCCGAAATTGGCTCACACGTCTACGAAGAAAGAAATCCCGAAAACAACACTAATGTTATGTTGGTATTGTTACAGCAGTAATCTCAATACACGTCACAACGGTCACAACAGTCGGCTTGTCACTGAATTGTTTTTCCGTTTCAGGATAATGCATTAATTTTGTTGTTGTCGTTATTTAGAATAAAAATTTTGCAGTGAAGTGAAGTGAATAATGTCTAACATAAGCAAAGTGTTTAGTGTTCTCGAATATAAGTGAAAAATACGCAACTAAAAGTGTTTGCCATGTGTTCATTACAAACATTGAATTTATTGCTGGAGCAAAAAATGGCTGACACTTTCAGTTTTGTGATTTTCTTTTCGAAATAATTCAAATGCTTTTGCGACATTCAACTCACGCCACTGGAAAATTTGTGTTCAAAAACACAAAACATCAATAATTATTTTCTTTTTTTCTGTTGGAAGGCATTAAATATTTCAGATGATGCATTCTCCTTCATCTGGCTGCACCCCGCGAAAACTCGTTTTACGTGAATGACTGTGCACCCCGCGAAAATAGAGATTCCTTGACGATAGTGTCACACAAATATCCCTCATGTAATCGACCATTTTCGCAGGGGCCAAATTGATATGTAAGAATCAATTTTCGCTTGGGGCAAGCAATAAAAACATTTTGTAGTCATCTGTATGACAGCAGCAACAAAAATGTAAAGACAGTGGGCTCTGGTTAATTCCATCTTATATAAGGAAACTTATGGTAAAACTAATGAAGTAAAAGATTTCGTAAAAACTTCGATCAAAGAAAGTAATAGAGCAAGTAATTGGCAAGTAAATCGTTCTGAACTTTTTATTATATCTGTCACCTTAAATAAGCTCTCATTGTCTTTCATTTTGATGTCGTTTGCGGCAATTAATGCAAATTTACATAAAATTACGGTCACTGTTTTGGGACTTTTTTTTTGTCAAAATTAGGGGGACTTACTTACAAAGTACGGCTTCGCCTCGTAAGGACCAGCTCACCACTAATCCTGAAAAGTTCCACTTTTCATCACTCGTAACAAAAGTAGTAATATTTTCAACTCATTGACGAAACGTGAAACTTTCATTGCCATTTTTGAGAAAAACGTTGTAAGCAACTCACTGATAAATGTTCTTTAGGTACACAATGTGTACACACCTAGATCTAATTCCTACAAAAGCATTTATCATTCGATGATATAAATAACTATTCACCAGCCCTTCGATCTTACAGCTTAAGAGAATTTTGCTGGAATTATTATCCCGTAAGTTTGAAGACGTAGACATAGGATGAAAGCTACAGTTTCAAAATTAAGTGTAAAATTTTAAATTCTTTTGCACCGCTACATATTCTTAGCCTCAGATTCATCATCACCATTCGAAAACAAGAATTTTCTTCTTTTTAACTACATCGTATTTTGGTCAACAGCGTCATTAACAAATGCAACGCACCTGTTGGTTGAAACGTTTTTCTGTATCAGAAATTTAGCTGTTTTCTCTTATTGTCGTCTTAGTGACTCAAGAGCGAATGTGGTTAACAAATAATTTTTATTGGATTCGCTTACGAAATAGGCGATAAAATTTCAGTATCTACGTTAATCACTGGTGATGTACGTATGATGGTTAGTATTACAGAACATTATAACCGCAACGAATTGAAGCAAGGTGAAACCAACTCTTCTTTTTGTATTGTTTTTCACATGGTTTTTAAACCTTTTAGTCATTTCTTATCAACAACAATGACGACAATTAGCGATTAGTTCTGGCTCGTGTTCTTCTTTATAGTAAAATGTATGATATAACAAATGAAGTAAAAGATCTCATATCAAAACACAACCGGATACTTTAAACAAAAGAAGTAACGGATTCCAGAGTTCACAAGCTCTGGTAAATTTAACAGATGACGCTTGTCGTTTCTAATTAGGTTATATGTAGACCAGAAAAACAGTAATTATTGTGCAGCATAAGTTTTCGTCATTACGGAACATGATCTAAAAATTGTGCAAGAAATCACTTTAAAATAGCGTGTAGCTCAATAATAATTTACTGTAATTAATGACGCGATGTTCATTGTTATCCGCGAATGTTTTATGGAAAAGCCACAACTCATCCTCTCATATTAAACCGAATTTTGATAGAAAATTAATTAAATTTTATCTAAATTTATTCATGTTTAACAAGTCTCATAAATCACATTTGTTTTACAAAGCAATATTATATATATGTGTAGTAACAGTGGTGCATTGACACGTTGTTAGGGGACATACATACACATCCTACATTATTATACATCGATACAGCTCCCGCACATCATTTTATTTAATTTTAAACTTTATTTATGAATCTCTTTTCTGCAAATTTCCACTGAAATATTTTGTTTGTCGAGTATGCCATTTCGTCTCGAATTGATGTTTTATCAAAGCAAAGAACAAAAACATTCTGTAAATTAAAATTTTGAAATTTTATGCACCGAATGCACTTTTCAGTCTCAAGTTTTGAACGGATGTTTTATTTAAAAAAATTAAAAATTTCATACAGTTTCTGGTGTATATCCGTTCATGAATAAAAAAAACGTTACTTTTACTTCAGAAAGCTAATTAGAGCTGTGTTTGAAGTTCTCCCTCATTTTTTTTGTTGTGCAGAACTGTTAACTAATTTCATTTATTTAGCAAACTGAAAAATGATAACTCGTTTAGGGCATCTACATCTGCATCAGTATGTCGCATATTGTCAGTAGCGATATTCGTTTGCATCAATTATCTTTATGGCAAGGTCTACAAAATGCATAAGCGAAATATGGGATCGGAATGATTGAAATGGAGAAAGCTTGGATATTGTGTACTACCAGGAGTAAATCATTTCGGCATGCTCATCTAGCAATAGCTGGTTTTCTTTCAGCTGCGTATAAAGAGAACAAATAAAAAACAAACAAATATATAACAATGTTTGCCAGCTGCTACAAAACCAGCTGTTGCTAGATGTGCGTCGACGAAAAGCTTTCGATTTACCAGTCGACTTTCCATAGAACTTGTAATTTCCGCACTTCTTGGACTAAATGGTACTAAATGGGACTAAATTTACGAAATGGTACAAAGTGGTACTAAATGGTATTAAATGGGTTTAAAAACAGGCACAAACTGGCCATACTGGGCGTTCGGGCGATTCCCGAAGGGCCTTTTGCCTTAGTCGGGCGAATTCCCGACGAGGCCTTTTTTGAATTTCAACCATTTATTGTTTAAACAAATAAAGTCCATTTTAGCGAACATGGACAAAATCTTTAATTTCCTATTGAAATTTTTCTACTGAGGCCTTTCCGTTAATTCTTTCTTCGATTTCTAATCAAAATTTTCCTACTGAGGCATTTCCCTCAATTTTTTCTATGCTTCCCAATCGAAATTTTTCCACTGAGGCCGTTCTGTTTGTTTTCCAGAAATGTCTTTGTAAGAAAATTTTGTTTGGAAATCTAAAAAAAATTAATAGAAAGTCCTCAGTAAGAAGTCGAAGAAAAAATTGAGAGAAAGGCCTCTGTAAGAAAAGTTTGTTTGGAAATCGTAGAAAAAATTGAGAGTAAGGCCTCAGTAGGAAAATTTCGATTGGAATTTAAAGAAATATTAACAGAGCGAAATTTTTTAAATACATTTTTCGATGGTTGTACATTTTTAAATTCCCCTCGAAAATTTTTCTTTGAGCTATTTCCACAATCTTTTTTTTTTAATTTTGCACCGCCAAATCGCTGCGCCCTAGGCAAATGTCCCAATTGTTCGTGTGATGTGGCGGAACTGTGTGATTCACTTACACTGTGTAAATTACACTAAATTTTCAGTCATAAGAATCGAGGGCCTAGTTTGAAAAAGTTGCCCGAACGGAAGGGCCTTTTCACTTTTTCCCCGAAGCGCTTTTTTGAGCCAGTCCGGGCCTGTTTAAAAATACTAAATAGGTCTAAATGTCTAAATAGACCCACTCGGTGTCCAAATCGTATGAAATTTAATGGACTAAATGGATTAAATTGAAGCACTCCCTAGAGGAAGTATTCCCATTTCATTCCGTTATGAATCAGTTCCACTTAGCCCAAGAAGAACGGCATCGCTGGGTAAATTTCAAGTTTTTATTAATAATTAAAAGTGAAAATCAAAACCTCTCTATTGTGATCGCACTGTGACATCACTTGAATTTATTGGTTTATCTTGTGTTTGTGACGGTATGGAATTATCAATATTATTAACTTCTTCTTCAAAAACTTCAAATGGAAATATGAAATTGAAATTTTTCTTCTTTCTTCTTTTAAATCTTTGTAAATAATTTATTTTACTATCTATTGACAGTTGCTTATTCGTTTGGATTGGGTATGGTTGTCTAAGTACAAACGTATTGAATTTGGATACTTTCTCTTTTGCTTTGGCATCATGAACAGATACTACATATTTTGTGCTTTGAACGTCTTGTTGCTCATAAGATTTGCTTCTGAAAAGCGCCTTTGTAGTTCCATTGAAATTTGTATTATTCGAATAGATAAATACATGGGCAAGTTTTCCATTTGCATAACTATTAATAATACGACGAATGACGACGACATGGGCATATCCGTGAGAGATTTTTCGTCTGAAAAATCAATCAAAATCGTCAAATTAACTAAGCATTTCAAAATTCATTTTCTTCAGTATTTTAATCGAATCTGTTACTTAATTTGATCGATAGATTGGAACAAAATTCTTTTACTTCATTATTTTAACGTACATTGTGCCATAAACGACCTTAAAAGCCCACAGTTCACCGTTTATTTTTGTCGACATTTCGTATAACAGATGTATTCGATGATGTATCGTGATTAAACAATCCAAACCAAACCAAAGCATCTACCTCTATTATTAGGTGCTTTGCCAAAACTCAAATAAATTTACAATCAAGGGAAAAACTACATTTTCAAAGCGAAACTAATCAAATATATCAAATACTCAAAGATTGAGCATACGGCATTTTTTACGTTGCGCTTTAGCAACGGACTACACAAACTCTCACGTGACCAAAACCACTCAACAGAACACATTTTGCTATTCCCGTACCACTACTAATTATCACGTAAAGTGAATTGTGATGGAAACATCCATAGAAAGGAGCTCGGTGGTGGCCATCTTCAGTTGCTCCACCGGCTCTTTCACAATACAGTAATCGAACGGAACAGTTTGAATTAAATGTTTAGTTCCTTCGAGTAAGAAAGCTTGTGATATGCAATATCGAAATGGCATACATTGGAGAAACACTGGAAATCTTTTTACCCCTCACATAGTGAAAAAGCCAAACACAACACCGAACGTAATTACAGCGAAAAACCTCTGACAAATAGCGGAATCACAATACCTTATCACTATTCTCCATGTCGGACCAAACGCCAGACGGAATCTTTCAACAAACAAAACTATCGAAGAAACTTAACAAATCTTTATTACTACAAAAAACGGCAGCCAAAAATTCTCTAACCTAACCAGGCCCGGACTGGCCATATGGTGAATTCGGGGGATTCCCGATGGGCCTTTCGCCCCGGTCGGGCAAAGGCCCGAATGAGCCTTCTAAGATTCTCACTAATATATATTACTTTTATCATTATTCGTTCCATCCAATAACGAAAACGCAAAAATTTCTTTTAGGATTTTAAATCACAGTTTTTATTGAATGATTCGGAGGCTATAACGACGAAGAATTTTCCATAGTTTTGGTAGCAGGAAGTCAAATCACTTCGGCACTTTAGAACTTGGAAATATTCTATATCTGGGCCCAAAAGCTTTTATCCGGGCCCAAAAACGCTAGCCTGGCCTTGCTTGGCCCAACGGATTTTATCATGGCCGAAAGGATTCTATCAGGGCCCAAGTGAAGAAATATTTGACTCAATATTCCAACGGTTGAAAAAAGAATAAAAAAAGTTCGCCTGCGGCGCTGCTTAGATGTTCAAAATTATCTACGCTTTCTGTAGATTCGTAGATTGGGAAAGAATTTTCGATTTTTTGTCTTTCCGCCTTGTTGGCGTTGGAAAAACTTTAATTGATCAGAATTTTTAAAGAAAAATTGGGAAAAATCTGCCTGGTGAGCTCTCATAGTTATGATATTTAGTTAACGAAGTATCGATTTTTCAGGTGACTCAAAAGGTCATAGATGAATTAGTCAATTTATTGAAAGATGAACTCAACGGTTCAATGACATATTCCGAAGTGTCTTGAACACGGGCATGGAAATAATGCGGTAGCCTGGTTACCGGGAATTTTTTGGGGTTACAATGAGGTTACCGGGAAATTTTGCATCCGCCGAAGGTGAAAACTTTTTTTAGTTTACAAAGTTGGAAAAACTCATCGGAAAGCACTTATCTGGAGGTCCATATTAGCAGGAAGCCCTAATTGGGGAGCTTCTATCAGCAGGAAGTACTCATCGGGAAGTTCTTTACATCAGGAAGTACTTATCGGGAAGTCTATTAGCGGGAAGAGCTACCACAGCGGAAAAAACTTATTGGGAAGTATTTTACTGATCCGATTCGATTTTATTATATCGTTAGTTATAATTCCCGATGATTACACTTGATGACTACCTATACTACTGATAAGCTTTTCTTCTGGTGAGACACTTCCCTGTAGGATGTATAACTTGATCAAATAAAAATTTCGCCTGCGCCGCATTTTTCTTTCTCTCTTAAGTAAACGAATGCTCGAGGTAAAGTTTCATCAAGACTCTAGCGCAGTTTTAAAGGCGGATACTATTTGTTGCACCATCAAAAACCAATTTAAAAAAAACTAGGTCGCTACGCTCGTGAATTAACTTTTAACACTCCATGTTAGTTTTCAAGAAAGATCGAAATCATACTGAAGTATCTTGTCAGATTTAAAGAAAATCTACAGAGCTTTTCTCCAATTCATGTGTATACCTGTAAGAAAGCACCGACAAATGTGACTCCACTCGCTCTAAAGTCAGCATGAAAGTCTCGAAAAGCCCCTGGAAATTATATTGACGCCACCGGGAAGTTGATTGCAAATAACCGGGAAACTTTCATCATAATTCTCGGTTACCAGGAAGTTTTGACTTAGTTACCGGGAAGAAAACATTTTTTCCATCCCCGCTTGAATATCGTCTGTTTTTTCGATTCGGCGTTAAATATCCTGCTATGTGTTAAAGAATCGTGTAGAAACTCCCTAGCAGTTTACACAGGGACATACAAAGTTTCTAGTTTTAAGATTGTACAATGAGAGGTGACTACTCTAAAATAACTGCCGCGCTTGCGAATAATCACCGCTGGATTGTCCCATGCGCTGGAGCAGTTAAGGGTTCTGAGAAGTGAACTAGAATGTTTTGAAAACAGAAAATTGAAAAACTTTCACGCTCGCTTCGCTCGCGATAATTTCATTGCTACTTATTAGTTATTCTCGTAGCAGCTTATCGATTCGTAGTTTTACCTTTACAAGTACATTCCTTCATGAATTACAAATTTGGAATCTTTCCCTTGTAGGGCTCAGCCCCCTGCCAGCTGACTCTTGCTACGAGCCTGAAAACAATATGGGCACCGGCTCGCTTAAATTCATCGTGCAAGTCAGAATCAAATTACTGTTTTGTAGTTCGAGTGATGAAAATGATATAAATTATGAGCAGATACAGTCGTATGAGAAAATGGGCCTTATTCGAAACAGTTGCCCGAATACATGGGCCTTATGAGTTTGTCCCCGATGGGCTTTTTCGAGCCAGTCCGGCCCTGAACCTAACAACCGGAATGACTTTTTCACAATAAAAAATCTTTCAAATTCAAAATCAAAGCTCACTCAGAAAACAGAAAATTGAAAATTAATGACGAAGAAAAAAACTCGAAATTAAAAAAGAAGAAAATCAGAAACTAAGAACTGCAAACTGAAAACGAACCGAAATTCTAAAAAGAACTGAAAAACATTGAGAAAGAAAAAAGGAAACAATGAAAAAGCGACCTGAACGGCAACCACAAAAATCAACGCGCGTTCAAAGGACTTTACTAATGCACTTCGCAAATTGCGACATCTGTACCGTTCCAACTTCGTCAATCACTTCATACGTAGAAATCTTTCACTTCTTCATTTCATTTCTTTCTTCATTTCCATTGGAGGCTTCTGACCGGTCATCATCTGCTTGATTTTCCATCAATGATGTGTCAGTAGAGTCTATGCCACTTGAGTCGGTTTCTTTCGTGCTTATGAAACCGGAATCATCGTTTTTCGTAGAGCCTGACCAATTCAAAACACTAGTGTCACCTTGTGGAGTTGTGAATTCTTCTTTCATTGTTTGGAGAAGAAGATTCTCATGATATGGCACGCATATCACGTCTATCAGCAAAATGCAACGACGATACATGAACAAGAACATACATAATACAAAAATAAGAAATGGGTTCTTACTGGTCCCATCTTACATTGGAAAATGTGCATTACATTAATTAAGTAACAGATTTTACGTGTTACAGCGAAATAATCTACGATTTGCTCATGAAATATGCATTTACATTGTTTAATCACGTAACGTCATACAGTACGTAACGAGTATTGGTACATTACTTATCAATGAGACAAATGATGATCAGAGCCGAGGCCGAGGCCGGTAAACACACAAGAATCATCTATCATTTTGCAAAGGAGGTATTTTACTCAAAAATTTACGGTGACGTCAAAACACCTAGCAAAATAATGGAGTATTTGGTATGTCAAAATGCCATACTCTACATAATACCATTTCTTTGCTGGGGTCTTTGCCGTCGTAAATAGAATTTCATGAGAAGCATTGTCCGATAAAACATAAAAACACTAAAATTCAAAGTCTATTTAGAGAAAAAAATCGAGGCTCTACTCTGTACACACTAGGTCTTACTATAAAAATATTCTACAATCGAAACAAACAAAGGCCAAAATTACTGCCGACAGTAATAATGCAACACACACGTCCGCAAAATTAGGCGGATCTGTTCTGTGGAATAACCTGCTTGTGTTCAAATATTTACGTTCTCCAATTTTCGCTTAAAATAAAATTACAATTTTTTCTTCGCAAAGCGATTGTGTCGCTTAAGCTAAAATAATTATGGAACACATTTTATATCGAAATGTTAACAGACTGAAATATCTCTGGCACCGAAATTTTCAATATATCCAGCGACAATGACTATCCGTTTTTCGTGAACCAGACTGGTAGATGTTGAACGCAATATGTTTTTTTTTGCACATTATTTCTGAGAGCATGATAGTAAGTGCGTATGTTTCAGATAATGTAAACAGTAGCCGAAATTTTCGTTTTCACTTGCCTCTTCTAGGTATTTTTTTGTGATACTTTTTTTCGTTCAATAGACTTGTAAAGCTAACATAGGAATGCACTTGTGTCGATGGATGGCAGACATAAAAAAATTCTATTTTAGAAGTATGAAGCAAATTTCAGATGACAATATTTTCTCTGTATATATTTATTCAGCGGACCATTCATAGGCGGACCACGTACTAATCAACGGTGCAGCCAGTGATACCATACACTTGTTTGAAAATACACAATTAAAGCATAGATGATTGTAAAGCGATTTCCAAACATTTTTTTAGCTCGATCCTCTTTCATTTCTTTCCAGAAATATGGATGGATGGCATTACTTCAATACTTCAAAAGGTATCTGCCAGCTTCCCTTGCAGCCATCGCACCAATTTTTTGTAACTATTCTATTAACAGATCAAAAATACTTTCATAGATGGAAGCAAAGCACTGACAGTACGTTGATGGAAGTAATAGACCAGATAATAGTACTGGTGATATGCTATCCGTCTGTAACAGGTTAATAGTATTTTACATGACTAGGGATAAAAATATAAAAAGTAGAGTTTTCGTGTGAATTTTGTTGATCCGAGGCGAAGTCAAGGTCAATAAACACACGAAAACGAGACTTTTTACTTTTATCCCGAGTTATGTAATGGATTTTACATGCTGAGGGCGTCGAAAGGCGTGCTTCAAACATGAAAAGTACGGTTTTCGGCGCATGTAGCATGTAAAAGATGTTGGGCAAGCACAACATGCACAAAGAGACTTTGACGGGCGGTGGTCATAGAACGGGAGAATCATCAAATTTAGCTTGGGTTTGTATGGATATTGGTGGCTCACAAATAATTAATTTGTTGCTGGAGTCAAACTGAACAGAAAGTATTTTTTTCCATATTGGATGAATATTATTTAAATTATCGTTGAGGTGTCAGCAACGCCATCTGTTATAATTTTTTTGGTGAATGTAAGGTACTGTTGATATTCTTAAAATAACTGAAAATAATTTCCTTATTTCTCTATAATATGTCGATACTTTGACATTTTAATGGAAGTTCTGCTGTGTAACCTTAGAATGTACAAATAAGTTGAAAATCTATTTGTCGTCGCTGGATGTGCATTGCCAAAGACCCTAGCATAATAGGAGTATACTATCACTGTCAGAGTTTGACCTTTAGTGAGATGACTTTTAAAAAATGTAAAATTACTCGGTACACTGTCGTGACCTACTCCTCTACTTTGTTTCTATTACTATATTTGGTGCTTTGATATACTGTCCAGAAATACCACAAAATCCTGTTCCATTGTGTTCCTAATTTTGCATTATTTCCCCCTCGTATAGAAAACATTTACCATCCGACAATATTGTTTGTTTCTATAAAAAGGCGAGTTTGTTTTCAATTTCAGTTTACTTTTGAATTTTTATAGATGAAAAATTTCTCGGAAAAATTTTGTCAATCAATAAAAACAGACGATTTTCCGATCGCAGAATTTTATTTTAATTTCTGTAACGCAAAAAAAACGGCCATCTGTGAGCAAGACCTAACACTCATATCGGGAGACACTTTTTTATTTCATATTCCTCAAGTTTCCTCACCTTTGGTATAATTTAACGTTTTTTTTTTAAATCCCTTTCAATGCTTTTGATGTTCAAATAGATGATAATAAAAGTCGACGTAGAATGTTTTTTTTTCGCCAGGGTATTTTTCAAGTTATTAAAACGGAACTTTTTTCATTAAACCACAAAAAAATCTTTTCTTTCTTTCTACATTTTATCATAAGCAAACAAAAATGCTATAACGAATTACTTATTCATAAAATGCATAAATCTCCCAATAAAGAGTGATATGAATAATTTATCAAATTTATTTAAATTATAAAAAAAAAACGAAGACGAAAACCAAGTAGAAAACTCATCCCAAAATTGATTCGTGGTGCACACGCGATGATGGTTTAAAATGGCTTACATTATTTTGCGAATAAAAAAAATTTCCATTAACCCATTTGTGTAAACTTTTGCTACTAGCAAATATTTACACAAATGGTCTCTCTTTACGACCGAGAACACTGTATGCTGTATACGTATTAAATGAACAGAAAAATTTAATAAAAGGAAGATGTGAGAACAAAAAAATTATTTAAAAAAAAAGAAACTTGTTTGCTGTCAACAAAACGATTTTCTTTAAAAGACGACACCACCACGGAGTTGCCAGTCAGTTTTCTTAAAACATCTGAACCATGAACAAGTTTACGATAATACTTTTGACAAGCTTCCTTACTCTCATTCAGGTAGAATTTTTTGTTCAACATTGTGACCATAGTTTGTGCAAGTATTTTAAAGCGGAAAAATATTCAAAATTTAACAAAACTTTATAGATCGCAAATGCATTGCCAGTGCCAGGCGCTAATGCTATGCATGAGGCAGCCATACATAGAGAGCCGATAAAGGATAATGCACCTGAACCTACGGATGACCAACCGATTGAAACAAATGACTCCCCGGTGGAATGTACGGTAGGCGATGAAGACGCTGGTGGAGAAGTAATCGATGATGATCAAGGCAACGAAAACGGACAGGAGAACACAAATGGAGACGATAGCGAACGCGGCGAAAAGGGTACCGTGTCAAGTTATCGTAATATGGAACATTTGGTACATGAAGCTATCCGCGATCATTTGGGCCACCATTTCGAATTCGATAGTATGTCTGCAGAAACCGAGCAACAATTGTACGAAATGTTTTGTGAAATGGAAATAATTCCAGCAGATGAAAGAATATGAGGCAGTTGGTTAAAAGGTGAGAACTATTTGTGTTCTAGCAGATAGTTAATGGAAGTATCACGTTGATTATACACGAAATTGTTGGTCGCTTTTTTATCTGATTAAAACTTGTGATGTTTTTTGTTTACCTCAGTCCTCTTTTTGTTTTTATTTCGAAATCGGACCATCGTTATATTTGCGTCCCAACCAATGATACTAATCTGGTACTACTGAAGCCCAGGTACAATTCTTTCAGCTCATTTACTATGCGCATCATAAGACTCAACTTCACATCTCGAAATGATGTATGATTAATGAATTGTGTAAAACAAATGAGGTTGATTCTTTTTTCCTGGAAAAATATATCCCATTCGTAGAAAGGATTAATAACTGTTCTGGGGGTTAGTTTGATGTGTGTTCCCTCTTTATTTGCTTGGGTTGACTGTTTGCTAGCAAATTCCGCACTCTATTTTGCTGTTATTTAGTGAAAAGGTTTTTCAGTTGCGGTTTTAGTTTTCCAGTTTCCATTCGGTCATGAAGAGTTTATTATTACAGCAATCTTGTTTAGATTAAAAGGGTTTAGATTATTATAATGTGTGCGTATCTAGAGTGCGTACTGGAAAAACAATTTATTTTGTTTCAAATTAATGGCGTACTTAATCATTCATATCATGTGTCTGTGCTGTGTACAAAACCTTGGCCGTTAGAGTATACGGACTTGTTTTTGAACTAACATCATACGCGGGGCAAAAGTTGCAGTCGAAATGGTGAGTACTTGTACAGATTCGTTCAGCTAAAGCTGTAGATCAAATCTTATGAACCTACTTCTGTCGATGCATGGACGATCACTAAATGAACGACCACGATGACCTCATATGTCAATAATCTACTATTACCGACGCTTTCTTTATTTTAAAGTACTAGAATTGTAGCTTTGTCCTATTTACATGTTCTGTTATGGTCTCCTCTAATACTCATCAGATGGATCTTCTGGTCGAAATGGCAGGCCGAAAACAATATCGCAGACCGTAACCATCCGATTACTATCTTCAATAAAAGTCAACGTGGTGCGCCTCGAACTGTCTACAGTCTAAACCAGTGATTATGTCCGACTTCGCGCGCGCTAGTTTTAATCAGGGGCCACAGAACATCCTGTGACCATGAAAGGGGAGGAGAATCTGTTGGTCGTTTTTGGTGCAGTTTGGTGCACTGATTACGAAAAGTTCGGGTGCCAGGCTGAGTTCCTGGTCATTCTCGAGATATCAGTCAGTTTTTGGCCCAAATTCGGGCTTTTTTCAGTCTTTGCTGTATCGACCCATGAAGATCAAACGGTCTTTGAAAAAATTATAGAATAATAAATTCTGTATCTTAGCTTTTTGGGCGAAAATTTTGTAGGAATTGAAGGAACGGTAGAAAAAATCGATCGAAATGAGGTAAAAATCGTTAAATTGAACAATTTTGCTCGAAAATCTAAGAAATGTGTATTTTTCAAGTTTTTCAACAAAAAAATTGTTTAAAGAAAAGTTGGTCGACCCAAAAGCTCGTCTACCCAAAATCGACCCAAAATCGCCCATCTTCGAACTTAGCCTTTCTTTTGACAAAAGGGAAAAAAAGAATTATCAAAAAAAGTTGTGATTTACTCCAGCTAGAGGGGTCACAGACGGACGGACGGACGGACTTTTTTTTTGCGGATTCGTCATCTATGAACATAGGCAAATGCTTTGCAGTAACCGTCTGCTTCTAATTCGACATGTTACAAACGGCATATTAAACCTATAACCCCCAGTACTTCGTACGGGGCTAAAAAAACTCATCAGATGGATATACTTTCGTCAAAATGAAGTTCATTTGGGACCGTTCACAAATGACGTTAAGTTACTTTTCAGTTTATCAATACCTCATCACCTTTCGTCACATGAGACCCATTTGGAAAAAATTGGCCTAAATAAGTAATGACTGTCACGCTTTTTTCGAAATTCCTATCCCCAACAGCGTGATGTCATTTGTGAACAGACCGCTTCGACTCAATTTAAATTTTTTATTTGCATAATGGAGCATCGACTTAGTGGACTGACATAGACGTAGACATATTTTCAAGTTTTTCGTATTTAAATTAACTTTCGTTCCGTTTATGTCCTTTCTGCTTACAGACAGATCAAGAACAAAAATGCTTTCCTATCCTTCATCTGAATGCAAATATCGGTGGAAAATAATTGTCACACATTTCAGTATTAATGGGTGTTTATACAGGTGAACGTGTGAGTTTACCGAAAGTCACGTCTATGACTAATATTATAACTTAGCAATTATTAAGACAATTCCATGCAACGCCACTGATTTATGTGACAACGATTGTTTCGGAACCTAACATCTGAGTAATATTTACATAAACCATATTCCGGTTATATGCATTACATTTTCAATATGGCACCGACGACGACGACGAACAACTTTGTTATGCTGAGAACAGAAAGCTTGTTAAGTCAAAGTTTACGATAGCGAGTTGAATGCAAATTGTACATTAAGCCAAAAACAATATGATTGTACAGTAATGGCATTTGTTTCTGTTATGCAAACGGATTACACAGTAAAAGGTGTGGTAGATGTAATTGTTGTTAATTAATAAATTTGGCACATTTGAGAATTAATTTTTGGAATTTAGCATAATATTCGGTACATCGAATTTTTCTGATGGAAATTTTTGATAATAACATCAACAGTCACGTCAAAAGTAAGCTGTAATTGAGCTGTAATTAGTAGTCACTATTTTTGGGAAACCATCTCATTAATTTTCCCATATTTTGAAGAGAATTTGAGGGAATGTTTTCCAAAAAAAATCCCAGATGTTACGCCTAATGAAGTACTAGATTGGGTACCAAACTATGTAACTAAAAGATCTGGTGACTGCGAGTAATGGATCTCGATATAGGTTCAATAATCAAATTGAACTGGAAAGCTCGATTGATTTGTAGTGCCGATGTCCAATGAATCGATCTGTATGCTATTAGCACTTTAGGTGGCAAAGGTCACGATACGAAAAATATATGGAAAAATGAGATGGCAGCTCGTGATCTTCGCTTTTTAATAGAAAGTCACAGTACACCTCAAGTGCCAATAGCATGTGGTTTTAAGCAACTTATATCATATAAGCAGCACCGTTTTTATGTAAATATTTGTTTTTCTAAAATTAGCCAACATTGGTCAACTTTAATTGGCTCATTGGCTCTTTGGTACACTCGGTAGGTAGACCTTTTTTAGTCCCATATATCAAATGAATTTATATTCTGAAAGAGCACGCTGCAACAATTCTTAAAAGAAAATACGTAAATACGAAAGCAGAGTAAGATTTTCTACTGGCTTCTACATTGACTTGGAATAGGACGTTCTGTGAACTAAAAATTTTATTGGGCAATTTGGGGAACAGCCAACTTTCGTGGCACTTAGTTCTTACAAGAAAATTATCTAGTCGAAAATTTTCAGTTTGCTTACAAAAATACCCAGTATCCCAGAAGTTGGCTCGCGAAGTGACCTAGGTACATGGAAAAAAAATCAACTGAACTTTTCCAACGGCGCTCTGCGTAACACCCTCATTCTTTAAATTTATTGAAATTAAAGAGCAGCTAAAAGGAAACTGCATTCCATTAAAGAGAAAAATGACATTGTGTGTGTACAATAAAGGTGTTTTGCATAACAACATCAAAAGTCATAAACGTTTCACATGCTAGTGGTTTGGTTTCCATAATACTGTGATTATTACCCTCTTTGTTTGTTTGTATGAAAATATACGCAAAAGGAAAACATAGTTTTATCCTCATTGTGAATCTTTGTCGTTTCTATACGAACACACGAACAGTATAGAAAAATAGAAGAATTTAGAGAAAAAATATCAAACACATCACCAGAACAGAAAAGGTAATAGAATACAAAATTGTTTTAGGATATCATGTGTGGAGTGAGTGGATGGTCGTTTGAAAAACGGAAAATCGATAAACTTATGTATGCGTTCCGTCCGGAAACGCTGCTAAAGGTTGAAAGATTTGTTCAGTATACCATCAATCATTATTACACAATGTGTAATACACATTTATAAAAAAGAAACAAAACAATTTCGATGATAAATAGAACATCAATTTTTAATTTCTTTCTCCTAAACTTATTGACGAGCTCACTAGCCAATCTCAATTTGATTTAACGGTCAAAAACTATTACATGAGGTTGCTCAATGCTCTCATCCCACTAATCTTATTCATGTGTGTCTGATATCATATCATAGATGGAGCATGGAGCAAACTAAAATGAAACCCGAAAATATTAATTATTATTCATCAAAAAGCAATTAGAATAAGTCGTTAGGTTCTGAGTTCTTTGCACGATAATATCAGAACAGACTTTTTGGATGCTTCATGAACCTTTCAAGGTTCTCTTAACCGCTTACGAAAGTTGTCCATATTGCAGTATTTTAACACTTTTGTTGAACTGACTGGATTTCACGGGAAAATATTGAAAAGAAATTTTTTAATTTTTCTTTTGTTACAAGGAAAAATTACTTAACCTGACAATTCAATTATATTTAATTAAATTAAATCTTTAAGGTCATTTCGAAGTTGATTACGTCCGTTTCCAATCAAAACAGGTTTGAGATTTCTAAAAAAAATTCTTTGGCAACAGATACCACCCTATGCCTAAGTTATTTGATCGTGATTCAATATTCACGCTGAGCGACTGAGCTGCAATTAAAGGTACCTAGAACGATAATTTCCCATTTATCACTCTAGAACATTTTCGTTTATTTTGGTATATCTTTTCTCGGCAGATAAAAAAAGTATATAATCCTCTTGCCTTCGGCTTGACCCTCAGGGCCCACACGTCTCGATAACAATTTTGGCAAGAGAGGTGCATAATCTTATAATGTTGCGATAGCGACAAATTCATGTAAACGGCTTGTACGTACATTGTCAGTGTGAATGGAATGTCTTCAGCGTTGAATTTTTACATTATTCACTAATCAGTCAAAAACACTCAAAGAGTATAAGTGACGCAAGACCCTGGGCATATAAGTAACTCAAGACCCTGGGCATTATTCCAAAACAACTGATATCGCTGTAGAGGACGCATTCTGCGCTTGTACGCAAAAATTGTCAAAAATTATCAAAAATTAGGCCAAAAAAATTCTAAAAGAAAAATTTTATCAAAAAAAATGCGTCACAAGTGGCAGGTATCCTCGTTTCAGAAGATACTCTATCCGAATCTGAATTTAAAGATTTAGGAACTAATCTTGGAACACCTCACTTATATCGAAAATAACCCAAATCCGTCGAAAAATCCGATTGAAGTTAGGAAGTGCCAGAGGAATCATCTCTCATTCCAAAAGTTAGGAACCAACCTTGGAACACCTCACTTATATCGAAAATAGCCCAAATGCGTCGAAAAATCCGATGGAAGTTAGGAAGTGCCAGAGAAATCATCTCTCAACCCAAAATTTAGGAACCAACATTGGAAGACATCACTCATGACGAAAATAACCCAAATCCATCAAAACACTTTTTCCAACATTTACCATACATAATTCTTAATTACTAGCTGAAAAAAATTACTTCTGACACACACCCAAAACGCTGTTATATGGCATTGTATGGAAATTTCCGGGAGTCCTAGCTCCCAAAAATGCTTGCACACCTTCATTTTTTAAAATCTTATTTTGATCTAGGGCCCGAGATTGACCTATAACCAAAATTTCAGGAAAATCGTAAGAAACGTTTAGGAGTTACGAAATCGCACTTTTCCATAGGAGCTAACTAACTAACGTAGCCAATTTGAGTTATCTGAAAATACGAAACTTTGCTTATTTTCATAAAAACATCAATATTTCGAAGTTCAATATCTCGGCCAATTTTGAAGCTGCAGCAACGTGTGATAGCTCGTTGAACTTGTATGGATGCCTAAGTTCCAAATATCTAAGTTTGAGGGTCGTTGGAGTTAAGGAGGAGGATTCAAAAAGTTGCTGTAAATATGCTCCGCCGTCCTCAAAAATTTTTTGTAAAACATTTTTGGTAGTGGACTTGCGTCACGCCCGCTTACTAACGAGTGGGCATGATTCGTCTGAGTAAATACTTAAAAATGAAGTGGATTGTAGCTTTGATGTTTGTTGCTTTGAGTGAGTAAAATTGCTAAATCGCTAAATTGCCTAAAATCAATCGTCCAAGACACATACGTAAATAACAATTGTATCAGGCATATTATCAATGCACTTCGAGCAATAATGACCATAGTCAACAGCTGCCAAGCAGAGTACTATTTTGTATTAAACTGTTTTTTACAGTGTGTCACAGTTGTGTGATACACTGTCAAGTTTCACTACCCTGTTTAGAGCACTACATACTCATGCTTGAAGTGCGTTGATATTATACATAAGCCACATGCAATTTGCTATTGTGTTGCAAATATTTTGTTTGCGAACAGCCAATTCTATGTAGCATGCTTACACCAACACCATACATAAAAATCAGATTTTCGTACACTAAGCACATAACAAAAATGGAATAATTAAAGCTTTCAAAATGCTAATTGCTAATTACATTCCTGCTAGCTAAAAGCGCCAAATTATCATTGAAAAAGAGATGACACAAAAAAAAAACAAATTTTGTTGTCAAATATTGACTTCAGAGAATAATTGACTTTAATTCGATCAACACACGAAAATATGTCAACGAGCTGATGCTAATTCGATTTATAGTCTGACCTTTGGCCTCACGTGCTCATAGAGTGAGTGAGTAACACAGATAAATTCGATTACACATTTTGTTGGTGGTGTTGCAGATGCAGATGGTTTTTTTCCATTCAAGAGATGAACGGTCAATTTTTCAACATATTTGTTCACATATAGTAACGATAGCAAACAATGTTTGACGGCAAGAATCTGGATTGGTAGAGATTTTAATGTCAATATAGGCAAAAGTTCAATTGGATGGTTTTCTGCCTAGCTCATGTTTATTTTGAAAAACAGCCTAATCAATTTGTTCAGCTTTTTTGGTGTGTACTGATAGGTCTGAATGCCTAGATCTAAAGCCACCTTCAAAAAATGTCCAAAGTTCATGTGGGTCGTTGGAAGGATCTCAAAAACTCGAAGAAGTGAAGTTTTCCTACAAAAATTACAGTTACACCAGTTGAGGAACATATTCTGTCATGGGTTAGTTGGAAAACTGAGGTCATGTAGAGTTGAGCCGAGATGAGGTTTGGTGTCTACAATATTAAATGTACACAAAAAATATCATTTTGAAGTATGGGGATTCCCGTCATATGAACTTCATGAACTTTGGACACTTTCATCTCATTCTATTGCCCACGAAATATATTACATTCCACGAATATGCTCACCTGTCCAATGATAGCGTAAAAGTGTAAGTCAAAGTTGGAATGGGCTTTGTATGTTAAGAAAATCGTTTACATATTTTTGCAGTAGCGTAGTGTGCCAGTCGAGACGTTACATTGAATTTTGGAATTGCCAGTTGTGTGGTCGAAATTCAAGCGCAACACCATGTGCTTCTATTCATCATTATTTGGTTTGCGTCTCTGATTCAGGGAGCTGCGGGGATTCGGTAAAATACCAATTTTGTGTAAAATTATTGAATTCACCGACGTTTAATTAAAATAATTAATTCTTTACTACTGTTACAATCAATTAATAAATTTCAAATCAAAAATAACCAAAATCCAATTTTAATCGTTAAATGACTGTAGTTTCCCGGGAAATAAATTTAAGTTCTTCGGTTTGAATACTTTTCTTTTGTCTTTTTTTGAACAAAAACAAAATGTTTCGGTTACCACAACACAATAATCGAAAACTAATTTCGACCAAATTATGATTTATGTTTTTACACACAATCGAATTACCAAATTTTTATTTATTTATTTATTAAACAGGGCATCTGTTCAATTGCTTAAACAGATATGCACGTAGGCCTCTTGTGGACCCATTGTGCCACCCATGTATCGTCATTATGCCAGAATACTACACTCCGTACTTTTCCCGGAATCTTCCCGAACTACATATGTAGCTTAGGACATCCTTGGGGTGTAGTGATTTAATAGTACCGATTCTAGGTAGTGGTCGGCTGAATCAATGTGTGCTCCACATAGATCACATCCTGAGTCCAGTCGTTTTCCTATATTCGTAAGATGCTTGTTAAAATCAAAGTGACCCGTCATGACTCCTACATAAACTTTCAGCCTAGTTCTGCTAAGGTTAAGAAGAAACTTGGAGTGGTTCTTACGCAGTGTAACATTATTCTTCGATTGTTTGCATCCTTCTTGTTCATGCCAGTACTTAGTAGATTTCATGTATTTGTATCTGTTTATTTCGCGCTTAATAATTGATGGCGGAATTCCTATTAATGGTTCAGGGATAGGTTCGATAGCAGTTTGTGCCCCTTGTTTGGCCAGTTCATCTGCTTTTTCGTTACCTATAATGCCCGAGTGTCCTGGCACCCAAGTGATGTTAACTTGGTTATCAACCGAGATGTCATCTAGTGATTGCCAGCACTTCAGGGTCAGAGCCGAACTTATTTTGACTGATTTAAATGCTTTGATGGCTGCCTGACTGTCTGTGTAGATTGAAATCACTTCATTTACTGTTCTAAGCTTTAAGACTTCATGACAACATTTGAGTATACCCGCGATTTCAGCTAAATAAATGGAGCTATATTTACCTAGCGGAATGGACAATTCCACTCTCGGCGCTTCGCAGAAGACACCTGCTACCGCTTGATCATTTATCAAAGAGCCATCTGTGTAAAATTGTATGCCATTTGTCAGTGGCAGTAGGCTATCCTTCCAGTGGGATCTTTCAGGTATATTTAGTGTGAATTTGCGTTCGAATTTGAACATTGGGTTAACGTAGTCCGTCTTCAAATGGATGACTGGAAGAAATTGCTTGGACCTGTACCAAATTGCTGAATGTCCAGCGTCTTTAAGTTTGATATTAGAGTCCCTTTTGAGTCTACTAAGCACTGAAAGTGCCTCTGTTTCTATCAGAATGTGCAGAGGAGTAAGTTCGAGAATTACTTCTAAAGCTGCAGTGGGAGCAGAGTGCCATGCTCCAGTTATAGCTTTGCATGCCAATTACCAAATACTTAATTTTACATTGAACCCGAATACATTATTTCATCTGAGACGATTTCGTCTTTCGAAAATATTCAAACATTGCGCTAGTAGCCTTTGCCTCGTAAATCTAATCATAAATTGAGTATATTGAGAAACCTGAACCTAATTTGTAAACCATGTGCAAAACGACAATGTTGGCAACGTTGACAAAAATGAATTTCTTTTGTTTCTGTGAAATGACAAAATGTTTCAAATTGAAGTTTTCATGCTTCGGGGCCGAAAATGAGGGCAATTTTTCGAATTTTCTCGGGTTTCCGGCCCTCTGCATGAAAACTCACATGTGCACCTGTTTTGGACGATTGATTTAAGGCACTTTCGCTTGTAAGCCTCACTTCGTTCGGCCTACAATCCGCGAAATTGCCTAAAATCAATCGTCCAAAACAGGTACACAAATGACTATTTCAACGAATATGCTAATGGTTTAAATCATTGTTCCGGATATCGATCGGAACTTAAACGTTTCGTCGATTTTCGCACAAAATTTATCAGCGTTCTGTCAGTAATTCGCGAAAAATATTGTTTGAAAACCTTGAATTCAGGTAGAATTCCGGCAGTAATTCAAGGTTTTCAAACAATATTTTTCGCGAATTACTGACAGAACGCTGATAAATTTAATGCGAAAATGGACGAAACGTTTGATTTATAATCGATATCCAGAGCGATGTTTCGAAATATTTCCTTATTCGTTGCAAAACTCAATTTGAATTATGTTGTCACGAAAGAAACGTTTCAAACGATTCTGCGACGTCTTGAATTTCGCATGGTTTACAATTTTTTTTTCTCTCAATGCGTTCAATGCTCTCAAAATGTGCGAAGTGTGAATTTCTTACAGGACACATTGACTACGAGCGCAATGTTTGAATGTTTATTTGAAAATGTTCATCTCACATCGCATTATCTTTTAGACTTTAAATTCAAAACAAAATTAAAGTATATTTTTATGCCAAATACTGCGAAAGTTTGTATTTTCGGTCCTCAAATGGTGACCGAAAGTAAAAAAATTCAGGCCTTGGGCCGAAAGTAAATGTCACTGTCATCATTTTACTTTCGCCCCGTGGGCTTGCGTATTTGCGGGCCGAAAGTAAATGTCACTGTCATCATTTTACTTTCGGTCCTCATATGTCTCGAAAACACATGTTCACTTGATTGAAAGTACGCATTGAGTGTAGTGTTGTGTTGACGATAGCCAAATGTTTTGTGAGCAAGTGAATGTATGTTTACAGTAATTTCATTTGTTAAATTGTTTTTATTTTTATACCAGGGGGCTGCCGCCCCTGGACCCCCGCGCTTTTCGGCATTTTGGTGTTTCTACAGCAAATTTTGTTGATAACTCAATAGTTTAATTAAAATTATGTTTTGTTTCGGACCGAAAATACAAATCTTCCGCAGTATTTGGCATAAAAAATAGTATGCATCACTCGGGGCAAAAGTAAAAAAATTCAAACGTGTGAAGTTTGCAGCCCGCGCCGCAGGCAAATACTATTTCATCGTGCATTAATTAATAGTTTCGTCGAAATTAATTTTCGATTATTATTTTGTGGTGATCTAGAAAGTAGATTTTTGTTTTGAAGAAATAAATCGAAGAAAATAAATTCAACAGAAGAACTTACATTTCTTTTTTTGACAACTTTTTGATCTGAAATCCATCGATTAATAATTAAAGTAGTAAAACATAAATTATTTTTTCTGTATGTCCGTGAATTAAAAACTTTCACAAGAAATTGAAATTTTATCGAATTCCCGCACCTCCCAGTACCGCTAACATCTCTCTCTCTCTCTCTCTCAATCTCTCTATATAGTGTTCAAAGAGAATGTCAAAAAGAGTGTTCACCCATCGAGCTCAGTTAAATTAACTGGTTTTTTCCTAGTTAACTGGACTTTTACATACAAATTTTGACGTATCACCCAACGGAACCAGTTAATTTTTCTCTCTTTTACGCTCTTTGAACACTGTATATTACATGATCGTAAGTCTCGATGGTGAATGTTATTGAGTCGGCGAAAGCCTGTGACGCCTGTGTAGTCCGAGGTTGTCGCTCAGTTTCATCATCGATAACAAATGAATGGTATAAAAGGTGAATCAGAATTTATATGATTATTATTTGAAATGGAGATTCCCTTGATAGTAGATGTATGCAAGAGGCAATAAACGTTCCTGGCACAGTCACAGTATGACAGTAATTTATAATCGGTGGTAACACGTTAAGTAGAACCATTTCCCACTAAATTCGACAAGGATACAGACTTCATTTCGACTCAAACTCTCAACCTTAGCACATGTTCCAGTAGTTATTTTAAGTGTGCTAAATATTTCGAAAACTTTATCGTTCAACAGCATTTGTTTTTTTTTATATAGCCCCACCATGCACCACCGCAGTGTTCGATTGGAAAACTGTTTGAAAAGTGCTTCGGTATATCTGTGTACAACCTAAAGTGCATTTAAATTGTCTTTTTCCTTTAAGATATAATATCTGTTTATTATGTCCCCGGAGTAGGAACAGCTGCGATCAAAATAAACATACTGAACTTTTGCCCGGAAAAATTCAAAAACTGTTAAATTAAATATCGTCCTTATAAATAATTCACCAAAAAAAATTTCATTATTCGATGGGTAAAGTGTGTGATGAGCATGTATTGGGTTCGTATTGGAACTCAGTCGAAAACACCATTATCTATATATATACACAACCAATACAACAAGCGTCTATGGCTATGACAACGGGGCACAAAATGGAAAAGCTCGAAACGTTAATAATGCAGACAGGTCCTGAAAGAACACAATATAAATTTTCAGTGCCATTTCGTTGAATTTATATCTGTATACAATCAACGGTTTGTGAGTATAATATACCCATGGAATGGTGTATATATATGAGAAAAGATTATATGTATATAAATAGCACTCTCGCCGTCTGTGATATATTAAACATCCTAAAACAAAAATCTCGTTTTTTTTTGGGTACGTTGCTGGTGCCTGGGACAATTGTTATACGTTGCCTTTCTGTTGCTCATTAAAATTGTATTTTTATTTAAGAATGTTTTTCTAAGAAATAAATGCTGAGTATGTACGGGGATACATAAGACTTTTTCGATCAATAACAACAAAAAAAAGCAAAACAAAAAAGCTTCGTTTCAAACACACATTTCACAGTTGTACGTTTACCTCTTTGAATTGGAAATGCATAGACACAAAAGAATGTTTATCTCGAAAATATTTTTCAACTCGATGATCAATTTGAAATCTAATTTAGAACCAAACGTCAATTATGTTCTTAATTTGATGAGAAGCGCTGCTTCAAACGCTACACGCAGAATAATAGTGAACACTTATATTCTGTCCTGTTAAGCTCAAATGCCGTATCGCAAAAGAAAGTTCTTAACAAAAATTACCGTATGTCAGTATCTTCAACAAGAAAGCGACGAAACCACAAAAGCTACAAATGTCATGATATAGTATTGAGCGCATTCATTGGAAATGTCATGTGCTGCAAATATACTATTTTGCTTTTGCGAGATGAACAAAACCAAAATTTCATGACTTTTACCAATAATTAACTTGAGTATTCAATTCGATTCAAGTGAATATTGATGTTCAATACCTATCATTTAAACTAAACATTCGTACAGATTAATTTAAATTAGGAAATATGAATATTAGATGACATTGCAATTCTGCTGTGAAAGACGAAGATCTGTTAAACAAGGCATCAGAACAGTCGGAGCGTTTGCTACGACTGAGCCCCGTACGACCCGTAAACCTATTTAGCCCGAAACCATTATACGTCCATAGCCCTAATAAGCCCGTAACCCTTATTCGTCCGATATCAAAATGCTTCCGTAACCTTATTGCGTACTTGACATCATTGTCTATTTTTGCAAATTGTAAACTGTAAGCGTTCATCTTTAAAATTGCGCTTAGCGCAATTACAAAAGCCCGTACGAAGTACTTCTCAAGTATAAAACAAAAGTTTACGATGTAATCTTAGGAATCCGAATTTACAACTTTTTTTTATCCCAATTTTCTTTCGGTATTGAATTATCTGTCAAACGAAACAAAAAGTAGCAAAATCTGATGAAATATACTCGATTTATGTGCAAAAAACACTTAGGGCCGAGCAGCGGCCTTAGTTCAAGGGCCCAAATTTGAAACTTTTTTCGCCACGTTCTTTTCTGTATTATATTACCTTCCATAGACAACTAAATCTAGCAAAATCGGATGAGATTTACTCGATTTATGTGCAAAAAATACTTAGGGTCGAGTAGCGGCCTTAGTCCAAGGGCCCAAATTTGAAACTTTTTTAGCCACGTTCTTTTCGGTATTCAATTACCTTCCATAGAAAACTAATCTAGCAAAATCGGATGAGATTTACTCGATTTATGTGCATAAAACACTTAGGGCCAAGTAGCGGCCTTAGTCCAAGGGCCCAAATTTGAAACTTTTTTCGCCACGTTCTTTTCGGTATTCAATTATCTCTCAAACGAAACGAAACAAAAACTAACAAAATCGGATGAGATTTACTCGATTTATGTGCAAAAAACTCTTAGGGCCGAGTAGCGGCCTTAGTCCAAGGGCCCAAATTTGAAACTTTTTTTGCCATCATTCTATTCGGCATTCAATTATCTCTCAAATGAAACAAAAACTAGCAAAATCGGATGAGATTTATTCGATTTATGTGCAAAAACTACTTAGGGCCGAGTAGCGGCCTTAGTCCAAGGGCCCAAATTTGAAACTTTTTTCGCAACGTTCTTTTCGGTATTCAATTACCTTTCATAAAAAACTAAATCTAGCAAAACCGGATGAGATTTACTCGATTTATGTGGGAAAAACACTTAGGGCCGAGTAACGACCTTTGAGCCCTTCCAACAAGCTCGCGTTTCATCCTACACAAAAACAATGTTCAGCAACTTTGTTCTACTCGTCAATACCTTTCATTTGATATATCACAAGCAGCTATTGCGTGCGTATTTCGGTAGATATCGTCGAAAGACTTAAAAACACCTATAGGGCCCTAGCTCTGGAGGGGCCGACCCTACCATGCCCATTTTCGAACTTGACCTTACTTTTGTCGATACCAATCGGGGAAAAAAAGAATTTTGAAAAAAGGTTGTGATTTACTCTAGCTAGAGGGGTCACGGACGGACGGACGGACGGACGGACGGACATTTTTAGCCCCGTACGAAGTACTGGGGGCTTATAAGATTAATATGCCGTTTGTAACACGTCGAATTGGAAGCAGACAGTAAGGTCAAAGCATTTGGTTATGTTCATAGATGACGAATCCGCAATAAAAAAAATGTCCGTCCGTCCGTCCATCCGTCCGTCCGTCCGTCCGTCCGTCCGTCCGTCCGTCCGTCCGTGACCCCTCTAGCTTGAGTAAATCACAACCTTTTTTCAAAATTCTTTTTTTCCCCGATTGGTATCGACAAAAGTAAGGTCAAGTTCGAAAATGGGCATGGTAAGGTCGGCCCCTCCAGAGCTAGGGCCCTATAGGTGTTTTTCAGTCTTTCGACGATATCTACCGAAATACGCACGCAATAGCTCCTTGTGATATATCAAATGAAAGGTATTGACGAGTAGAACAAAGTTGCTAAACATTGTTTTTGGGTAAGATGCAACGTGGGCTTGTTGGGAGGGCTCAAAGGTCGTTACTTGGCCCTAAGTGTTTTTTGCACATAAATCGAGTAAATCTCATCCGATTTTGCTAGTTTTAGTTTTTTATGGAAGGTAATTGAATACCGAAAAGAACGTGACGAAAAAAGTTTCAAATTAGGGCCCTTGGACTAAGGCCGCTACTCGGCCCTAAGTGTTTTTTGCACATAAATCGAGTAAATCTCATCCGATTTTGCTAGATTTAGTTTTTTATGGAAGGTAATTGAATACCGAAAAGAACGTGACGAAAAAAGTTTCAAATTTGGGCCCTTGGACTAAGGCCGCTACTCGGCCCTAAGTGTTTTTTGCACATAAATCGAGTAAATCTCATCCGATTGTGCTAGATTTTGTTTTTTATGGAAGGTAATTGAATACCGAAAAGAACGTGGCGAAAAAAGTTTCAAATTTGGGCCCTTGGAATAAGGCCGCTACTCGGCCCTAAGTGTTTTTTGCACATGAATCGAGTAAATCTCATCCGATTTTGCTAGTTTTTGTTTCATTTGAGAGGTAATTGAATACCCAACGGAAAGTTGGCAAAAAATTTTGGGTTTCTAAAATAATGTCGTAAATTGTTGGTTTTATTTGAAAGGTACTTCGTACGGGCTTTCGTAATTGCGCTATGCGCAATTTTAAAAATGAACAGTTTCAGTAAATTTGACAATGCCCAACTTGACTTGCATTTTGGTAACAGAAGCATTAGAGGGTTGTAGACGTATTAGGGTTCCGAGCTTATTAGGGCTACGGACGTATTATGGTTGAGGACGAAATAGGATTACGGGTTGTACGGGGCTAAGTCGCAGCAAACGCTCCGACTGTTCTGATGCCTTGTTTTTATTGCGGATTTGTCATCTATGAACATAACCAAATGCTTTGCCCTTACTGGCTGCTTCCAATTCGACATGTTACAAACGGCATATTAATCTTATAAGCCCCCAGTACTTCGTACGGGGCTAAAAAGGTACGAATATAGGAATAAAAGTGATTTAATCTCAAGTGTTTATTTAACATATTTAAGAAACTCCAGCTCTATCTCAGATTTTTAGCCCCGTACGAAGTACTGGGGGCTTATAAGATTAATATGCCGTTTGTAACACGTCGAATTGGAAGCAGACAGTAAGGGCAAAGCATTTGGCTATGTTCATAGATGACGAATCAGCAATAAAAAAAATGTCCGTCCGTCCGTGACCCCTCTAGCTTGAGTAAATCACAACCTTTTTTCAAAATTCTTTTTTTCCCCGACTGGTATCGACAAAAGTAAGGTCAAGTTCGAAAATGGGCATGGTAGGGTCGGCCCCTCCAGAGCTAGGGCCCTATAGGTGTTTTTCAGTCTTTGGACGATATCTACCGAAATACGCACGCAATAGCTGCTTGTGATATATCAAATGAAAGGTATTGACGAGTAGAACAAAGTTGCTGAACATTGTTTTTGGGTAAGATGCAACGTGGGCTTGTTGGGAGGGCTCAAAGGTCGTTACTCGGCCCTAAGTGTTTTTTGCACATAAATCGAGTAAATCTCATCCGATTTTGCTAGTTTTTGTTTTTTATGGAAGGTAATTGAATACTGAAAAGAACGTGGCGAAAAAAGTTTCAAATTTGGGGCCTTGGACTAAGGCCGCTACTCGGCCCTAAGTGTTTTATGCACATAAATCGAGTAAATCTCATCCGATTTTGCTAGTTTTTGTTTCATTTGAGAGATAATTGAATGCCGAATAGAATGATGGCAAAAAAAGTTTCAAATTTGGGCCCTTGCACTAAGGCCGCTACTCGGCCCTAAGTGCTTTTTGCACATAAATCGAGTAAATCTCAACCGATTTTGCTAGTTTTTGTTTCATTTGAGAGGTAATTGAATACCCAATGGAAAGTTGGAAAAAAATTTTGGGTTTCTAAAATAATGTCGTAAATTGTTGGTTTTATTTGAAAGGTACTTCGTACGGGCTTTCGTAATTGCGCTATGCGCAATTTTAAAAATGAACAGTTTCAGTAAATTTGACAATGCCCAACTTGACTTGCATTTTGGTAACAGAAGCATTAGAGGGTTGTAGACGTATTAGGGTTCCGAGCTTATTAGGGCTACGGACGTATTATGGTTGAGGACGAAATAGGATTACGGGTTGTACGGGGCTAAGTCGCAGCAAACGCTCCGACTGTTCTGATGCCTTGTTTAAATATCGTGCACACTGCCGTAGATTTTTTATTTGGATGATTTAAATGGCTTTTTGGTGGTTGGTTTTTTGGTGGTTGGTTTTTTGGTGGTTGGTTTTTTGGTGATAGGTTCTTTGATGGTTGGTTTTTTGGTGATAGGTTCTTTGGTGGTTGGTTTTTTGATGACTGGTTCTTTGGTGGTTGGTTTTTTGGTGATCGGCTCTTTGGTGGTTGGTTTTTTAGTCGTTGTTTCTTTGGTCTTCGGAGCCAATTTTTGGTTGTTCACAGCCTTGCTTCTGTTGATACATTCATACTAAACAAAACGACTGGTCAATCAACATAATTTTCAAAAAAACTCACGTCTTGTATTGAACTCCTTTCGATTTTTCGGTATTGCCAGCCTCTTCAGCTTGACGTCCTCGCCGTGGATTTTTTTTTGCTTTGGGTAGAAGAAGTTCCACCAAGAATTCTCATTTTCGGATATTTTTTTTTCGTTTCTTGATTTTTCGTAGGCAAATAATTTGTGGTCGTTACTTGCTTGACTAGTGCGGTATTTCTATATAAAGATTCGAAGTTAAATGGAATTAGGTTTTTTTTTTCATGTCAAATTAACGCTGTGAGAAGAATGAAGACGAATTGTTACATGACTCACTTCTTACATTGACCTCCCTTTGGTTTTAAATTGCTTTGGGTCACAGTGTTTTCTGTTTGACGGCTTAGCCTGGGAACTTTTTTACGTTGGGTTACAGAGCCATCCGAAACTATTGATTTCGAACTCGCTTTATTTACAGCTAGGTTTTGCCAGAATTCCATTTTTTCGGTTGGAAAGATGGAACATAGCTTGAGGATGCTCTTTTTCCGTTCTTCGTGAATGCCACAAACAGAAGTCTCTGCCGGAGGTGCTGGAATTTCGCCTTTCGCATATTTTTTTTTGGAGAAAATCAAGGTCGATCTCTTCCATCGAAGAGAAACTCTTCTTGCATTTCAAAGTAAAGCTTCCTCTCTCCGCAGTTACTTGAACCATTTCATGCATGTACAGAGAAGACGTTCTTTTCGGTCGAGACGAACAATCTTGCCATTTCATGAAATTAGCCGCCTCCATTGGTATCACAGTTACATGTCCCGAATTAGCATTTGATACAGCGGTCTGGAAATCGTTGAAATCATATACTTTGTTCATTTCTGTCAATGACTTTTCCACCTGCAAAGGGATTAAAGTATTACTGAAACGTTTTTCATTTACAAATAACGAACATACCTGGAAGTGGAAGCTGTCTGCTGACATGAAAGTATGTCCGGGCTCAAAGTAATTCAATTGAATTTTGGTAGCTTCGATTAACTCTGAATTGATCATGTAAACCAGGAAACTGAACAACGTCCAGTTTTTATTTTGGCTGCTACAATTGTCGAGCCACAAAACATGTTCCTCCACGGTTCGCTTATGAATTAAAAACTTGTAAAACGCGCTTGTTATATCCTCTTTGCATCTACCAGATATCGCTTCATGCCAAATAACGGCTACAACTTCTGACGTTCGAGGATTGTTCTGATATCCTCCAAGTGGAGCGAATGTGTGGTTGTAGGCTGACAGCCGTGATGAAAAAATTACTTCTTTAAACATCTCTAGGCGCGGCAACATGATCACCTTTTCCAAATCAGCCGAGTAAAACGATTTTGTTTCAGTATTTAGTAGACGCTGTTTGTCGTGCAATGCTCTGGATTCCGTGTATTTTTTTTTGTGAAACTGGAACTCTACACATAAGTCGCAAGTATCACAAGTGGGATTGCACTTCTTGTGTAAATCGTATTCCTCACAGGTTTCGCATTGCTCGTGCCCTAATTTTGTGAACGATATGTTTAACTCGTTAGTTACTATGCGCCTGTAGAGATAATAAGAGCACTGGACGTGAGGATTTTCTTCTCGGAAATAAGTATGCATGGATGTGATGGTTAGGTTTTCAGGCAGGTATATTTTTTCGGTGCATGCTCCCACCGATGGTGTGACACATTGGGATTGTACGATCTGATGTGTGAAACAATACATTCATAGTCTTTTCGATTCGGTCTGTCATGACTTCCACGTTTAGACGATCTGGGCAATGGTATTTTGTATCTGGCGTTACCCATCGCTGTTTTGATGAAACTGTCGTTGCGTTTTGAAAAGCCTAGCGTTGTCAAGCAAAATGTTTGGCACACACGCTTAATTTCGCCATTTTCATCTTTCAAGAAGTATTGGAACGTGTTGTTTTTAATGGCTCTTGTGTTTCTTCGACGTTGTTTGATATCTTTACGGGAGATTGTTTGCACTCCAAATGTATACCTGTCTGAGAATTTCATTTGCCAAAATTCCTTGTTTATCTCCAGACGACGTTGTTGAGGTACGTTCTTATTACAATCTCCGTGCTGACATGCGGTACGTAATGGATGGATCTCTTGCTGCAGCTGAAATTTCCCGGCCAACCTTTCTTTGAGCGGAATCTTGAAAACACGTCTCTTTCTTACCAAACCATTTTTCGTCAAAGTCGAATTGTCCTTCGTTTCGATCAATGACATTTTCAACTCAGAAATTCGATCTGAAACGTTACACAAACCTAAGTCATTTTTGCTATACGGTTGGTATACGATTGAAGAAGTGTAGTTGAACCCTTATAAAAACCTGATTTAAATGAGATTTAAATCAGGTCAGGTTGAGTATGACAACTCATTCTCTCAGGCTCAGGTGAAGATCAGGTTCAAGTCAACTTAAATTTAATCAAGGCGATTTGAACCTTACCTTACACCACCGACAAAATGGAAATCAAATCATAAAATACCGCTTTGTTTCAGATGGATAGAAGAGGCCGGATCACCATTACCGTGCTCATTTTCAATCTGAACGTTACTGCGAACGGGCGTATACATTCTTGAACCGGTTTCATCTTCGTTAAATTCGATTTGGTCAGAATTGCTCTGATCTGGAAGATTCTTATTTTCCGAATGTGAGTCGTCAGCATGTATCGGTCCAGTTACACACTCATCGGCGAGCCAATTTTCATCGACTTCGATCAATTCGATTTGGCTAGAATTGCTTTCATCCGGATGATTTGAATCTTTCGAATTTGGCTCGTCAGCATGAATCGATCCAGTTACACACTCATCAGTGAGCCAATTGTCATCTACTTCGAACACTTCGATTCGGCCAGAGTTGCTTCGATCCAGATGTTGATCGTCAAGACGCATCGATCCAGTTACACACTCATAGCCAATTGTCATCCACTTTGATCAATTCGATTCGGTCAGAATTGCTCCGACCCGGATGTTGATCGTCAACATATCGATCCAGTTACACGCTCATCAGTGAGCGAATTGTCATCGACTTCAACCAATTGGACTCTGCCAGAATGGTTTCGATCCGGATGATTTGAGTCTTCCGAATGTTCATCGTCTACATTTGTCGGTCCAGTTACACACTCATCGGCTAGCCAATTTTCATCGACCTCGATCAATTCGATTTGACTAGAATTGCTTTCAAATCCGGATAATTTGAATCTTCCGAATTTGGTTCGTCAACATTCATCGATCCAGTTACACACACATCAGTGAGCCAATTGTCATCCACTTCGAACAATTCGATTCGGTCAGAATTGGTTCGATTCGGAAGATTTGCATCTTCCGGATGTTCATCGTCAACATGTATCGGTCCAGTTACACACTCATCGGCGAGCCAATTTTCATCGACCTCGATCAATTCGATTTGGCTAGAATTGCTTTGATCCGGATGTTGATCGTCAAAATGCACCGATCCAGTTACATACTCATCGGCGAGCCAATTGTCATCAACTTCGATCAATTCGGTTTGGTCAGAATTGCGTTGATCCGGATATTGTGCAAATGCGAACGACCCGATTTGGCCATTATCATTTTCATTCAGACGATTTGCTTTCCCTGTAAGTTCCATATCGGCCATCAATGTAATCCAATTTTCATTACGTTCAAACGAAAAAATATTACTTCCAAAATACGGTTGCTGCTTAACCTCACTTTTATTATAAAATGAGTCATCGTGGGTTCGAATATTCAATTTATCTAAATTTGCCGATGAAATTTGATACAATGCACAGATTGTTCTTTGTTTAGGATCCATTAAAGCATAATTTATTTGAAAAACTGAAAAAAAAAAACAATTTTTTTGTGGTTTTCTTCTGGTGCGTATTCAATTTTCGTTTTACTTTGAAAAGAATGACATTCAAACTTGTGCGCAAGTGATGAATGCGTTGTATAATTTGGTTAGTATAGCTTAAGGGGCTCAAATGACGAATTAATGAGATACAAAGCTTTCTTGAACTTTCATAAACATTTTCGTATTCTCTTGTGATACGGCATTTAAGTTTAACAGGGCAGTATTATGGTGGTCCAAAATACCAAAATACGCTTTGATTGAATTCTTATGTTCCCCCTAGGGATTCTGAAAGAACTTGACGAGTGTACAAATTTAAGAAAGTTGTTTAACACTTTATGGGATAAACTTTCAAAATAAAGTCTTGAATCTTACGAAACCCACGGACTGAGCCACTCTGAAATAAAAACGCAAATAAACTTTATTGTTAAATAATTTTGATTATCTACTTCTGAAATGACAGTGCATTACCATTTGGAAGTCAAAACATAAACGAAAATTCATTTTCTTGATGTTTTACCAAATTTTTAAGTTGTCCGACATCACAGGATGAATGTGGCATTACCAGTCCTTGTACGATAGCCAGTATGGTGAGTGTGGTATCATTTAAAAGCTTTTGACTCATAGAAGGCGATTTCAATTATTTTTATACTACAGTGAGTAAATCTCTAAAATGTTTGATTTCAGTATATTTAGCTAATCCTTCTGTCACATCTTTTGACAGCTTTTTACGTTTTAGTACGTTTTCTCTCCCAGTAGCAAAAACCCAATCCCAGCAAAAAAAGAAACTATATCGAATGCCGCAAATGCATTTAAAAACGAACATTCGGTGAAATACTTTTTTATAACAACAAATGTTTATCATTTTATACAAATATGTTCATCTTTATAATAACATCGGTGAAAAAAAAACCTAATTTTGTCATGCAAAAATATAGATAAAAATTGACAAAATTGCCGACCACAAAAATATGTCGTCGATTCTCATGCATTTTTTATGCATAGCAAAAGAGACAGGATCAAGCAACGTAATATTTTGTCTCACATCAAAGTTCAACTTTCTTGTAAGACAAATAAGGTAAGCGAGGTAGTAGCTGACCGGCTAAGCAATTTTTCAACTTTGGTCATCAGTATCTCAGGATGATTTCGATGAAGCTAAGTTTTTCCTTCGTCAGAATTTAATTTGATCTGTTCCCATTCCGTAGAATATCAGAAATATTGACAATTAATTAATTTTTATTGTAAAAAACTAATTTCACTGAAGCACTGTTTTTGACTGACCACTAAAAAACGGATGTTTTTATACCTGACCAGTCTTGTTGCAGTAGTTGACCGCTACAAAATTAAGACATTTTTCACATTTTTCGCAATAATTTCGCATTATTCGACACATTTTCACTCTTAATTCACTGATATTAACCAATTTCAATGATAAAAATATCATAAAAACACAAAATATCAACGAATTTTAATCACATCATTTTGTACACAACAATGCACATGGAAGGTGAATTTGTCACATGAAGAAAAATGTACGGAATTTGGTGCGGTCAACTACACAAACATGGCATATTTTTGATGCAATGTTTTGACCACCATGTAATTAATCAAATATTAACTTTTAGACGCTATTTATGTTAATAATATTAATTGTCGAACTATTTACTACCTAAAAACACCAAAACTTTGTCCATTAATAATTCTTTTGTCAATAAAAACATTAAATTAGACCACACCGATCTTACGATTTTCTTAAGAAATGTGCAACTTTGTACTGAGATGGTGCACTGGTTTCATTTTATGGTTTTATCAAATAAGTAAACATAATAATCGCATTATTTTCAAGAAAAAATTAATCTTTAGGCTCTAAAGATTAATTATAACGTTAATTTGCCTATTTTCATTTGTAATTATTTTCCAAAACTGATAAATAATGTAGCTGGTCAGGTACACCTGCACGGTCAGCTATACCCTCGCTTACCTTATTACGTTGCTTGTTCCTGTCTTCTTTTGCTATGCATAAAAAATGCATATAAATCGACAACATATTTTTGAGGTTGATAAATTTGTCAATTTTACTTTTGTTTTCGAGATCTCAAAATTGTTTCTTCCCCCGAAGTAATCCATGAATCGTCTGTATTCAATTCTGTTTGCATTTAGAAAAAGTTGCATTGAGTTATGGCAAGTCACTCAAGTCACTCAGATGTTGTCACTCAAGAGTACGATATTGACAAGTGTGTTTATAGCATACATCGGACCATAGAGGTAGACTACCATCGGACTGCAGTATTTTAGAATTGATAAGCCGATTAAAGTTCAATTTAGCACTGATTTTGTGAAGCCTGATTTTTGGACCATTTCTCTTTTCTCAATCTACGCTGGCGCAACAAGCAGACTTTCTATCAATCTTCGTTTCTCGTCAATTGCTTTCAGAATCGCTAGGAGAACCCAAAAAAGTAAGCTCCAAAAATGTTTCATACAAATTTGCACCACCCTAAATTACATGGAATGCACCGCGTTCGGCCACTTTAAAACGAGGCCACGCAAATTTTAAACGAGAACATATTTTTTGGAAATGACGACCCTCCCTCGGGTAATAAGATTATGTTGACTTAAAGCCGATCGAATATTCTAACCGAAATTTCTGTTATTACTTTCTATATGTGTTGTGTCTGTGCAGACACTTTTTCCCACATATGACAAAACAAGTTATTTCCCCAGTCGATGGAGCAACGGGATAGAATTAGATTTACCTTTTTACTGGCGGTCGGGGAGGGTTATTATGCATGCCCACAAGCTTTTATTTGATCCGTAATATAAATATAAATTGGGCGCCGCAGCTATACACGAGTGCCGAATAAATCTTTCCCGTATAGCTTAAAACAGATATTTCGCACACGCAAATGTGATATATTGTCGTCGTAACTCATAGCGAGAAGCTATTAAAATTAAATATCTATCTGTAACTGAAATCTATTACACATTCACATTTTCAGTTGCAATATAATCGATTTAAAATAGAATAAATTACTGAAACATGTTCAATAATCATCACAAAATAATTTAAATGAAATCTGTTTTGTCGCGAAACACGTTTTAATTTGAGAGTATACACTGAGGTCTCGTCCTCATCGCGCTCGGCTGGATGTATATTTAAATATATGGTTCGCACCATCATCCATGCATTGCATATCCCTGTATACCATGCTCGTGGAAATCATTTATGAAACACATCACACTACTTTGCATTCACCCGCATACACCCAATTTGGAATTTGTGTGTCTGTTCTGTGTTATAAAGAGATTGCAGCAAAGCATTATATCGTTTAGTTGCTTTCGCAGATCATGTGGTAAATATGTATTTCATGTAAGCAGACACATAGTTCTTATAGGCAATTGCTGTATATGGATGTGTATATGATGCATTAAAGCTCTATCAAGCGAAATTCCATTTCACTCCATGGATGGTATACATACATATATCTGCAATGAATGCTTCTTGTGTTCACATGTATAAGATTCTGTGCATTTGAACCAAATTTATAGTCACAAATAATCGTTGTGTGTATTTATGAATTGAAGTTGAAAGTAACCGAGATTTTCAATAACAATAATCAACCGTCTAGGCGCGTCTTTCTGATATAACAAGAATGTGATATGGAAAATTGTGTTCGATGTAAACGAATATTATATGAACCGTGCTTGGTGAGTAGGGTAGGGACATAAGTGAAAGTTTCTGGATTATCTCTGTCAGAATGAATTGAGTTCTTTTTTGTGTTAAGTGATGCTGTCTAGTCTGCACCCACATGATTTTGAATTAAGACTCGATTTCTGGAGAAAAACACAAAATGATTGCTATCATAATCCCTCGGTGCTACAATGTTCGTATGGCAACTCGTACACGAGTTTAAACATGATGGAAGTTTTGATGTCATCCACCCAAACATTTCCATTTTTTTTACAATCAAATTCTAGGGGAGAAGAATGTAGTTGGTATCATATGCAATAGTCGGATGACTAGAAATTTCTCTCTCAGACAATGAAAAAATGAAGACTGAAATAAGGTAGAAACATCAGTCGTTGAAAGTAGTGAATTTGTTCTTCAAATCGTTGAAAAGAGTTAAGTTATGATCACAAACGTCTCGTCACTTACGTCCCTGATGAGTCCCCGAGTGTGCTGTTTCCACATAAAATTAACAGGAATTTGATGAACCAAACCGAAGTTTACTGGACGAAACGGTGTTGTTACGATAATCATCTGCTATCGCCATCAATGACAAAAATTAGCAATGACATCAGGTTAATGTGGTCTGATATATTGGAATCAAAGTTGAAACAAATGAAGTAAAAGATTTTGTGTCAAACACTAGGCAATACTTTGAACAGCATAAGTAGTAGATTTAATACTTAATCGTTATGCATGTCAATATTTTACCATTATAAACATCTGCTACGTAAATCTGAATACAGTTGACGTCACTCAAATTTAGGCACAAATTGGTTTCAGCTGTTTTTATGCTGGTCAATCTCATACAAAACCTAACTGATCATACGTCTTTATACGGTTTTACCACTAAAAACGGCTTCCATGCTTAAATTTCTGTGACGTCAACTGTAATGTCGATATAAAATTGCGTCAAGAAAAATCGACAAGCCATATTCCAGTGCACACGAATTCAAATAAAATGTTTGATTGTAACTCAAGGGTGTAAGTGGAAAAATGGAGTTAACAATAAATTATTTGAAAGATAGATTTAAGCGAAACGTGCATGACATAAATTTCCCAATCTATGGAAAACGATTTTAATTCGTCTCAGTGATTTTCATGGAATCACATATTTATATAAATAAATGGTGCTCATATCTATGAGAGATATTTTACGGAGATGTTTACATTTAATTTGTCTAGACGCTAATCAGAAGATTATCTGATGTGTACCTGATTAACTGATTCTGTCGTTCAAACACCTGAGTTTAATATAAATGCCATTAAGTGCGTACGTGGATTGAGACATATTTACAAGAAAATTTAGCGCAGCCAATAAATTGAGAGTCAGTGATACGATACATTATACAGAGTATCTACGAAATGTTCAAACAAAATTTTGAACTAACAAATTCATTGCTAATTGTTTCAATTAGTGATGTAAAAAAACTGTTTCCGTTGGAAAATTTTACTATCTGATTTACATGATTCAAAATGAAAAGTCAATGAAACGTAATTGAAATTGCTTTGAATATACTACACTTACTCAACCTATCTCCAGTGGAGAATCTCCACCGACGTCAGTGGAAAAAAGTTTAAGAATAAACTCTTTTCATTCTCTGCTGTATGGTGCATTATGTTCGTCCATTTCATTGAACCATTTATTTTTCGTGGCTCGTTTTAACTATGTTCCTATAGAATAGGTGTTTCCTTGTTTAATTATTATGATCTACGGAGGCAGACCATTTTATTTAACATGACGTATTGAAGCTGGACTATCATCAGACAACTGCAAACAAGGTAAATGCTATCATGTGATTGGCTCAATCTCTTTCCTGTAATATCGTTGTTTGTTTGGCTTGCTAATTATCTTTTGCTATCTGTATTTGAATTATTGGTAAATTGATTTACTGAATTTGCTTCACTTACCGCAAATTTAGCAAGATTTTTAACCACGGTGGCGGGACATTTATACACGGTAAATATCGTCAGGAACGATAATATCGATTTTTAGACCATAATATCGTTTTCTCAAAAAAGTTTATTACTCAACTTTTATACACTGAAGTCGGTCGTAACTACAGAGGAGATAGGTTGAGTAAGTGTAGTATATTTATACCACGAACACTATACCGATTTGCTCACGAGCAAGTCTAGCGAATCACAGTTGAAATAAAATTTCAACTCATCACCGAACTAGCTCACTAGTACAAACTTTACAATTTTATTTCATTTTAAATCGTCAAGAGGTGATGGGTTTGATAAAGTCGGATGGTGCGTTTAGAACTTGCGCTATTATTGATACAATTGACACTCATTTTTCAGAACGGGATATACATCTGTTGACGATACAAATGAAGTAAAAGATTTAGAGTCAGACGCTATGCGTTAATGATACAGAAGCTATACGCTCGGCCTTTTTAAAAAGTTAAATAAATACGAGATCATGTTTCGCAGACATATACATAAAGATGGTTCGCATTACGATGTTACAGAGACGCAGCAAACGTGCAAACACTTTGGTTGCATTTACTTATTTATTTTCATTATTAGTTGCTAATTCAAAATAAAATCCATACTTGAGAAGAGTGTTTTTGTCGTACCCTCACACAATTTGCATAATATTGTTCAATGGCAGCACGACGACAATTGGAATTTTTTTTTCTCTCATTATTACCAACCAACAAAAAGGTTCAAGTGTCTTGCGTTTATTCTTCTCTTTCACATTAATTCACGCTTGCAATTTGTGTGTGTAGGAGGACAGATGTGTGAAATTTATGCCTGATAGTAATCGAAAATTCAGCACAATAACCGCTCAAGTTAATATTCTTATTCAAACTTTAATAAAAAAATCCGAATCATTGAGTGTTCAAGGGTAAGTTTATTATGGAAACTGGGGGGTGAATTTATTATATGAATATTGCAGCATTTACAATACTTTGTCGAAGTAGGTATGTACCTATAGTATACGCTTGTAATTTTCAAGTGTATATTTAACGCATTATAATACAACGAATCAAAATAATATTTCCGCGCGAAAATCATTTTCACAGTGAAATGATTCCGCGAATTCGGTTTAAATGCGAACATAAACCAAACGTTCACAGCACACCATTTATAAATTATGATCGTTTTGTTTGAATTGAAATTGTTGAGATTGTATGTGATTTTGATTTGTTTTAACTCATATATATATAATGCGGATGAGGATGAGAGTCAAATATAAAAGGAAAGTTTTTGAATTTCGTAGTGAAACAGTTTTGTTTATGTGATGAGTATCAACATTTCGTACAAATTCCGCAGAATATTCACAATTGGAAATTATAACTGTGAATCTAATTAAAATTTTGAGGTAGGTTTTGAGTTAATCTAATTATATTCAGACCAACGAAATCATAATGACAATCTCTAATATCAAAACTAACGTCCGTCCAATTTCAAAACTTTTCACCAGGTCGATATTCATAACAGGTTCGTTTTAGCAGTATTCTCTATGAACAGTAGGCGAAACTGATCATTTTGATCTGCTCTGAATATGAAAACTGATAGTCTGAAACTAATTACGATCTGATCTTTTCATCTAGTGTTTGACATGTCTGGAATACCGACGATGTTTTAATATAGGTGATCTAAAAAATTCCTAAAAAGCTTAAATACACACACGGAATTTTGGAAACCGACACATTTTCTGTTTCTGTGTTTTACTTGATTTCTCCATAAAAAATACACGCAAAATTCACAAAAAAACGTGAAATAGAAAATGTGTCGGTTTTCAAAATTCTTCCCAAATTTGGTGTACTGTACCGATTGAGCTAACTGGACCTCTGGATCTAATTTTTTAACTATATACTCATGAGTCCTGAGTCAGGACGTCTCAGACATAGTCCATATAAAGTTTTTATAGATCTCTAAGAAGAACTGAGATCCTGAACACAGTTCACATACGTCCCATCCATTAGTCATGATCGTTATTCTAAAACATCAACTGCTAGTGACACCTATGTTCTAATAGACCAATCATACGACTACGATTTTCAATTGTTACATGTAATATGGGTATGCACAACAGGCCCATTTGCGGGTCAGATAGTTGGATTGCGTCAGTTTTCCTTCAAAATCCAAAATCCTTACAAATAAAATAGTAATACTTTGTGGAATAATTTTTAATCCTATCTGGGTATTGAAGAAATGTAATTCTTTCAGGTATCAAAATTGGAACTAAACGTGATATTAGGATTCCAACCTCCTCCGGCAATCTTCTCCGATCGGACCTATTCCACGTCAAAGTTATTTAGTCGTTCACTCTTAGTACTTTCAGATCAGACTCAATTACATCTTTCCATCTCGCTTTTGGTCTTCCTAGTCTGTGGCTACCATCGGGATTTATATTTAGCATCAAACGATGATACTATTGCAAAATTAAAAATGAGCTTTTCAGATTTTAACGGCATTCAGATTTTAGAAAGTCTTGAGAACTAATAGCTCTAAATGTTTACTTTTTCATATGAAAGCCCTTAAAATGCACAACAGTGCAGTAGAGGTGGGCGCCGGCGCCAGCCGCGCCGATCGCCGCCAAAAAAATACCTAAAAAAGACGTCGCCGCCGCCGAAACATTAAAATCGGCTAGCCGATCGCGTCGCCGCCGGAAACATTAAAAACACTACGCCGCCGCCGCCGACTAGTTTTCTTTTATCACTTTTCGGCGCAATATTACGATTTTATTTAATAATCAAAACACAACCTAATATTTGTGAATTTTCCAAAATGTATTTAAGAGTTTTCAACGTTTTTGAATTTTTTACTTTTCATGTTTCTCGTCATCGATGGTTTTTGTGTTTTTCTCTGGAAATCTACAACACACAGTAGTCTCCAGGGCGACATGTGGTTTTTCTTCAGAAAATAGTTAAAAAGTGATCAAATTTGCCGAAAATAGTTGGTATTCTATTTGAAGCACACACTTTCGCTTTCTACTAAGAAAAAGTAAAGTAGCCTTTTAGGAAAAATGTTATTTCCCGGTAGCGTCATCGGTTAAGGAAACGAACTGAACGATTGCTAAAAACGAGAGTGACTAATCCTCTAAAATTGTTTACCTTCGCTTGATTCAAATAGTACATTTCATGCTTCGGGGCCGGATATTAGGGTAGATTTTCAAATTTTCTCGGGTTTTCGGCCCTCTGCCTGAAAACTTACACGTGCACCTGTTTTGGACGATTGATTTTCTCACTGGAGTCACATACCGCCATGAGTCTCAGACTTCTTTACTAAGAGTCCTCCCCCATAACAATATTTTCCTATACGGAGTATCTGACAAAAGGCTTGGAAACGATTACTCTCCTTATGGTTGGAGCTTATCACTAGGTTGACATCTATTACTTGGTTCGCCACCTCCTACTAATTTAAGACAGGTTTAACGAGAGTTAAGCTAAAGTTAAGCTATAATCTACTCTCTCTTATAAAGAAAACACTATTAACGAAAACAAATGTAAAATTTTAGAACGAATTTTTTCTAGAAATGTTTTCCTTTGAGCGCCGTTTTTTGCGCCGAGTTCGCCGCCGCCGCCGATAAATATTGTAACGTACGCCGCCGCCTAATTTTGAAAAATCGGCTCAGCCGATTCCAGCCGCCGCCGATACTTTTAAAGAAATGTACAGCCGTCGCCGAAAAATATAGATCGGCGCCCACCTCTACAGTGCAGCACCGAAGTTGACTTTCACGTCACTCAAATAGAGGACTGAAACGATCAAAGTTGGCTATTTGTTCTTCAATGGTTGTCAAAAAATGAAAAAAATATCCAACAGTTGTGTTTTTGGCCTTCTAATTGAGTGATGTCAAAGTCAAAGTCAAAGTTCGGTGCTAGGTGCGTTAGCATAAATAATTGTATTACTTTTATCTTTATTTTTGGTTGATGCTTTTAAAAACTTTTTGTTATGTAAATCATCATTTGTTCGATAAAATATATTCCTCATTTCTGATTGAAAAGACGCTTTCTTTACTGATAATACCAGATGTCACCACATCTGAAAATTCTATGGATTTTGAATTCAGATCTTGGAAGACCAAAATGTAATTCCTCTAGGAATGAAAGATTCGGTCGCGTCTAGATTCATATTCTGTGCACCAATCTTAAGAAAAGTTCGTGAGAGCGAGCGTTAGCTGTGCCTCCATACAACATATCGTCGGAAACATCACTAAAGGGAGTATCTCCGATATCTCAGAAACTACTGAGCCGATTTTGAAAAACTTTCTTGAAAGGCAGTGAAAAGGTGAATTTTGAGTCCGACGTAAAGTCAATCGAAAAGTTCGGAAGATATTGTCAAAAAACTGAAAAAACAGCTTTTTTAAACATGTGAGACATTTGAGCCGATTTTGGTAAAATTTTATTTTTCCCTGAAAGGCAGCAAAAAGTAATAAGTTTTTTAAAAGGCTCGGAACAGGTCAAGCTGAAGCTGACCTGAAAATACCTGAACATGTTTCGACCTGAACCTGATTCAGTCAACTTTGACCTGACCTGATTTTACCTGAAACCTGATTAGAAGTATCAGGTCTGACCTGACCTGAAACCTGACAGGTTGACCTGAAAATTTGCATGGAAAATTCAGGTCAACCTGAAACCTAACCGGACAGGTTTCATAAATTCAGGTTCAGGTCAGGTCAGGTTTCGCGGTCGACCGATTCCGAGCCTTAAGTTTTGAGCTCGACATGAAGTCAATCGGTCATACGGTTCGGAAGTTATTGTCGAAAAACTGAAAAGCCTCTAGAGAACACCTTTCAAGCAAAAACAAAGGTTTTCAAAATCGGTTCAGTAGTTCCTGAGATATCAAAGATACGCCTTTTAGTCATATTGCCGACGATATGTGGTAATTAACATTGTCTGGTTGAAGTAACAAATATTTTTTAGGAGATCATATCAACTGGTATTTCTCTTTCTTTATTTGTACTTGCCTGAGAGTCAGATCTGTTAATCGTTTAAATGACATTCCATTTTTCCACGAGAACTTTTGCTACTTTTCTAAGACACGATTTGTTCGAGTCTGTCCTACTTCTGTAAAACAAGTGAAGACCTTAAACATTTATTTTGAACCAAATTTATTTTAACGAACTAGCCGTTGTTCACCTAATAGTTCACCATATCTCTGTATACATTTCAACAAATGCTCTAAAAATAAAACTTTCCGGAGGATTGTTAGTTAGGATACATCACACAGAATGGTGAGGTGTTTTAATAGGAATATTTCATTTTACGACTACATGTCTTACGACATATTATACATTTTGTACATGGACGCAGTTTTCAAATGTATACATATGTCGCGTCCAGGCGTATGCATTGTGGATATATGAACACACAAAAAAAGTGGGATGATCACATTGTTCCCAAAAAGATAAAAAACTCTGTTACTATCAATAAAACTAAATTGTATCCAAATTTATTCTGATAGATCCCGAAAATCATTGAGACAATAATGAATTGGAACTTTTGACCCTTTTCATTTTATGGTCGGTTTTATTGTGTACGCAAATATCGTTGCTGATAGCATGCAAAACACATCAAGCAAAGGACACGAAAAAAAATTGTGTCCCCTAACATACGTATTATATCCTGCCATATAGTTCTTGATAGTACAATTTATATGACAATGTATTTTCAAGCTCATTACAGATTCCATGCTTATAAAAGATAAAATTTTACAAAATCGTTCATTTTACCATAGATCAAGAGCTAAGGTTCATGCAAAATACCATCAGTTAGCTTTTGTTCGTATATTCAAATTTTTGTTCTAAACTTCAAAGCGTTTTATGCTATGCAAATAATAGATCGAACACATTCATCATAGCTATAATGCGTTCCCTTCAATAATGTAATGTTCATTTTTTTTTGTAAGTTTGAAGCACCATAAAATGTGTGGACAGGAATAAGATTTACACGAGGTAGGTAAAGGTTTCATTTGTGTCAGGGCTGAAAGCCTCTCGTAATTGAGGAAGAGTCATTTACATAAACAACGGATACAAAGTTGAAAAGTCCATATATTCGTCACATATTGTGTCGTAACACAATTATTATTAATAATTTATTGAACATCTGCTGTCGAAAGCGACGCCATAAAAAAACGACGATCAGAGACTAGTGATCCCTTATACAGTAAAATTAATGGTTCAACAAACAAAGTAAAAGATTTTTCGTTAATCACTAGTCGATTGTTCAATTAAAGAAGTTACAGATTCAATAATTACAAAAAAAACCGTTCTAACTGATTTCATTCACAATATTTTTTTAAACGAAATATCTTCGAGTGTTTATGGAAAGTATCGATGGCCTCTTTAGACCTTGCCATCCAGACCAGATGATGTGATGATGCGTTGTTCAGTAGTGATAAAACATGGTAATGGCTTTCGTACTACAAGTTAACAGATTGAGGAGTCTTAACATATCTACATGCTGTGAGGATGAGGAAGATTTTATTGGATGTCAAACATGTAAATGTAGTAAAACACTTGTTCAACTTTTATTATAGGATCTGCAAGACAGCATTGAATGATTGTATAACTTGAAAATGAGATGTGTTCCTTTTTTTGTTAAAATTACATTGGAAAAGTCTTCAGAAATTAGGTTTTTTGTGGACGATATTTCAAGGAAATTTATAAATTATAGCGTACCTACGCACATCGACCGCGATGTGTCTTCTGTTAGTAACCTTTTTTTTTAATTAAAAACCGCTTCGTAATATTATTTTTTGTCTCAACAGCATGCGTAGATAATGTGTCATAAGGATAATAAGACGCACATAGATAATACTCGGTAAATAGCCCGAATAACAATCAATGGACTTTACATAGACACTGAAAAGCCCACATTCCGAATATTACGTGATAATTGACTTAATTAAAGATAAATTAATACAAGCTCGATCACGTACGTTTAAATTAATTTGATTGTCATTTACAGCATCCAGAGGTCTATTCATAGAACCGTGTATATGATATACGTATTTGATGTGAGTGAACATGGTGTAACCCCTTTACCGCATATGTTTATGAATTTATAAACGTAAAAATAGGTACGTGAACTTCGTTATAATAATATTCAACTCTTCATGATATACAAAACCCATTTCATCCCAAGTAACATAACATTTGGCAAAAGGATGGCTACATACATATACAGTGAATACGTGACAGAAATACGTATAAATATTTATTTTTTTTAATATGATTATTGAAATTGGTTCTTTATTATTATTGGAATGATGACGAATAATAATAAAAAAATAACGAGAGAACTCTGAACATAATAAAAAAAAATGTTTATCCATCATTGGTACAGTGACACATGACATTTTACATCTTAGACATCTCAAAAAGTTGATATCATGTTTTCCCTTCTAGTCGTCAGTATATTCTCCAATTTGCTGATCACCAATTTTCTTCATTTTTTTTAATCCGAAGGTCGTTCATTCCTTCAGAATCATGTGTGGCAACATTAGTTGAGTCATGAAAGACACGTATGAGCAAAGGAAATAATTTTTTTTTAATCAAAATTATTATAATTTAATTATCTGCTTCCGAAGATCTAAAGCTTCAAATATCTAAGCTCTCAGCTTTTTGTCAGATCGTTTGCTCATAACTACAAACAAAAGTGCTTTTAAGTCTTTATGCCTTAGAGTAATCGTACCTAGAGAGGTATTTCGTACAATAAAATGTGGCCCCGACAACAGTTTGTGTAAGATTCACATTTCGTATAATTTTACGTAGAGATTTTCACTAACACATGTATGCGTTTAAAATTTTGATAGTTGTCAGTTTTGTATTTTCCAAAACGCGTACCAATATTTTGAAATTCTTGTTTCAAATCGTTCGCAATAATTACCTATTATTATTCATAAAATATGGTGCAAACGTACTTCATTAGGGGATACCAACGTAAAGGAGTCAAGAGAAATGCCTGGTAATTTTTCCGGGTAGCAAGTAAAAGACGAAATATTCAGAAAATTTGTGCGTGCAAGTAACACGAAAGTTACTTTATTTGCATAAAATGTAATGTCGTTTCAAGATCGTTTTATTTTATTTCATTGGTTGATGCTATTTGCACAATGTGCACCGTGTGCAAATAGCCAAAGTATTATAAAAAGACTATTGCACACGGTGCAAATAGACAAAGTATATAAAAGAGACTATTTGCACACTGAAGCTTTATTTTCGGTCATAAAATTTTTTTTCGTAGGATTTTGTAGAAGGAAATATAACTCCTTTTTCGTAGCACTTTGTAAAAAGGAGTATCCTTCCGTTACCGTAGCATTTTGTAAAAGGAAGTGTCACTCCTTTGTTGTTACATTTTGTAAAATAGAGTATTCATTCTTTTTCTTAGCACTTTGTAAAAAGGAGTACTTCTCCTTTTTCGTAGCACTTTGTAAAAGGAAGTATCCATGGAAGTATCACTCCTTTACCGTAGAATTCTTAAAGAAGGAAGTATCACTCCTTCGTTGTTACATTTTGTGAAAGGAAGGAGTGACAAATTGTAAAAGGGAGTATTCCTCTTTTGCCGTAGTATTTTGTGGAAGGAAGTATCACTACTGTATCGTGACATTTTGTAAAAAAAAGAATCACTACTTCATCGTTACATGAAGAAAGTATCATCTTTATCGTTGCATTTTGTAGAAGGATGTATCACTCCGTAGTTACATTTTGTAGAAGGATGTATCACTCCGTAGTTACATTTTGTAGAAGGATATTTCACTTCTTTATTGTCACATTTTATTGACGGAGACCTCAGTTTCAAATCTAATTGTATATTTGCAATAAAAATTGCATTATTTTCTGTATCAAAAAGTAATAAAAACTATGTAAAATGATCGATTAAAGTACCGGAATTGAACTGCACTGCACTAATCTACCTACCTTGCCCGTTTCTCTTCTACAAACTCATTGAAGAGTATAACCTGAAGTGAATCATAACTCGCTGATCCATCTCGGTGTGTTTGGGATCTCGGTGTGTTTGGGATGTGTGTTTGGGATCTTGGTGTGTTTGGGACTAAACCTACCGAGAATTCACAATTCACTTCAGGTTATGTCCTTCATTGGACATGTAGAAGTAAAATTAGGACCTTGTTGGTTTTGTCCACTGTGTGTAATTAAGCAATGGATTGTTGCAGCGTAAAGTATTCCTTAGCGTTTTTGTCTCGGTTTTTGTGTATTATTTGTAAATTTAAGAATGATTACCGAATTCTATTTGTAACTGAATATCTAACAATCTGAACACGAAATTTAAAAAGTAATAACTTATGCTTCTAATTTGTTAAATTGCGTAATTTTCCGCAACTCCCTGTAATGAATTTGGTTTCCCTTTAATTAGTTTGACGCTATTTGTATTGTGTGCAAATAGTCTCTTTATAATACTTCGGCTATTTGCACACGGTGCAAATAGAATTTGTATTATAAAAAGACCGTGTGCAAATAGCCAAAGTATTATAAATAGACTATATTTGCACATTGTGCCAAAGTATTAAAGAGACTATTTGCACCGTGTGCAGCGAGCCTTTTCCTATTTCATTAAAACCTTCCCAAGACAAAAATTCCATCATATCAAATCTATTACTTCCATGTTTCGATGCAAGCAATTTTTAGACATTTCTTTTCGTTGTGTAATGTAAAATTGCACAACTACTCTAAGCTTTATGCGAAAAAAAAAATCAGAAAAGGTAGAACCTAAAAAAAATTGTCAACGCTTGGTGTGGCTAAGAGCTTTAGAGCTTTTGTTGAAATTTTTGGGCATGTCAAAAATAAGGAGTTCACTTTAATGTCAGTCCAAAAACACAAACTGTGTTCGAAATAATCTTTTACATAAGAAGGGATAAAAAGATGAAAGGTAGAGTTTTCGTGTGAATTTTGTTGATACGAGGCGAAGCCGAGGTCGATAAACACAAGCAAACGAGACATTTTTATGCAGTGTTTTGTGACGAATTTTACATGCCGTTTAACTTAAAGAAAATTTTCTTTTCATCCCTAGGGTTGTAATAGGACACTTTCGTACCTAGGGAAAACAAAAGTATGTAAAATGGACTTTTGAGGATGCTAAAACTGAAGTATTGGGCTAATCTGCTGTAGAATGAAACTGTTAACATCGTTTGTAAGATGTATAAATTGATTCATCGAAGATTTCCAGAATGGTGAACATTGAACATTGAACAATCAGGCATACAGGTGAAATTTCCATTTCTTTTTGTTACATAGTCATAGACCCTCAGAGACTCACAATCTCACATTGCCATCTTTGCTACATCTTTTACCATCTCGCACAATCTAAGAAATATTTAAAGTTTAATGTTAAAGTTTAGTGAAACTACCACTAAATTAGGGCACAATTTAATGCGATTGGAATAAACAATTAAAATATTTTTTTTGCGACAAATGACCTCGACTCATTTGAATGATTTATTATATGAATTTAAAATGACCCCGAAAAAAAATACGTTTTACATATCCAAAGTGCAAATCTAAAAAAATGCCATGGCTGTGGTGTGTTGTTTACATTTCAGTATATCACACAAAAAATAGGTAAAAACTTTATGATTTATCAACATTTTTTTTTTAATTTTTTTCGGGGCTTATTCTTGTTTTAAATATACAATGTAGATGACATGTTTGGTTGGAATCTATCCGAATTTATTTTATTCATTTTTTAGCTTGAAAATATATTTTTGTTGGTATCGCATTGTTTATTCAATTTTTGTTTTAAATTAATTGATTTTACGACAAAAAGAAAATCGTTTGAACTTAATCCTTCAATTACATGTATGTAATCGCCTGTTCATGCTAATGGGGGAAACAACATAAATGGCTTACTCGTGTATAATTGTATAAGCAACGCACTAGTGTGTTGACATAATAATAATTATAACATTCTACTGACAAATATCATTTGCTATTACCAACAACGAGTTAAACAAGTGATTTGCTTCTGATGAGGATTACTATCATAGCTAAATAAATGTTAAAACGAATGAAGTAAAAGATTTGTGTATCAGTCTGTTCTTAAATACTTAGATCAAACGAAGCTTTAGACCCGATTATTTTACCGGAAATATGCTTACTGTCTGTGAGAGTTAGTTATAGTAAATCTTTTCACGAAGTAAAATTTGTGTCAACCATTTAAATTTTCTCGCTGCGACTAACATGACCAAATAATGTCCAGATAAAGGCTGCAGAGATTGAGTTCTTGTAAATTTGACCAGATACGAATAGTTTGCAAGTCTGGCATTTAATTCGCTCAACAATAATATTACTTTCGTTAAAATTAAATTGCACGAGTAATTTGGTCCTAGACAAGTCTCTCAATCAAATAGAAAAATAAAGGGAAATACATAAGCGGTATTATCCTGGCTCTTATACAACCCCAAGCGTATCTCGATGCAATCATTAAATCTTCGACTTCGTTTGTTAAAAGTATTGTGTTTGATGGCGTGGGGTAATCTGGCACACCATACAAATTGATGGTGTGCCAGATTCACTTCTAATGGACGAATCTGGCACAGTCATGACTTCTCGTTACATGTAGTAAAAGGACGCATACTATGATCGCGTGTGCCAGATTCCCCGATGCCTAATGGAATCTATTACTTTAATGTCATCATTTTGCTATTTATAAGACAACATTAACTGTGGTTTATTATTATTATTAACTGAGGCTCAGCGGTTAGTTTTGTAGCCACTGTCGATGGCAGATGATAAGCCGCTAAAAGATGTGACTATGCGTCTTGTGAAGATTAATTTTACTACAGCCACTATCTGTTGTAAGTCGAAAGAAATACCTTAAAGGGCATGTAATTGCGCTTTGGATTTTCCTTTGAACTTTGTCTCTATTGATATTCCTAATGATTGTGACTGAAATACATAGTAATACATTTCTGGACCTTCGTATTTTGCATGAATCTACAGTGCCAGATTATCCTCATGGCTAACCTGGGTTAAGTCCACTGGCTCTTGTGTGTCACATATTTATACAAATTTTTGAAATTATTGTATTAAATTTGAGCTGAAAATTCCAATAGAAAATTCCATGGTGCTTTAAACCATAATCTGGGCGACGATTCTCGAACTTTTGTAACTCCAAATATTCGTAACTTGACAGTTGCATGTATAAGATTCCATAAGAACTGTCAAGTTACGAATTCTTAAAGTTAAGAACGCTACAAGAATCTACGTCCAGGGCGCCCATTCTCATGAATTTAAGAGTTCGTAACTCGGCAAATGTCAAGTTAAAAGTTTATATCCAATCTCTTAGAGCACTCTTAGCATTAACGTGACGACTGTCAAGTTACGAATTCTTAAATTCACGAGAATTGTCGCTCTGGGCCTCAATTCTCATATGTTCGCAACTTTAAGAATTCGTAACTTGACAGTTCTTGAGGAATTTTATACACTCAAATAACAAGTAGCTTGGAGTTACGAGGGCATGAGAGTCTGAACCCATCCTTGATCTACTGTATGTTCTAATAAATCAGGTCAGACGTGGGTTAACCCACTTCTCATTTTCAGCGAGGAATACCTATTCTCGTAACAAAATGTACTCGATGTCAATTTTTTTTGTTATGGTATCTGGTAACCATGTATTCTAATAATACGAAAGATAAAACTGCGACTTATAGTAGAGTTTCCCAATTTTTTTTCTTCTTCTTCAAGGAAACCTGTATACCACAATCGTAATTCTATTCAAACAGAAATAGATGCTGAATTCTTAGAACGTATAAGTACTTCAAGTCATCTTTCCACGGAGGAAAAAAAGAAGAAACGAAGAAGTAAAATAAAACCATGTAGTTAAAATAATATCTTATATTTCTTCTCAGAGAAACGGGGGGTATAGAGGGCACAAAAAAATACAATAAAAATAAATATAATCTCCAACTCAACTTTATACTTTCCATTTTATTTTCGCATCTCGTAAAGTATTTTTATTCTTACTTGCAATTGTTATTTCGACATTATATACCAGGAAGAACGTAACCCATAACAATAATTTTCCATACTATAAAAGTCGGAAAAGATTATAGGGAAAACAAGGAATTATACAATATCATACATGAGTTTGGTTTTCGTTTCTGCTATTGCCTGTCTTATACCCCAGTTTTCTTTTGTGGCAAACATTGAAATTAGTGTTATACGAGAGCAAATGTTATTTTCTTGGTTTTGACTGTGTAGTATTGTTTGCTTTTGCTTTCGTGCCGTGCTGACATATTTTATGCGAATTACTTTGATATTCTATCTATTCTATGCTCTTTTTATCAAAATTTATATATTTTGTTGTATCATCATCTTCACTTAAGTTCAGTAATTCAGTTACAGAAAGGAGTAATTAATTTGCGTTTAATTAAAAACGGATTCTGGGGGGAAAATTGAACATAAAATTCCTGGATTGAGAGTACCGACAATGGTATTATTAGGTTAAATATGTATAGGACATAGACCGGGCTACTTTTTTGTGAAAATATTTGCTAGAGAATAATTGGCGAAAGTTTGAGGAAAACTTTTTCCGAATATAATATGCTCTGTAGGCGGCATGGTATGTGATTCTAAACACATGCTGATTCGTAAAATTTCGTTGGGAGAATAAAACGTTTGTTCAAATATTTCTCTCACTAACCTGCGACTCTATCTAGAAAATGTTTTCTAAGAAATGTCAAAAACAGAGTATGGGCGGGACTTCGGTAAGGTTAATAAAAGATTATCTTCACGACAAATCAATAGAACCAGTCCAAAGATTTTTTCATACGAGCGGAGCGAGAATAACATTTTGAGCCTAAGTTGTCGAAATAACCGAAATAGCTCAAAACATGTGATTCATCAGATTCTTGTCCATAATTCGTCAGCCAATATTTCAATATTTGAAACAAGCTATCTCCGATATTATTGAGTTATAGGTCATTTGATTCGTCGTTCAATTCTAGCGAACGGGTGTCTGTCATTTTTTACAGAAAAAAACCAGTTTGGGTGTAATGTGTGTACATGTCATATGATGCCAAGGGGTGGTGAAAACACTTTTTTAGCAATATCTTGAGGAAGGAGCAACCCAAAAAGGTAAAATTTTGTAGGATTGTTGGCCTGTCCACGGCTTCCGCACTCACCACCCATGGCCAGCCATCAATCAAAGTATGGTCAACTTTCAAATTGTTCTGAGGGGCCAACCTCATATTATGGTAGCTGACCATCACATACCAAAATTTGACCTCAGAAGTTTTGTGTTATAGGATTTGCGGACCATTTGAAAAAAAGTTGACCTTTACGGCTAGAATAAAAGAGTAAATTTAAACCAAATTCTCGTCCAAAATAGTTTTTAGACCCGTACGAAGTACTGGGGTCTTATAGGTTTACGCATACGTTTGTAACACGTCGAATTGGACTCCCTGAGTAAGGGGAAACCTATTGTGGTTGTCTAGAGATGCCAAATCCGCGAAAAAAAAATGTCCGTCTGTCCGTCTGTCAGTCTGTCCGTCTGTCTGTCTGCACGATAACTTGAGTAAAACGCATCCGATTTTGAAAATTCTTTTTTTTCCCGTTTGGTAATGTCAAAAGACAGGCTAAGTTCGAAGATGAGTGATTTTGGATCGACCCCTCTAGAGCTGTGGCCCAATAAGTGCTTTACGGTTTTTCGAAGATATCTCCGGACATTTAAACGTTAAACTTGTAAGTGATACGTCAAATAAAAGGTATTTACAATACCGATCGACAAAAAAAAGTTTATGGAAATCGGATGACCGACTCGTGAGTTAGACCCCTTGGTGTGGAACAGGCACAGGGCGGCAAGCAGTTTTTGCTTGTAGGTCGGCCACATTTGAACATATTTCGTCTGTTTTAGCTTTATTAGATAGGTATTGACCGTACCAATCAGGGAAATTTTTTTTTATGAAATTATGTTCTCCGGAGCGTGAGCTAGGTCTCTTGGAGTGAGCTCTTATCTGGCTACTCGGAAGTACAGTGAACGTGGTGTATTTTGACAATATCTCGAGTAAATTTTGACCGAATTTCATGAATTTTTTTTTGTTTGAAAGGTATTAACGAATGTAAAGCGTCGGTACTATTTCTCCTAACAAAATGGCTGCCAGCGGCCATATTGGATTTTAGTAAAATAGAAATATCTTGGGAAAAATGATACTTAGAGAGTTTCTGTTAACATGGAAATAATTTGTTATGTGTGTGGGGTTTCAGGGATTCCATATACGGACATCTATAAATACCTATATACAGCTATATTGAGCTATATACAGGCATATAGAGCTATATAATAGCATATATTTATCTGTGAAATGTTTATTTATAGTGAAATATAGTTAAATATAGCGGTATATAGCTGTTTAAATAGGAATTTATGAAATTTGTCTTCGTACGGGGCTGTCTATATTGCCTCCGGCAATTTAGTTGTATATGATAACAAGTCAAAGAGTGGATAATGTAAGTGATTTTAAAGGGAGAATAGTTTTTCAGCAGAGAAGAAAATGAAGTAAGAGAAATGAAGAGTTTCACATTAAAGGCTTTTGATACGAATAGGTGTTTCGTACGGGTCGGCGTTAGCTATGTTTTTTATTAGTAACGTGTCTGGGTGACCATAACAAATCGATTCCAAGGGACTCTTTGTGAAAAAACACAATTTTTTTTACATTTTGCTCATAGTCAGGAAGCCACTTTGACTGTAGGGAAATGGTGTAGCGATGCAGAGTGAACATAGTCTATATTTGAAATATTGCTAGGCACCCCAGAACTACATACAAGCTGTACCTGTTGCAATTCAACAAATTGGAGAGGTTTTGCGATCATGTGCATATCGAATATTTCACCCATGGCGTAGTATAGATGGGTCAAAACCCCTTAAAAAGTTTCGCAAGTCCTTGTGTATACTTCCAAAACAACTGATGATTGTTGTAGGTGACGCTTTCAGTGCTTTCAATTTAAGTTTTGAACCAATATCTCTTCCTTCAAATAGGAAATTAGATAACGACTATTAGTTTGAGTTTCTTATAGAGGCAAGTGCGTTTATTCTGAAATTTACGAGTATCACGCAAAGCGACGTTATAATTATAATCTGCTACTGCTACCGTTAAAAGTGAAACATAGTTTCACACAGAATCTTTTATTTTATTTGTTTCAACATACGCTTTGCTATTATAAGGCAACACAAGAAATCACCGTCCACTTTAGTCGTTGTTGCCGATAACAGATGGTTTCTTAAAGGTATTGCTTTTCAAAATATGTCAATTGGTCCTTAAAATCTTCGATTCGACCCAATAATGTATAACTTAACGAGTGATTTCATTACAAAATAGAAATTTTATTATCACAAAACAAGTGTTCATACCGAACGTGTAATAGTATGTTGTGTTACAAGTATTGTAATGTTGTAATGTTAACGAGCGGAGCGAGTAAGGAAAATTGGGTCGTGTGCTGAAAAAATCAACATTACAATACGTGTAACACATCATGCTTTGTGCCAACCCAGAATTGAAATAGACAAATGCCCAAAAAAATCATAATTTTCATGGTAAACAATCACTCTTCAAATTTGATCGATCACATTGCTTTGCATTTTCTAAAACGAATGCTGTAATAACTCATACAAATTCCATAACAACACTGCTTTGAGTGTGGAAATATCCCATCAAACGGGCGCTGAAATAAATCACTTTACAACACTAAAATGAATGCTGAAAAGAGTCGTATTTCAATTCTCGGTGGCACAAAGTGACATTAGTTACGCATAATATTACAATAAAGGGGAACAATTTTTCCCGGAATTAATTGAAAATCAATTTAACTGATACTTCAAATGCCTTCAACTGTATAGCAGTACAAAAACGATATAAATGTACCTACTACGTCTGCACAATATACGTCCCGACAACGGAACCATTGCAAATGAATATTTTATATCCAATAATGCAGCCTGATTACCCTTTATTTAAAATATCAATCTGAAGTGTATATTTCTCCGATGATTATAGCACAAAAACATTCATTTAAAAGCAGCAATTCAAATTCAATTTCAATACCATGTAATAAGTCACCTTCATTTGAATAGCAAATTTTAATTGGCTTGTAGTGTTGAAATTCTATTTAATGTCTGGCTCCATTAAAAAAAATTATTATTTGCTCAAATTCAAACCATTGAATATTGATTGAAATTTTCTTCGATGAGGCTACGACGGTTATGAATAGAGACGAGAAAAAAAATTATTATGTTGAGTGAGAATATGAATCCTGTTCGCCGTTTGCGAAGATGTGAAATTACACCGCACAGTCATACAACATTAAGAACGATTTTTTTGCATTTAAATGATTTTATTTGTAAAATTAAATTTTAAATTTTTGGGCTTGAGGCTCTTGCATTAGGAGGGTTCGAAAGCTTCGTAAGGAAATTTTTGTATAACTTTTAAATATCGATTTCAAATTTTGAAACATTTATCTATGTTTACTGGGGCCACTCCGTAGAAGTATGCGTTCTCTGTTGGTTTTCATTCATTGCTTTTATGCGCGTTCAATAGTCATTTTCTCAGCTCAATGACGAATAGTAAAACTTTCGTTGGCTTTTTTTTAGAAAAATGTTTTATGCCACCGCGATAACCACAATGCAATGTTTTTCAAGGTTGGCGAAAGTTGATTTAAGTTTAAAAAAATTTTTCCGTGTACACCTGGTCCGAATGGGTCCGAATTTCTCCCTCAGGTTTTTCTTCACTAGACGAAAACATCGATTCGCCAAACCATTTTTGAAAACATACTCAAAGTGACAGTTTGAATGAGAAAAGTTCTATTTTCTTCTCACGGGAGAGAAAGTGCTGCATTTTTCTCAGTAGAAATATCATTCGACCAGTCGTCAAGAAAACGCAATTTTTTCATGGTCTATTGAGGAGAGAAAATAAGACAAAACGTACCGCATGACTAAAGGTCTTTTATAGCGTGAGAGAGGTTTCCCGACAGAGCAGAAGGCGAGCTCTGGAATCGAATACGCTAAAAAAGACTTTTAGTCCGTGGTACGAATAGTATTTTTCATATTGGACGGAGAAAAAGTGCGACGAAGTCGGACTTTTTGGGTCCTATGTATGAAGAATGTTTTTCCTGCTAGTGATACGAAAATCCTTTTTTTTGTCCACTATGAAACGTTGTGAAAATGGCGTTTTGTTGTACAAGCAATTACCTTTCTAATGAACCCTGTAAGGCTCGTGTATTTGGATAATTTTTTGTAAGAAAAGTGCAAGTTTTCGGTTTTTGATGACCTCTTACCAACCACACAAGCTTCGAACAATATTTTTGAAAGTGGTTTTGGCTTCTGGGGTCGAATACCTCACTGGGAACATATAAAAAATTCCAATAGAAAATGCGTCCGATTTCGGTCATCTGTTTTAAAGAAGAATGCCTCACATTAAAAAAAAAACCTTTAAACGAATGATGAACAAGCTACTAAATCGAATTGATTACATTCCATTCAAGCCAGTAGCTGTGCTTTAACCCCTCAGTCATGGTGGCATGCTAACAAACTAAATTTTTTAATTGAATTAATATTTTCCGCACAAAACCTGAACTTCTTCACATCGATTGCGCAGCACTCAATTCACTCCGTTACATTTTTCTTAAAAAATACTTTCCTTCTGTTCTGATTCTGCAGATGGTTGGTTCTACTACAAAAAGTATGTAAGTGTACCGAAAACGGGTGGTATATAAATGTCACAAAAGTAAATGAAGCATGAGACACTTAAGTAGATCAACCAATTACTCGTCCAATAATGATGTCTGTTCTTGTTCAACTTTATATAAAAACCAATTTCCCTTTTTTTATTCGGTATAAAGTGTAATTATTATCACGGTTTTTCATTCTCCTATAAATGTTCGCTGAGGGTTATTTTGAAATTTGAGCTTTGTTATGAAATTATTGAGCGAAAAGGATGATGTTGCTTTTTGTTCGGTATTGTTCCAGCAGCCAAACTTAATTGTGTGTATGGTTGGAAGATTTTTTTTTATATTCTGATCTTATAGCGGAGTGTTTGAGATGCGTGTAATTTCAAATGAAAATATTAACACAACGGGTTCGTAAATCTCTCCGTTATATTATATGCGTACATGAAGCAGGGATGTTTTACAATTTTCGAGGAAAGAACCCTGAGGAATACGTTTTTAGAACATTGATAAAGTTTCTCATTAAAATATTCATGTCGGTATCAAGGACCGTCATTAAGGAGTTTAAATTCTTACAAATTTCTACACTTTGTAAATCTGACGAAAAATAATGTCGAATTAATCGAAAACATTGAATGTATTCCGGGAAATATCCACAGGTTAACCGATACTGTTTTGGGTGTTATTTATAGTGGTCTTTCTTTCTGTACTTTCTTGTCGACAATATCTTTTTTGCTTCACATTGCTGTTGTTTTAACTCTCGTTGAAGCTAACATTTCCAAGACTCTTTTGATATTAGTTATCTGAATATTCGTCAGTAGATGGAAAATCATTTAGTATAAGATTGCGTACACTGTACACTACTTCATGAGCAATGTTTACACTAGATTACTGCTTTAGCTTTCATTTCAGATGGATATTTAGATTGTACAAATCTAATTACGCCTTGAACATCTGTTATCGACAACCAACGACAACAGAGAAAATCGTCGTTTCACCCTTATGTTAAAACAAATGATGTAAAAGATTTTCTAAGAAACCATCAGAATAAGTGACAGATTTAGGGATCATCAGCAAGGTTCACAGTTCGAGCTGAAGCTGATTTCTTAGATTCGAAATGTCCTTGTTAGGAATTCCACGAGTGATCCCACTGTTCAAACTGAAATGAATCTAGCAACCTCTTGAATTGAAAATGGTCAATGTAGACCTAGACGTTGCCTTAAATACGAGGTGCTTCTGTGAAATAGATTCAGCCTGAACGTTGAACGGGCAACAAGCCCAATACATAGTAGGGCTATTCCCTTCATTTTATTTATACTGGTACTGGATATACGAGCGTATATCCAGCTGGAAGAAAATTTTCATCATGCTGACATACCATGTCGGTTTTCTTTCTAATCACGTTCAGTGACTGTGATAGACACATCTATCGAAACAAAGACACTGTTTCGGCCTCAGTACATTAGTAGGCTCTCATCAGTTGTTCCGTAACATACCTTCACAAGACAGGATGAACGCTCTCTATTGAAGAACTGGTAGGAGCTTCATTTTCAAAAACGTTGTCATGAAAGTATCATGCAATTTTTTACGCGATGGATTTTGATCAAACAAAGTGCCAGCATGTAGCGCGAGATCCTAGGAGTCCGGCAAGGTAATTAGTTTTTTAATCAGACCAATATCTGCTGAGCGATAAGACTTTGGAAATACGTTGTTTTCAATGTGCAAAAAAGATTTTTTCCAAAGTCTTACCGCTCAGCAGATATTGGTCTGATTAAAAAACTAATTACCTTGCCGGACTCCTGAGATCACGTGCTACACGCTGGCGTTTTGTTTAGTCAAAATCTGTCGCGTAAAAATTATCATTTTCTTCCAGGTGGAAGTTGTCAAGCTAATACGATTATACTCGATATACGAGATACAGGGCCTTTTATAAGAGTTTCGCACTGGGGGAGATTTCGATTTGGGGGCCACACTTTTTTCCGTGAAGGGGCCCTATATTTTTATTGTGAAGGGCCTTCTTTGAAAAATTAGACAAGTTTCAAATTTGAGAACTTTAGTGACTAGGGTACTGTCAGGTGCCGCTTAATGTTGCATGTATATTGTGTGTTTTAGCTGCAGAACATACTATGATTTCACAATCTTTTCAATATTTTCTATATTAATTCCTGGAACACTAAGGATGGATCATCTATCCGAAAAAGCTTTATTAAGTTTCCATAGGAGGACATGGACAACTCAGTCAAACTTTCGCGATTTAATGGCGTTTTCAAAAGAGTTATTGTCAGTTCTTCGGCCCTTACTTGTTTTTTGGCAGTTATTTTACGAGTTACAGGGAGAGAAAAGTGTAATTCGTCATGTTTTCTGTTTTGCCATTTGTTTTGGTTTGTAAATGATTCCACAAAAAATTTATTTAACAAATGAAAATCTAGATGAATAAAAATCCTTGTTTTGTGCGCGTGTCTAATCAAAATTCAAAAAATTAAAATCTTCACTTGTTCAACGAACTTTTCTTGGAATCAATCACAAACCACAAAACTTTCAAATGAGAAAATATGCTGAATTTCACCTTTGTCTCCCTGTAGGTAGATCCAACGCAATCTTATTTTTACTAGTTACTGGGAGGAGGGTGATCAGAAATCCGAATAGGCATTTATGAGTAGAAACTTAGTTACGTTTCTAACGCTAAATATTTTGGTACTTGTCATTTTTATATAACTAAAAGAACTTTCCGTCTGGAATCTAATACCATACTTTTTCGAAATAGATTTTTTATACTAAGGAATTGATAATGAGTTAGTGGAACCGGATTTTCTTTGTTTCAAAGTTTTGTTCTTGGAACATTTTGACGGAAACCAGCAGGGATCATTGGTACTGTGAAGATCAAACACTTCTTAATGAATCGGCAATTAGTTTACGCTTACAGAGTAGCTTTTTAGAGAAATCAGAGTTGTGCTATTTGATCCGTGAGTTGCTTTGTCCAATTAACCACACAAGCAACTTCCGCTCAGCTTTTTGGGTTCCGTTAAAATGCTAAAAGAACAATGAACATAAAGTCACCATTTCAGCGACAAATCGATTAACTTTTCTTAGTTCTATTATTCCGATTCTATTTTAAAAATCTTCTATGGTCGAGTAGCCAGACTTTAGGTCACTCAATAGAAACTATCCAATTTTCATAAGCTTTTCCTTTCCTCATTAAAATTTTAGTTACCTTTTTATTTACATTTTGTGAATCTAAACTCTTTAACCATCGAATTTTTAAGGACGAACTGAAGAAGCCACAACAATCACTTAACTAACGTGGAACAAAAAAAGAGAGCCGAATAACATTTACTCAAATTCTCTTAACATACGGACGAAAGTTATATTGTGATACTTCGCAGTTGACTAATAATGAGCTGCCGCGCAGCGATTTTTTTTAAAGAATAACAACTTCTTATAATTTTAGTAACTGACTGTAAGTGAGAGACTGTGGAGTATTTTTTAAAAGTGGGGGGCACTGGGGGGTTTATAAAAAGTGAGGAGGATTCAGGTGGGCCTGGGGTGGATTTTTCCCACGCGCTTGTTCCTTATAAAAGGCCCTGACGAGATATATTCAAATATATTTGATATGCTCGATATACGCTCGTATATCCAGTATAAATAAAATGAAGGGAATAGCCCTAGCGTTTTTCTCAAATGTAGGCGGTGGTATGATCCTAACTGTAGCCAGTTAAAATTACGCTTTATTGCCGTAGCCATACCATCGTATTGGTAGCGTAGCTGAACTAACCGACTTCTAAAAATTCGAATAGTCCCAATGATCTAATTAAGTCTTGAACATCTGTTACCGGCAACCAGTGACAACAGAAATAATTGCTTCCCTATTTTGTTCTCTCATATATAGGGAAGTTCACGTTAAAACAAATGAAGTAAAAGACTTTCTAGTTAACTCTCGACTACACTCTAAACAAAAGAAGTAACAGATTTGGGGCGCTTTCCTTACGGTTATTTTGCTGATTTTTCACATATTTATCAAATGTCACAGTTTGTCGATAATACCTGAGTCAACACAAACTCTGCAATTCTTTAATCAGCAGGTATGAATGCAACCAAAAATATATCTGTGTGTTATACTCTTGCGTTCAACATCGCTAAATGATTCGATGGTTTATTAATATGTTAAAGAAAAATTAAAGTTTTTCTATCGAGATGTTGATTTTCAAGTCCATCAGGAAACAGGGTTTGGTTTTATTTACCGAATTTACTAAAATTTACCAAAATATATTTACCGAAATTTACTGAAATTTTCCGATAATTTACCAATAATATGCCATGTCAGCAACCAACTACGTTTTTTTAATGGCTCTATTCCAGCTTGTTTGCTGTTACTTAATATATCTTTCTGTGCTGGGAATAGTGTTTCGGGACCACCTTGACGATAGATTCATGTAGATTTGATTATGTTCTTGAAAGTGCGTCTATATAATTGGTTTGTTCTGATATTCAAAATATGCGAAGACTCTGCCTTCCAAGTGAGGGCGTTTTAATATCAAAGTCACTGATCTGTAGATTTATAAAGTTAAAAACTGTCTCGGGCATTTAACTCTTTTTTTCCTTGCTAAACCATTTCTCAGTTAAATGGTTTTTACAACCAACATTTTATGGCATCCATACACCGATAATTCTACTCGCTCTGAACTGTATCTCGATATTGGTGAAACCTTAAAATCGGAATCGACAGCAATGATACTTCATTCCCAAAAAATAATTCCCAATCATTCATTCTAAAGTACATATAAACATTCGATTCATCGACGAATGGAATAAATTAGGTTTAAGTGCATGGAAATCTAGGAGAAAATGTAATTTTCGCAAATAAACCGAATTGGCAGAAAATTTAAATTCACCTCACATTTTCTTCAAACAAATCAGTTTCCTCTGTATTGCTAACATGATTTCATATTATATTTTCGTTTCGTTTCTTTATTTTTGTTTACACATGCAAAGTTGAAATACTAATTTACGCACATTCATGAAGACTGTACGCATTCGGAATAATATGCGCATTTTTGACTTTATTTTCTTTTGTTTGGTTTTATATATCAAAATATTTATAGAGAAAAGTTTCAGTTTTTCCGTTGTTATGGGTAAATGTAAATGTATTGCCGCTGAAGTGGGAATAAAAAAAGCGTAATTTCGAAGAACTTTCAACGGTAAAACGTGTCAAAGCTTAGATAGACTTAAATTAGGACTGGAACGCCGTTGGAATAATTCTACATCCCCTCGAGACGTTTTAGATATTTCAGCAAAAACTGATAATTGATTAATGTTTACCTCATGTCTGACTTTTATATTAAACACCTTGAATTGACATTTCGGTTCAAGTTTCTGGATATGGTCAAACCAATTGCAGAACACAGTACAAAGACAATCGAAAATCTATAGACTGACTTGTTGAGCACAAAGTCCCTTAAGAATAATTAATAAAAGTCTCAGGCGGACTGTGCGTCAGGTCAGAGCTAGAACATTAACCCTTCTTAATCTTTATGTCGACCTGAAAAATGGCGATGAAGGTTTTGTAATTTGAAGGAAGCAAGAACAATCGCCTCCGTACAACAACAACATTACTCGTTTTGTTCGGATATTAGGAATGAGTAGAGAATGTGGTGAATCTTCGACTATATTTATATTGCTTTTTTCCAGGTGACATACATTAGGGAGATTGCGATTTTAAAAAAGACAACAAAACACCGTCAGGCATTTGCCCAGTTGACTGAGTTACAAACGACACTTAGTCTTGATTTCTACTTACGAAAAAAGCACTCCGTTTTCTCTCCGTTTACGGATAGAAAAAAGGCGAAACGGAGGTAAGACGTAGTAGTTTTTTCTAAGTGGAAATCAAGCCCTACATGTAATACAGTGAGAAGCTCCAATTCAATCAAATTTTGTTTTTATGGACAACAATCTGATTAATAGAATTTCGAACCCACAACTGGCAGTTCAACAATTTAATGTAAAGTGTTGACTTCACTGCGCTTTTTTCACTTACAAGTTAACGAAGAACGTAAAAATTATAAGTAATTTCTCCACACAAAGTACATCCTATTATCTGGCGTAGTTGTCTTTTGTATGTGGCGCTATAGCTTTGGCAGATGTTGTAGATTACAAGCCACTTAAACAATGTCATCTGCCTTACATGAGAGAGCTTAAACCAATCAGATAGCCTTACAGGAGAGAAATTTACTGTTATTCGTAAGGGTCATTTTGACAACTCCTATAACTCAGATCCATTGTTTAACTACTCCCATTATAACAGTTCAAACCAAATCTTTGTTAAAGTTGTCCTTCCACTACAAAATGCTTTAAGTCATTTGTTTCAACATCAACGACAAAATATACGATGAACTCTGTTTAATGCGAATAGTACAAGTGTAAATTAACGAAAACGAAGTAATAGATTTTGCTTCTATGCGATAATTTTAACTTTAAACAATTAAAGGAACAGATTCAATGTCTAAATGTTGAAAATAGCTAAGACATTTCATCCAAACAACAACATTGAGACAGATTAAGAGCACAGGATTTTCATTTCATTCATGAAAATAGTAGTCATGATTTCCAGTCAATGTTCCAGGCATACATTTTGGAAAATATATATGTGCTTTTTGACGGTGAAAAAAATGAGTGTTCATGCTAGGAGCAGTGCTATGCTGTGAGTCAAATAAATAAATTAGCGAAATATCGTAGCAGCAAATCTATATACCAGCTATTTTTCGACACTAAAATAAGTCCAATTAATTTCTTTTATTATATCCAACATGTCATGAAACAAACAAAAAACGGGGGGAACAAACAAACTAGACAGAAAACTTTTTATCAAAATCTTTCCATTTATATGAATTTCATTTTCGTATTGTTCTAAAAAGAATTTTCGTTCAAAAAATTTTCTTAAAAATTATTTAAATCTCGTGACAGAACAATCCATCGGATAATAAAAATCTACCGAAACTTTTAACTTTAGAAATGTTTTCCGAGAGAGAGAGAAAAAAGAATGGAATTAGACTTTCGCATCACAGCCCAAATATTATACATATACAACACATCAATCACTGGAAATATATTAAGTCCCATCAGCTTATCTGGTTCCACTCCAACGAATTTGTTCCATACAAAATTTAATAAATTTCATATTAGTCATTTTAGGGTGAGAAATTATTCCTTTTAAATGTGGTGGTTGTGTGATGGGTTGTGTTCGGTTACGTTGAATGTATGGGATGCGCTCTATGTTTACTTATCATATATAAATTATGAACGAGGAAGCAACAATTTCACTTCAAAAAGCTCTGGTCACCCCGGTTATTAGTGGTCTTTAAAAGGGAAGTTAGAAGATAAATACTTGATGAATATAGACTGCTTTTCGGTTGTATAAAACAGACTGACGTGTATCTACGGAGTATACAATACACAGAGTGTACACATCAACAATCTCCGTTCTGTACGTTGTTGTCTGGCACATAAATATTAACTGAATGGAAAGTAAATTTTTCGTTTAACCTCTTTTCACCAAAAGAAAAAAACCAGGAGTTTGGTGAGTTATTAACAACTGATAAATAATATATGAGTGATGGTGATCTTGGATGAACAACATTTTTTTTGTTCGATTTATTTATGCCGTACACGTAATCTTAAAACGACTGAGATAAAATTGTCAATCGTGCCAATGATTTTCGCCGCTACATATTGAATACATTGCATAGAACTTTAAAAACATTGTCGAAGAATATTTTCTACTCAACTTATTTATTGCTCAATTTATCAACGAGCATGTGGTTTTCATGATACTAATGGCAAGATGTTATATATATGATACTGGCATTGCATAACTTATCATCATCGTTCTTTCGAACTTTTCCGGAAATGTTTCACTCGGTGAAATTGTACGAATAGAATATGTGCACAAAACTAAGGAAAGTTTTTGTCGTGCAGGAGGATAGAATGCTAAAAATTTTAGTTTTCCATTTTCCAATTTTAATCGAAACTATTTCTCATTTTTGTATTTAATCACATCAAAACTGACACCTTCTTATAAACCAGTTATCATCGAAACAGAAATTAAAAAAAAATATTTTGATTCGAACTCACAAAAATTGGGTGTTCCACATAAATAATTCCCGCATTTTTCTAATTAAAGAGGAATGTCTATCAACAGCAGAAAATGAAAAGTAATTTAAATGAAAATGAATGAAATCAATCACTCAGCAACACATTATACGGATTCGTGAGTTCATGAATAAATTATGAATTTTTTCTACCATCTTTTTCCATGAAACACAAAATTGAATGGACAGGACAAAATGAAAAGACGAAAGAAAAAAAAATGTGTCAAAGCGAAATGAAAATTCTGTTTGGTTTTTCTTTTTTATTGGTGTGTGGAAGACAATAGAAAACGGAGAGCAAAGAAAAGCAGACTGTTGTGTACTAATAGCCCGCGACTAAACATTGCCCTATCAGAAATCGTTTAACTTACAAACTCTATACACTATAATTTAATCTTTACCGCATACTTCGGGAGAAAAGTGGTAAATTCTAACTCTAATTCTATTTCGCCGACACTGAATTCTCTGAATATGCGATATCAACGTTACTGTCATACAACTCCTTTGAAATCCTTAACCTTTCCTCACGCAACACTTTTTAGTGATATCTAGGAATAAACTAAGATGGTTTTTGAAGTGAATATTGATTAATGTATATTTGGGGTATACGAACCTAATTTAGGTTGTAATCAAATAAACAAATCAAACATCTGATCTCGGCTTAATTACTGAAAGAAGGTAATGTTACTTTGGCTTCAATTTAAAAAAAAAACTGTTCTACGAAGGGCCAATCTATACTCTATTAAATCATTGCTTCTATCACCTTGTTCTTGATACAAAATCTATTACTTCATCAGGGTCATACGTCATGAAAATGCACCCCTACAGTAGTCACCTAGCTACGGTTCCGAATGAATGTAACGTAAATACTTATAGCTCACAGACCTTCTGTAGTTTAATGTTGCACTATATGATGGACATTACTTTGAAAGATAAAATCTATTTTAAAAACTTCGTAAAAATTATTTCTCTTGAATTTGAGTAAAAATGCACACATGCAGCGTGTGTCGTCAAAGGCCTTTGACGTAATTTATTTTTTTTAACCATTTTAATGAACCTGTTACTTTTTGTACATAAAAAAAATTGTTTACAAAAGTTGCTTTGTCAGTTAGAGATTTAGTCTGCACAGTCGGTCTTTAGTTAATGCTCTGCTAGTACTCGTGTAGCATTATAAAACTTTCAACAAATACCACATTAATTCGAAAAAGTCAAGCGAGTAAATATGTGGAATTTTCTAAAAATGTAACGTCATTTTATGCATCGTCGTTCTCTGCAAACTACCAGTTTTGATTGTACTTTTGGTCAATCTATTACTTAATTATTTGTACAACGCGTTTTCATCTATAATGAGACTATTATTAGAATATCATTTACTTTATAAAATAGTCGCCTGCGAAAAAGGGATTAAATTCGTCATTATCAATTCTCAAGTAAATAATTTCAAGTCAATCAAATCAATATTATTATTTTTGGAAAAGCATTGTTGATAAAAATGGTATGGCTCAGTGGTTACGTACTAAGCTTCCACCAAATTAATCCGGATTCGATTCCCGTGTCAGAGAAGAGTAGGTGTAGCGAAAAAGGCTAGACGTGACCATTTTTTGCTCGTCAAATTTTTCTTTATTTTTATTCATTTTTGAGTTATTTCCTGTTTTTAGCCCCGTACGAAGTACAAAGGGGCTTATAGGATTACGTTGCCGTGTGTAATTGGGGCAAAGTGTTTGCCTATGTTCATAGGTAACGAATCCGCAATAAAAATTTTGTCTGTCCGTCTGTCCATCTGTCCGTCTGTCCGTCACGTCGATATCTTGAGTAAATCAAATCCGATTTCAAAATTTTTTTTTCCTGTAAGATAGTCGAAATAGTGAGGCTAGGTTCGAAGATGGGCGATTTTGGGTCGACCCCTCCCGAGCTGAAGCCCCATAAGTGCTTTAACGTTTTCCGAAGATATCTGCGGCCATTCAAATACTACACATGTAAGTGATACGTCAAATAAAAGGTATTTACAATACCGATCGACAACAAAAAAGTTTATGGAAATCGGATGATCCACTCGTTAGTTAGACCCCTTGGTGTGAACTAGGTACAGTGCGGCAAGCCGTTTTTGCTTGTAAGTTGAACGGATTTCAATGGATTTTGCTTTATTAGATAGGTATTGACCGTACCAATCAGGGAAATTTATGAAATTCGGTTTACCGGAGCGTGAGCTAGGTCTCTTGGAGTGAGCTTATATGTGGCTACTCGGCCGTACAGTGAACGTGGAGTATTTTGTTAATATCTCTAGTAAACTCTGACCGAATTTCATGAATTTTTTTTGTTTGAAAGGTATTATCGAATGTAAAGCAGCCGTACTACTTTCCACCTCCTAACAAAATGGTCGTCGGTCGCCATTTTGGATTTTTGTAAAAACAATAGAAGTCGGTGAAAATGATACTTACAAAGTTACTGATCAGTAGGAAATGATTGGTTATGTGTGTGGGGTGTTTCAAGCATCCCAAATATGGATATCTATTTATAAATATACACAGCTATATTGAGCTATATAACGATGTAGATAGTTCTTTTGAGCTATATACTGGCATATTTATTACTAAATTGTTTATTTATAGGTAAATATAGGTTAATATACATTATTGAAAAAAAAATTAAGTTTGTGTTACAGTTGAGAGGAACGTCGTACGGGGCTTCGTAATTGCGCTATGCGCAATTTTTAGGACGTGCACATAAGAAATTTACTTAACGACGTATACGGTCGCAGTAGGTTTAGGGCAAGAGTAGAGGTGTGCGCCGCCGAGTTCAGCCGGCGCGCCGCCGGCTGGAGGTACTCAGCCGAGCGCCGCCGCCGATACAAAAATATGACATCAGCCGCCGCCAGCCGCCGCCAGCCGCCGACTGTTTTCATCGGCTGGACAACAAAATAAGTTTAGGGCCTCATTCAACTAAATATCACGATTTTCAATTTCTCCGATGGAGCTTAGCGTTTCTTTGAATGGTAGCAATCGCAAATCTTCGTTCTTAACACGTAATGTCTTTTAAAAGCATAATTTCTATTATTGTTTAGGAATATGGAATATTTCATCGATATAAAACGGTTCGATGAGTGCTGTAAAACATCATGTATGTTTAATGTAAACTTCCTTCTGAGAAACCGCGTGGAATGATAAGAAAATTGCGATTTTTACTTATTATTATAATTTGACGTAAAACATTCGATTTATAAGTCGATTGACAATACAATTTGTATGGAAAAATTATAATTTCCTCGTTTTACGTCAACTTAAAACTAAATTAAATTAAATTAAATAAAAATCGCAATCTGCCTTAATGTCATATTACAAATATCTTGTGTTGAATTTTTATTTTTTTAAAAGAAATTTTAGTCGACTCTTACCTCACTTGCATTTCAAGAAGAGTTTTTTTTACTCTCTAGTGAGTCATAGTCATAGAACAGTCTCGGAATTATAAGAAGTAACTATTTTACAATCCAATCGGCGCTATTCATTCCACATGCATTTCCAACTTTATGACATTTACGTATGTATTATAATGTGTAAATCGTATGTGGAATGAATATCGTCGATTGGATTGTAAATTAAACTAAACTTTTTAAAGCTCTGGGGCGATCCACAAAATCTGCATCTTCCAGACTTATCATTATATCTCGTAATTACGTTTCCATATAGTTCTGAATATTTTGCACTATCTGTAACAATATTGTCCAGACCTACCTGTGACTCTTTCGAGTTACGTACTTTATGGACCATCCCTCTGCATTTTATGAAAAATAAACTCGAGTCGTACCACTAAAGTAATTAGTTTTTAACAACGAACTTCAGAAATTTCGTTGTTCTTTCGACTATTAGCAAACCCAGTTTATTGGTATCTTCGAATTAAATTTTCAAAAATTCAAAATTTGAAAGAAATGAAGTTAGTCGAGTTGGATAGGCGTTGGATTTATAAACCAGAGGTTGCTAGTTCACGCCCAGCTGTGGACATTATGAGCAAAAATCCTTTCACTTCAGATTTTGATGTCTAGTATGTTTCACTAAATAAAAATTAAACTTTGTTGGTTTTACACCAGAGTTCACAGGAACTCATAATTCTTGTATTAGATTAGAAATTAAGTAGATATTCTTATTAGCTTGATATTCTTATGAGTAACTGTAAAAACATTGACTTTTCTATGAATTTTTAGATTCTTTTTTAAATTATTCAAAATATATCGGCGCGCCGCGGCTGAGCCGAGCCGCCGAGAAATATTGTTTTCGACGCGCCGCCGCCGACACATCTACACATCTACAGCCGCCGCCGAGAATTTTTGACCGGCGCACACCTCTAGGCAAGAGTAGGGTGACCGACGCAATAGATGTACGGGTTCGTACGGGGCTCAGTCGCAGCGAACGCTCCGACTGTTCTGACGGCTCGTTTTTTATGTGTTTAATTCGCAAGTGGGTTTACGGTTGTCTGTTTTTCGTGAAATCGTTCAGAGCAATGAAAAAGCTCAGGCAGTCGGTTCATCTCCCCACTGCCGACGGTTGGTCCGTATACCAACTGTATTTCGGATCTACGACGGTATCGCTCGCGTAGACCCGAATCTGGCCAAATCTTAAAGTGTGTGAAAGAGCCGACAAGCATGAATGAAGTCCGGCATCTCTGAATTTATCCATACAACAATTCAATCGTGCTCAATCCATCCACCTTGTGCCAAACTGAAAGAACGTGCATGTCAGTTTTGTCTCTTCTCCAATCCCAATACATGGATTTCCCTGCAGTCACACGAAAATGACTGGATGTTAGGATGTAGGGTGTCAGGAAGGAACTTGTGGGTTCCCTGGTTCAGGTAATTTAACTATATTGTTTGACAGATTGACTAGAAACTGTGTAACGTAGATAGTCCAATCACATGATCGAGAGACGGTGATTGTTGTTAGTTATAAGTTTCACGCATCTCCAGTGGCGGTCCGGTCAATACAATGATACAATGTGTATGCAAAGAATCAACGTAATGAACGAGGAGGGCAAAAAGGGGGATCCAAGTGGGTCATTCCACTGTTAGTGATTCAACGTTAAAGTTCTTCCGGAAAGACCACAGGGTCCTACTCGAATGTGCAAGGTCAAGGTCAAGGATTCGATTCCGGTGTCAGACAGTTCCACATGGAATTTTTTCTAGCGATTATATCGCATTGGTAATGCCCTAAAGTTCACTCTCAAGCTTCATAATTTGGATAGTTGTACTTTTTATTGACCCAAAAAGGCTTTTAGTGAGGTCCGTAGACAAACAAATCAAACGAATTAAAAACATTTTATCTCATCCAACAAAATTCATATCCAAAAATTGAAATTGAATATTCGCTTATTTGCGTCAAGACTCTGAACGAACACGAACATGATATACATGACACTCTAAACAATACCTTCCAACGAAATTGTTTGTCCAACGGATCATAATTCAGTCACTGCTCAAAAGCTCCCCCGGAAGACCTTCGTACTCTTTGTTAAAATAACATACACATTTGTTATTTATACAATCAAAGCTTTTGAGATTGTTACGAGCCGAAAATTTATAGCTCTTTGTATAATACGGTTTTGTTGAAATAACACCGAACATTAGGAACAGATCACTAAAAGAACCATCAACAAAAAAGTTCGCCGCGCCGGAGAAATTAAACATATATACATTTTCCATAAATTAAAACAAAATATTCGGTGAATTATTTTGTTAAGAAATGTTAGTAGAACAATCGCATCTGTTTTTGTGTGTTTATATATATACACAATAATTATTCAGGTGATTTAAAGTTTTACTCCGGCAAAACTTTTCTTCCAAATAATATAAGTCGCTCTTTTATCTTCAATATATATATACGTACACGTATAATGAAGATGGAAATGAACATACACGTAGACGTATAACCGTCATATATACATACCTCACCAAATCTTCTAAAATGTTGAACAAGAAAATGTTTTTTGTTAGAAAATTATTCCAAATATATTACGGCAAAATTTCTGAAAATGATATGTGAATGTTTTGTGTGCAGTCGTATATGTATTAATGTAGATATAGATGGATGCGGGAGATCGCTATACATCATAAGTATATGTGTATCCAAATATCAACACATTAACATTGAAAACATAAGGATATAGTTGCGAACGGGAATATTATATTGTGAATTGTGAACAGAATACGACAACGTATTATATATAGTGAAATACTATCGTTTCGTTTGTTGGTTGGTTATTTGGTGTGATTCAGAAACACCTCATATACTACTCACATATAAACACATCCATATATTATATCGAAATGGAAACATCACACACATATTATTATGATACATAAAATAAATATAACGAAATGGAATACATCATATCATTTACATTTTATATTTGTGTGAAGTCACTTTTCCAGAAAATGGGTAAATTGAGGTACAACCGAAAACCTAGAAAACTTTTCAGGCGATAATATGCATGAAATTTCCTTTGGGTTTGACAAAGTATAATTGAATCATGCTGAGAAATAAAATGTTTTGTGTGGGGAGCATGTGTGTATGTGTGTTTGTATATTATTTTGCGAATTCCAATGCTGGAGTGTTTCGAGTGATTGCTGGAAAATCGTAAAAAAAATGAAAGAAAGAAGAGACGTACTATAAGGCAATTTAAAATGATCTCTTTTTGATGAAGTGTTCAATTAGCAAGTGATTATTTGTAACGATAATTGGCGATTTACTATGAGTTGAATATTGTGCCATGCCAATCATTGCTCGTTTTTTTTTCAAGTTGAATTGAATTAAAGTTACTTTTCTCCAAGGTAACTTGGGGATGAGGATATCCCCACCCCACTTGATTTAATATGACGGATTTTCATATAAAAAATTGTAGTATCGTGATGAATATCGTCTCTTTGGTGTGTTTTCGTGTATCTAATAAAATTACGCTATGCTGCACGATGTCTCCGAGTATACTATCTTGATTTTCTCCACTCAAAATGACTTGAAGAAATTGCATTGACATTTGGTCTAATGACAAGTCCAAGGTATGGGCGGAGGTAATGCCTTATATAAGGCAGGATGGGATGGCGTTTGTATCGAACTTTCGTGCCACCGCACATCCGATTCAATTATATATGGCATTACCTCCTCACTATATTTACCTTGGTAAATCATAGTCAACCATTTTGAAAAAAGGTGTCATTAGCATCGAACTATTGTACTAGGGCGCGCGTCCAAATGGTATTACCTCCGCACATATATCTACCTAGGACTTGTCATTAGACCAAACCTCAATTTCCTGTGGCAAGTAAAGAGATATTTTCCACATGAAATACATTTAATTCACCTCGGGGAAAAGTGGGAAATATCGTAGAATTTTGCTCTTGTTGGAATTTCCTATTTTCTCCCATCGGTAAACATATAACTAAATATTTGTCTCATAACCGGTAAATAATAAAATAAATTTGGCTCAAAAAACGTTTTAGGCATCCAAAAATAAGAGATTTTCATATTGGTGGAACTTATTCTTTGTTTTATTGACGAGTGGTGTCAAAAATACCTCAAAATTCCTATAGTTATGGCCACGAACACACGAATAATTTTGCGTTGATGGGATCGACAATTATGATGCTTTTTCCATTATAATCAGATATTCACTACAGGCTGAACAATGGATAACGTAGCATAATTGTCGATCTCATCAACGCAAATTTGCTCATATGTTTTCGGCTTATAATGTTTCGAAGCAATTTCCCTTCTAACTTTTTGTCAATTAAAACACATCCATTTCTCTACAACTCATCATTTTTAATCCTTTTTTGTTCACCAGATGGTGCTTCCAATGATGGATCTACGTATCGACCACTAAAAATAATCGTATTCGTTCTTGGATCCATAATGTAGTACAAAAACGGATGGTCTGCTTTAAATGGCAGATCAACTGTATCAACTGCAGAACTCATTACCATTCCTAAGCCTACGGATTAGATTTATCTCTTGTCTCATTGAATTTACTGAACTTTACTATTTCGATGGATTTACCTGTCGCAGCGGCTGCTTCAACACCATCCTCGTTGACTTCAATGATAGCTTTGTGAATGGCTTCTGACAATTGTATCGGTTCCGTGGGATCCAAAAGGCTTCTAAGATTGGCATTGCTCGTGAAAATTTCCGTCATGCCAAGCTATGAGGAAATGGATATAAACGATAAGTTTCAATAAATCGGATCACTTCCTTACGCACCTTCTGCAATATTTGACCCAGATTGTTAAGTACCAGTTCAATTTTGAACTTTGGTATTGTGATTACTCCTTCCCGCCAGTAAAAATGATCAGTGATCTGTTTGAGTTCCAGATTTGTTACTTTAGACTCAAGCGAGGATAAACCATTCCGACTATTCGGCAGCACAATAACAAAAACCAGGCCAGAGTTTTGGTATCTTATCTCCGCGGCACTAGCATCTAAATCGTTGAGATTAGCAAACTTGAAATGGTCACGTTTGGTCATGAATTCAGTCGGAACACTATTTGTCGCATTGACGAAAAATTCATCCCGATAAGTGGCTGCCTTGTCAAATTTTTTTTTCCAATCGTCTTTGAAGTGAATAGCATTCACGACAACAAGACGAGTCGTAGCATCGAATGAGTCCGGCTTACACATTTCTGTGATTTTGTTCTTCGTCTTTGTTGCGACGAACTCATTTATGGAACGTGCACAAGATTCGCCATCTTCAAAATTTAACGATTCAATATCGAAATTAAGTTTTTTGCTAATGACCTCTTTGAATGTCGATTTCACTTGGTAGCCTTGCTGTAAGTACAAACGGTTTGCGAGCGATAGCGCTGTTGATGGATTTTCGTCAGTTTCCGCACCGAGTCTAACTGTACGAAAATACTCTTGAAAGTAATTTGCAATCGTCTCCTTGTCACCCTGTAAATGCAAAGCATTTTGTAGTTGCTTCAACGTCTTTCCTTCGGCTCCTTGTATTAAAAGTGCCAGAACGTTGGCTACGGAAAATGGCGAAACTATTATATTGCCATCCCGTTCCTCCGAACATTTCTAGTGAAAATGGGAAAATGTTTGTCGTCACATAAAATTATTGAATCCACAAAATTTACCTCATAGAAATCAACAGCGAAACGGCTAATTGCTTTTGAAAATTCTAGAAACCCCTCGCTCTCAGTATTAGATGTTTGATCACTTAATTGGGCTGAAATGCCGATATTTGTTATGGCAATAGGGATTAACACGAAAACTGAAAGAAAAAAGTTATAAAATACTAAAAAGCCATGTGAAGTAATGTGATTAACAAACTAGAGTCCAAAACTATCATCAAAATAATAAGAATGTCGCCCCGAAATGTAGGCACCAATTTAGTCATGAGTAGATTAGTCTTAATACAAGCGAGTCTTTAAAATCATACAAAAGAAAGAACCAGTCTCACTTGAATTAGACCATTCCCTATAAATTCGAACAAAGGACAGAGGAAGGCAATTTCAGTGTTATGAGCCCTGAGACCAAATATACTGTAAATGACAACAGCAAATGTTGTGTTATCTGAGAAGTTTCTTAGCAAAGGACGGTGGAGCCGCTATGGATGTTCAAAGTCGAATTAAAAAAGCGCGACAAGCTTTCATCTCTCTACACAATATTTGGAATTCGACACAACTAACGAGAAACTTGAAGCTGAAATTCTTCAAATCAAATTGCACCTCAGTATTACTCGACGGTTGCGAAACTTGAAAAATGACATCGATAATCGAGAAAAAATGCAAGTTTTCGTCACTCGATGCCTTAGAGAAGAAACCTGAGAATACACTGGCCAGAAAAGATTTCAAACATCGAGTTATGGAACCAAACAACATCAACAATTGTTGTGGAACCTACAATTCGACGCCCTGCGGGAAATATCACGAAAACCGCACTGGACTGGAACATACAGGGGACACGGAAAAGGGGCTGGCCCTAAATCTCGTCGTCGACGAAGCGAGGAAAGCCGAGAAAGAATGGAATGAAGTCAAGGCACCCGTACCGAACCGAATACGATGGCAATTAGTAGACTCTCTATGCTCTCTCGAGGAGTAAGGCGATAGATGATGCTGATGATGATGAAATGTTGTGTTTGTATTCGATCAACACACTCCAAGAACAGGCACGAGAACAGAATTTAAATAAGAGGCCTCCACGACACAGTAGTCCAAAATTCTCAGATAAATTCAGTTCCAGAAAATACCCTAAAATGTTTGTAACCTAACAATGTATGAAATTTGATGAAAAACGTAATTTCTTGCATTGTCACGACGATAACTTGAGTAATTCTAAACCGATTTTCATGAATCGCGGTATCTTATTGCAATATTAGACAGATCGGACGTGTGAGAAATTTGCGACCAAAGCAAACCTAAGATTAGACAACTCCGACGAGTGTGAAGTTTACGGCCCGAGCGAAGCGAGGGTCGTAGTTTACACGAGTTGCGGTTATTTATTGCAATATAAGACAGCTCGGACGAGTGAGAAGATTATTTCGATCACTCTTGGAAACTTCCCGGATCTTAAAAAACTAACACGGAATTTAACGCGAGTCGTGATATTTTGTTAATTACGAAAGAAATAAATTTATGAGCAAAATGAGATTGTTTGTATTTTTTTTTTAGATCTTATGTATGATGGTTGAGTTCAAATAAATTTTTTGAGGTCAAAATATTGCCACTTTCTTGAACTTCAAAAATTGTCCATTCACAACCAGTTGAAACGAGCCGTCAGAACAGTCGGAGCGTTTGCTGCGACTGAGCCCCGTACAAACCCGTACATCTATTGCGCACGTGACCCTACTTCGTCCGTCGCCCTACTCTTACCGTAAGCCTATTGCGCCCGTAAACGTCGTAAAATTCTTATGCAATGTGTACGTCTTAAAAATTGCGCATAGCGCAATTACGAAGCCCCGTACGACGTTCCTTTCAAAAGTAACACAAGCTACACTTCCCACTGATCAGTGATTTTGGAATTATAATTTTCACCTATTTATATTGATTTTACAAAAATCCAAAATGGCGGCCGACGGCCATTTTGTTAGGAGGTGGAAAGTACAACGGCTGCTTTACATTCATTAGTACCTTTCAAACAAAAAAAAAATTCATGAAATTCGGTTAAATTTTACTCGAGATATTAACAAAAAACACCACCTTCACTGTACGGCCGAGTAGCCACATATAAGCTCACTCCAAGAGACCTAGCTCACGCTCCGGTAAACCGAATTTCATAAACTTTTTTCCCCTGATTGGTACGGTCAATACCTATCTAATAAATCAAAATCCATCTAAATCCGTTCAAATTTGACTGACCTACAAGCAAAAACGGATTGCCGCCCTGTACCTAGTTCACACCAAGGGGTCTAACTCACGAGTCGGTCATCCAATTTCCATAAACTTTTTTTTTGTGGATAGGTATTGTAAATACCTTTCATTTGATGTATCACTTACAAGTGTAGCCTTTAAATGGCCAGAGAAATCTTTGGAAAACGTTAAAGCACTTATGGGGCCCCAGCTCTGGAGGGGTCGACCATCTTCGAACTTAGCCTCACTATTTCAACTACCTTTCAGGGAAAAAAAATTTTTTTGAAATCGGATTTGATTTACTCAAGATATCGACGTGACAGACGGACAGACGGACAGACGGACAGAAGGACAGACGGACAGACGGACAGACAAAATTTTTATTGCGGATTCGTTATCTATGAACATAGGCAAACACTTTGCCCTTACCGTCTGCTTCGAATTCCATCAATTACACACGGCATCGTAATCCTATAAGCCCCTTCGTACTTCGTACGGGGCTAAAAATCAATTAAAATGAATTACGATATTTATAACAGTGTCATTGATTGATTAAGAAGTTTACAAATGACTAAATAACAACATTATTTTGGTAAAACTTTCAGTCAATGGACCTGACCCGCCCAAAGGTGGGACCTAGTGTTGGTATAGGCCACTGCTTTACGGACGTTCCATACAAAATTAGATGCCAAATGTAAGTCTGGACTTTTTAACCCATTTAAAACCAATAATGAAACCTATTCCTCAAATGAAACCGGCATAATAAAACAATCTGGCCGAAGTTTTGAAACTTAAGTTGGATCAAGCGTAATTAACTGAACGTAATAAAATGTAATAAAATTATACCAATTAAGAACTGCATTTCAATTCAAATTCAAAACGATAAAAAAAAATTGGTAATAATTTCGAACAATTTATTTATTAACGTTATCTGTTTATCGACCGGTTAAATATGATATCCATCCACGCACAAGTAACTATATCAACTGACTGAATATCTAAGCATATTTGAGCACAGTATTTATGTGTTATTCACGGTACTGAAATTGAATGTAAATATTGTGAAATCATTGAGGTTGAAAGAAGTTTAGCATTTTGTTGTTCGTTAGGATAAGTCTTTTATCAACAAATTCTATTGTATGAACAGAAATTTATTTTGCTTATCGATAACGTACCTGCCTTTCTATATGACTACCACTATTTACTTCCTTTTCCACTAATTTCCATAGAGAATGCAAAAAAAATGATGTCACATTATTCAGACATACGTGTACCTATAGCGACAATGTTGGCGAGCGTACCAGCTAGCATGAACACTGAATTGACAATTGTGAAATTTGTAAGCTTAGGTCACTTAGCGATAAAATAGCTACCGCTTAGGATTCTTTGAATTGTATGTTTTAACTGATGCAACAAAAAGCAGTGACTACAGTTATTTCATCAGCCTTCGAATATTTTATATGTTTATGCTAGAAGCAGTTGTGTGAAGTCAATAATTTTGATGACACGTCATTTCTACCATAAGGGGCCATTCACAAATTACGCACGCACCAAATTCGAAATTTCAGACCCCCCCACCTCCCTTGCACGCGAAAATGTATGGAGAAAATGTCAAAAATGTATGAAGCGTACGCTTTTGTCAAACCCCCCAACCCCCTTAAGAGCGTGCGTAATTTGTGAATGGCCCCTAACCATGTGATTATCGCATATAGTTATACCAGAAGCCCAGAAGTCCAAAATATGCAGTTCTGGGAAATATTATCGCTCAAAGGTGAAATTATTGATCGAAAAGGCGATCACTATCGCCCGGAACGTGATAATATCTCCCAGAAATTATCACCCTGGGTGATATCACACACAATTTTGTGGTCGATCTTATCATCATATGGGCAACATTATCAGCGAAAAAAGTACGAATGAAAAAGGCGAAGGTAGCAATCGACCAAAAAAGAAGGTTGTGAAGCATTCCGCTTTACAACACGTAAAAAACTTAGTGTAAAAGAGATGCACGATTTTGTGAGAGATTTTCGTACGTTTACTCACTCAAAATCTTGCATCTCTTTTGTACAACTGACGCAATATTTTGTACAATGGACACAGTCTTGCTAATCGGAATTTAAAGATACGGTTCCAGAGATCTGTACGGAAATAATTTTAACGAAGTCATTCAGATGTCCCTTGACCAATTCATTTAATTTTTAATGTCTCCTCCTTCTTCCTAACCACCGACCGAAGTTATCTGAGCGCTGCTTTTACCAATTTTTACATAGAAAATTGTGTTACATTCTTCGTCTATTTCCCATTATACGGTTCGTCCAAAGTTCTCTATTTTCTTTTTGATAAAATTAATGAAATAATAAATAAATGCGCAAATCTGAGAACCCAGCAGCACAGTAGCTTTAACATAATGGACTAATTATCTTTTATTCTTCATCTTATAACCGTCTAACGAGTAGTACTTCGAAATGAAAAACTTCTTCACTTTTGTTATTGTTTATCTTTTTATTGCGTTAATAAATCCACTTCTACCATTTTCATTCATAAAAAAAGTATATAATTTAGGAAAATGAATTTTCTTGTGCTTAAAAATTATACAGATGCATCGTTGATGACCCCCATCACTTACGAAATGGAAATCGTGCGCACATTTATATATGGGAAAAAGTAGATTCTTCTGTTACATTTCCTGTATGCATTATTTATGTTCACATATTACACATATAATAAGTAACAAATATTGGCATAAAATATTGTGTTCATTTATAACGGAACATGGTGTATCTGCAATGTAGTTACATTTTGAATGAAAACCAAAGCGAAAGCACAATCTTTTCGGGTGAAGAGTGTTGGATGTGTATATTTATATGTATCGCTGATATGTATTGCGAGAAATAAAATGTGAAAATATTTATGACTGACTTTACACATCATCCATCCCATGATTATTGCGGAAATCGTTTCATTTTTCATAACTTTTTATGGAAATGAGAAAAGTTTTTCTGTGGCTTTTATAGTTTTTTGTATTGAGAGAGAAACACTGAATGTGATTCAGTCAATATCTCTTTATTCAAATGATTTGGGGCTTTGGTGAAATTGTACTTGCATACAATGTTTACAAATGTATTGATAAAGCTGACGATATTAACGATTTCAACTTTACTTTGCAAACATTACAATTTCGAAGCGGAACTCAAACCTATTGGAGTAAAAATTGTGTTCATATTCATAGCAAACGGATGCGATGAGCTATGCGTAACGATTTTCCCTAGCGGGCACTTCTTTTATACGTAAAGCCACTGAATCGATGAAGATCTTTTACTTCAAATGTTCAGAGAGAACATTCTCTATGAATTTATTGGGTTAGGCTCGAAACGGGTCAATAAATCTTTTTCAATGGCATGACGATGGATGTAGATGAGATGCTCTGAGTAATCTTCAGTTTCGGTTTCATGTGATTTTCAGGATCGACCTGAACCTGTTACTAGATGATGCAGGAATTAGACCAAGTTTTTGAAATTCGTTTGTTTGAAATTTGTGAAAAATCGCTGTTGATATGAGTTGACTACTACTAGAGTGGATGTAGCATGAATGAAGAAAGTGAATCAACAATGGCAAAGAGCATTTATTGTTAAAAAAAAAGTGGATTCTTGGTCCAATTCCTTCAGTTTCAATCTTCACGTATAAGCAAAGGCATTGGAGAGGTACTTATATGTGTTGTATACGTTGTTATACCGATTAAGACCCGTGACAGCTATATCTCTCATTTCGTTCCGTTGAATTGAATTTATTTTCCAATGACCTGTCGGATTCGTACAAGGATAGTACACGGCCACAAAATGTATGAGCCAAATGCCTATGTTTACACTGCGCTTGCGAAATATTTGTCATTTGGATCATACATTTTGTGTCATATTTTGCAGCCGTCGATTTTGCATACATGTTTCACGAACTCAGAATTTGAAGTGAAATTATAAGAGAAATTGAATCAATCCAATAAAATCTGAAAAAAAAATTTGGTGCCACGACTGGGACCCGAACCCAGAGTCTCCACCTTGCCGGGGTGTTGCTCGAACCAATTGAGCTACAGTGGACATTTTAATTTCAGATCTAATTTCGAACCGTTGTTTCATTACTGAAGCATGTATATGTAGTGGTAGCGCAACCGCGTTGGATTTTTCACGAACTGTGTACTCATCTTTACTGACTCTTGTAAACGAAATTGGACAAAACTGTATCAGATATGACAACAACGTCTTTTTAGCCAAAGAATGTCTTCATTTCTCGTGTTCATTTTACCAACGCACTGTCTAGCACCGAAGCTGACTTTGACGTCACTCAAAAAGAGGACTGAACCGATCAAAGTTGGCCATTCTTTTTCATACAATGGCTATCAAAAATTTAAAAAAAATAGTCAACAGGTGTGTTTTTGGCCTTCTAATTGAGTGATGTCAAAGTCAGCTTCGGTGCTTGACAGTGCTTTGATTTTACACATAATATGTCTTTCAGATTAACAAATTGACAAGCGCTCAGATATATCATATATATACTGGGACGGCTAGACATCTGCTATCGAAAATGATGACAAAAGTGAAATTTGAACTGTGTTAGTATTTATGGCAAAATGTATGTTAAGACCATTGAAGTAAAAGAATTGTTATCAAACATTTATCAAAATAAGTAGCAGATTCAATAATTTCATTGCTTGTAGCTATCTTTTGAAAAGCTAACAATGTCTGCAAATTATTTTGTTTTATTTCGGAAAAGTTTTCGTCGAAAACGTCCTCCTTAACGGCAGAAATAATTTTTGCCAATTTCCTTTACAATTAAGGGCGAAAAAGAGCAATAAAGTTTTAATTATTTAATAAATTTTTAATGTGCTAACAACATTAAACAACAATGTAAAGGAACTGAACTAAAATGTTTAACCACAGTTAAAAAGTTCGACTTGAACATGTTGCACATGATTGTTCCCTCCATTTTTTTTGTGTGATGCACAATCTCTGCAGCAAAAGTTTTTAACAAAAGAAACGATTTTTCGAACGAAGGAGAGAAAAAAAAACTTTTTGAATTAAAATATTTTGAGGTATGCTGTGGATACGTACATACTGCGTTCAAACGGTTTTATGTGGCGCAAAATGTATAGACTATACCGAAGCCAAAACCGCAAGGAGTGTATATACGTATGCTAAACAGTCTTTAACGTTATAATCTTATGTGAACAAAAATTCAATTTTATGAAATTCACTTGGAATACAGCGAGTTAATTTAAAATTCCTTGAGCGTCCAAAAATTTTATATTTTCATGATTTTCTTTGCTTCATTTTTTCTGTGCTTCTCGCTCTCTCTTTGTTTATTAAATAAATGACCAAACGTTTTCTTATAATTTTTCAACTTCTACACTTTTCTATGTGTATAAATACCATTTTACCATTAGCCGTAATTTCTGATGAAACATCTGGTAGCTTCATTAAACAAAATACCCGAACACCATCAACAATAATTATGCGCTTAAAGAGGAAGACGATATAGTGGATCAGATTGGATTGGTAGTAGGGAGCAATGCGTATAGCGATAATGTGAATTTTTTTTTCTTGCATTAGACTATATAACTATATATAGGGAGTTGCGTTGGAGTGTTGAAGTGTATAGAATATAAAAATGTGAGAGTTTCACGCTGTAGGCTAGCTGTAATAAGAAACCTGTTAAATGAGCCCAATTAAGCAAATTGACTTTAACGAGCGCTGTAATTGGCTTAATTTGATTTGACACTAATCAGCATTTTGTTAATTGAATTTATAATGTCAGTTTTAACGGTGTATCCGTCCATTAAACATAACATTTTCCTTTTGACAAATTGTAAATTGTTGACTGTTTAGAGCCGAGACCCTCAGTCTTGATTTACACTTACGAAAAAAGCACTCCGGTTTCTCTACGTTTACACTTTAAACAATACAAAAGAGATGTGGTTTATCTAATCGGAGTACTTTTCTTGTAAGTGGGAATGCAGCCTTAAGTATGGTTTCCACTTAACAAAAATTACTCTGTGTGAGAGCCGTCAAGTAGACAAAGCAAAAATTGGTTAGTTGTGTCTCTTGTACGGAGTTCTTTTTTGGTAAGTGGAAATCAAGCCTTAGAAATGAACAGTACAGTACAGTTAGAATTAGTTAGAATTCGAAAACAATTTGATTTATTAGGAGAAAGGAAATTTAAACATGGCAACATGGTTCAATCAATAATGAACCGTGATAACTTCTGTAAAAAAGTATGCTAAAACAAGTGAAGTACAAGATTATCGGCAAGATCAAGTTCAATTCGACGAGACTTAGTTCAGTCAATCATCTTGCCCTTAACCAGAATTTAAGATTTCAGGTTTAAGTGATGTGAATCTGAGCCCGAAATCTATTACTTAAGGTTTGGAACAGGGTTCCGGCATAACGTTATTTTTAACGTTATTTTTTGTTACGTGGACGTAACGTTACAAAAACGATTCAAATGTAACGTTATTATCATAACGAAAAATTTAATGGTACATTTGTTACAGTTACACAATCTAAAACGGTTTTTGCTAACGAAATGTTTTTCGGTACATCTCGTAACGTTACAAGAAAACGAAAATTTTTCCGGTACATCTCGTAACGTTACAAGAAAACGTAAATTTTTCCGGTACATATCGTAACGTTAAAAGAAAACGAAATTCTTTCCGTTACATTCCGTAACGTTACCATGATACGGAATATTTTTCGATAAATGAAATAACGTTAAGACAATTAACTGTTCCAATACACTATCTTGAAAATTAGAGTAAATTACAGTAATAGCCTGGTCTAAAGGGAGGTTTATACGAATATTTTCTATCGTAAATGTTTTTTTTATTGAATTTTGAAGTATAAAACGGAGCATTTATCATGAAATTTTGGTATTTTTATTGTTTACAGCTCCGGAAACCGCAACTTTTTTGACACTAATTCTTTTTTATTTCTGTAACGTTACAATCTTTCCAAAAACGATTTCGTTTCTCTTTGTAACGTTAAGCCATACCGCAAATAAATTCGTTTTACTTCGTAACGTTAAGGCATACCGGAAAAAATTTGGTTTTACTTCGTAACGTTAAGCCACACCGGAAAATATTTCGTTTCTCTTTGTAACGTTACGCTATACCGGAAAAAATTTCGTTTCTCTTTACAACGTTAAACCATACCGAAATAATTTTTCGTTACACCGGTTTCGTTATGAACTGTACCGAAAAAGCAAAAGTTCTATTTCGAAACGGTACGAAGTGAAACTTTTATGATAAAGTTTTAACGTTAAGGAACCCTGGTTTGGAAAATACAAAGTTCAGGTTAGGGTAACCTTGAAAATATTTTAAATCTTGAAATAGGGCGACCGCTGTAAAATGCATGCGTCTACCTGAAGTGTCAGATCAGGTCAGGTAATTTCATAAAGGCAGATTTGACCTAACCTGAACCTGATTTTATCCAAACGTAACTGAATCTGGCCTGACATACTTTACCTGATGACTATCTTCAGGTTTCTTTTAACGCAAAATTCCGGTTAAAATGAAGCTGTTACAATTTACTCCACCAGTTCATCTCCATGCCAGAAGGAACAGACTTAACGATTAAACTATAATGTGATCATTGTAATAAAACAATGCGTGAAGACCCTAATGCGAAGCAACCAATCTGTCACGAATGGTCATTTTCTCGGAAATTCAATACAAGAATCTCTTTATCGAAAGACACATCTGCAGCTATTTTGTGCAATGCTTTGTTGTTCAATATACCAATCACTTCCACATCAATGTAGTTATAATAAATTGAATGGTGAACACGAATTTATCTATATAAGGGCCAGTGTGTACATTTCACAACACGTGTGATAGAAATTTTCTTTTGTATTAGACTGACATCATTAAATCTCTACTTGAGGGCTCAATGTCCGTTTGTATATGTTCCTAAATTTCTAATAGATTATTCATGCATCCGTACGATAGCATCAAGGCTGGCAATAGCTCTCAATTTATTTCCCTATCACTTTACAAATAGAGACATATGTATTGTGTATATATGTAGATGCAGGGATGCAAAGCTATCCAGCCCATTTACGTAGGTATAGTACACATCCCCAATTCTCCATCCATATTCTCTAGTCGTGTGCACAAATTGGATCACATTGGACTATGGCAAATATTAGGTCTAGTCATTTCCAGCATCAAAGCGATGTCATGAATGCTTTGATGCATACGGTAATCTACATTTTAGCTTTGACTCCATGGATGTTTCATTAGATGGAGATTTGGGAAAAGGTGAGATTTAATATTATGTTGTTGAATGGAGTCGGATTTTACATGTAAGCTTGTCGCTGCATAAGTCGTGTTTTGTTTCTGATGTGTGTAAAATAGTATATTAAGCTTTCGGATTTATAGCATATGGCTTTTACGATGCATTTTCATTTATACGTTTCTTCGGTGAGAGGCTTAAAATAGTTGGGGAAAAAAGTCTGAATTTACAGTGAATTCAATTTCAATCTATTGAATTGAACAACATATCTAATTTCCCTAATTAAAATCGAGAGCAATTGCATACGAAATGCGTTTTCAAAGTCATTTCGAAACCGCTCCCATACCCAGAACATCTCACCCACACTAGCCGAGCTGTTACACGATTTCAAATGCCGATAGTACGGTTACCATTATCTATGTTAATAATTTCTAAAACAATGAATACAAGTTAACAACAAGTGAAAAGGATTCGCCAAGAGGTAATTAACCCGAAATTGCAAAATTATCATCCTTGTAATTAAACAGTCTCGGCAGTGGTCTTAATAAGAAAAAAAACGAGGAAAATTTCATTCTGCACAAATTTTTTTCCCGTTCTATTCGAGTAAGCTTTCAAAAGGTGTAATGTAGCACAGCGCGGCGGTATTTTGTATTTTATAATTTTATGCTGCCATAGAGAAAACGTGAGACACTAACGATAATAGCGCTATCCACCCTCTCAAAACGATTGAAGAAGAAAGTATAGAGGCAAAAAAGAAACGAACGAACCTGAAGATATTCATATTACGACGATGTTCCTCGTATTCTTTTTCATACTGTGAATACCACCGCGATAAAATACATGCACCCGGTATTATAGTTAACATCTCCTAGAGCTATCTATAGCTTTTAATATTTTACTTTTACCTACCGTCTATAACAATAATTTCTAGCTAATTTTGCTTCCTTTTCGGTTATATGAACAGTCGTAAAATAGATCATTTTACTCCTGGTGCTGTCATGTTTTTGTTAAAGGCGAAATCGTTGGCTTTATCCATGCAAAAGAAAAAGTGTGGGATCTTTATTCGTTCGTGTTACTTTGGTATTATGGAAGTACGACCGAAAATTTTATAATTTTTGATGATAAGTTGATTTTTTGGTCGTTGTTGTTGCTTTTTTCTCAACATTTTGCTTAGAATTATATGGAAATTAAGTATGGTAGTAGCTGGTGATATGATAATTTTTGGGTCGTGACATAATAATTCTTCATTTTTTGTGCGCCAAGCTCGCTATTGTTTCTTTTGTCGTTAAATGTGTCGGTTGTAAAAGTGTATTGTTAATTTACATAAAGAATAATGTCTTTTTAAAGGAGTAAAATGTCGAGTGTTTCGAGTTCTTCATAGCGTGATTTGCCCGGAACGAATAGACGTTGAATGAACGGAGATGAAAACTTTAAGATAAGTGTGCCTGGATCTGACTCTGAATTTGATGTACATTTTCATAGGAAATTCAAAATTGGTAATGAAACCGATAACGTTCACCGGTAAATCGATTATTTTAATAATCATTTCCAAAACAGCTCCTCAATAATTGAGGCTAAATAATTATCAAAGCCTGTATTCAATATGAAGTGAAAGCTTTCCCGTTTCAATTTGTTAAAAGCTTAGACTAAATTATTCCTAGGCAGGTATTTCGTACGATAAAATGTGTCCCCAACATCAGTTTGTATAAGATGCATATTTCGTACGATTTTACACATGTAGGGGATGACATTTTTGGTAGTTGACAATTCAGGCTTTTGAAAATCTAGTATCGCGAATGTAAAGTTTTGTTTTTATTTAATATTCGGGACAATTTTTGGTATTCTGAAATATACTCTTTATTATCAATTTACTGTAATGTAATAATATTGTGCAGACGCTTTTTTTCGAGTGTGGCTTATGAGAAGAGAAAAGGTCTCAACTTTCAAGGGTTTTTTATGAATTGTGTTAAAATTGTGCTAGATTAATCTATTGGAATGAATCGCTCTTCTTGGAGTACACTTCCGGTTACTGAAATTTTCCAACGTCATCCCCATTCTTCAAGGTAATCGTTCCAATGTTTTAAATTCAAAATATTTGTGTAGTAATCGAATTCTTTGCGCTAGTTTGCCCACCAATAGATCATTGCCAAGTGCATTTGATGCATTTAACTGTCATTTTCATAAATCTAACATCTAAAAAAAATCTTTCAAAGCTTAAAGTTAGCTTTGTGAAAAGGACAACTAATTTGACATATCAAATGCACATGACAATGATTGTGGATTTGCGCACTATTTCACAGGACTCTCAATGATTGACGCTATCGGCAAGTCGGTCACTTCACCGAACAATATTTTCATGGACAATGTGATCGAAAATTTAATTTCTTAACAAATGATTTTGATTTTTAAATTTCGTATCTCAAAAGACCGACTCGAAGGCAGTGTAGTGTCATCACTGATTTTTGCGGTAGTGACGATAAAAATTTCCACAATCTATAGATCAAGTCCAAGATTATTAGAAATGTCAAAAATCATCGACAGAGAACCCTAACCTGAAAGTATGTGCAGTGAAAATGAGCAGGCACTTTGTTCAAGTTTAAAAATAGAAATAAACGTTTGAATGGTTTGCATTGTTTTCTTGCATCGAGGAGAACACGTGAATAACTGATGCCCACACTCTTGTATAGGTGTGTCTGTGCTGAGTTAGTTAAAAAGGACGGTTTGCATGGCTTATCATGCAAGGTTAAGACAGGGATAACGCCGCGACATGATTCTTATGCTTTTTCTGCTGCAGATGTTCCAACATTGTTACAGTCACCAGGAATTTCTAGAGATGACAGTAAAAGACCTGATGGAATGACTCTAATTCCGTGGAGTCATGGTAAATCTCTTTTATGGGATGTGACAGTGTGTGATACTTAATCATTATAGAAAACTTAAAGAAAATTACTTATTCACCCCGCTTGCTTTTGAATCTTTAGGTTGTATGGGTCCTGAAACAAAAAATTTGTCTCGAAATTAGGATCGTTGATCGCAAAGAATTTCAATTGCTATTCAAAGAGGAAACGCAGCATGTATTCTTGGAACATTGGGAAGGAATAGAGTGGACGATTTTTATTTATTGTAATTTCTGTTTATGAAAAGATCGATTTTTTACTGGCTGTGCAATTTCAGCAGTCTTTCGTTTATCTAAAAATAAAAAGATTATTGATAATATTTGAGAATAAATATTAGGCCCTGGAAGATGTTGTACAGAGTGGGTCTCAATACACTACCTTCTGGAACGCCAGCCAAAGCTAGGAAAATTTTAGACTTGTGGTCGTTCATACACACATAAAAGTAACGCTGGGAGAGGAAGAATTGCTTAATTTTAATGAGATACAAAGGGAATTCAAGACATTTTGTGATGAAGACCCCTGTGCCATACACTGTCAAAGGCTTTTTAATTTTTTCCCTAATAAATTCTTAATGAATTCCGTAGCGACGATTTCATCGGATCCATGTTGCTCTAAACTTTTTAATGAGAATAAACCGAAGTTCGGATATGACACATTATTTTTTACCTAGTTCGAGAATTAATTCTCAATATTCTCAAAATTCTCAAATATTCTCAAAATTCTCAAATATTCTCAAAAATCTCAATATTCTCAAAAGCTGTTCTCAAATATTAGGCCCTGCGACAACACTCTCTAAAACAAATGAAAATTGAATTTAACTATTTCACTTTACTCTTTATCAGGACGTATTTCCATCACATAAACAATAAACAATCTGATTTCGTCGTTTACGACTCATCAGTGCACCTTTGTCATGACCATGTGAATATCAGCTCGTACACTTTTAGACTAAATCAAATCAAGTGTACGAAACACACACGCTGACCGTCCTGATAGAACAATGGGTTACTGTCCATATTATATAATTCGTCTAAGGATAAAAGTTGTTGGATCAAATCAGGTAACATAGATTTGATGATTTCGATAAAATTATATCGCGCTGATACTCACGAGACGTAACTTGGTCGTGTTGATTTTGTTGAATTGTACACTTGTGACAATTCTACTTACTGATTCAGAGAAATAGACCAAATGAATATCAGGACTAGTAGGGTTGCCATTTTTGAAAATTCGAAAAGAGGACATTTTGTACGAGAAAAGAGGACAAAAAGAGGACGCCTTTTAATTCGAAAAAGAGGGCGAAAAGAGGATAAATCTAGAGTCTTAGCTCTTTTATTATTCTATGTGGACCAATAGATATTCAAATAATTAGTGAGAAAAGTTAAAATTAAAATTTCATTTGGTTTGAGGCGAATCCGAGGTTTCAGTACCTACCATTTGTAAACATGACCTTTTTTTCCTTTTTTTATAAAAATCTTCATATTCTTCCTTATTTTCCAGAAAAGTGATTCTTTTACTTTTTTTGCTAACTTTACTTGGAGTTCTTGAACTGTAAGCTACAAACATGCACTTATCTCAGAAGAAATTCATAAGTTTTTTTCGATACTCCATTTTTGTTTCGAAGTAAAAATCTAAAAAATAAGAAACGTGTTTCCTAATAATTTACAAATCTAGGCCTGTTCAGGCACATTTTCTGAAATCTGACTGTTTCTGACCATTGTAGGAAAATTTTCTAAAACCTTTCCGTTTCTCACGAATTTCCTACAATCTGCCTATTTCACACCAATTTAGTTGCATTTTTAAATTGCTGCTAGAATATGACTCGATTTCAACTTAATTTCGTTTTTTTAATACTCCTGGTTTACTCCTTATTTTATGCATATAAAAACATAAAAATTCCCAATCATAATGCTAAAGCTTCCTTAATTCCTAAATATGGAGTCGAATTTTTGACTGCGAGGACTAGTCAACTATATCATTCGAATGCTGTAGAAACCATGTAGCTTTAGAAATAACTGCGCAAGCGAAATTTTTTCCGTAAAATTTGACCACATCTGTTAATTTTGCTAAAATTTAACAATATTTTAGAAAAAAGAGGACGTTGTGTGAAAAAAGTGATGTTCTTAGAATTTATACAAAAAAGAAGAATTAGACGAAAAAAGAGGACATGTCCTCTAAAAAGAGGACGAATGGCAACCCTAAGGACTAGAGACCTTAGTTAAGAAAAAAATTCTGAATGTCACTCTTAAATAATAACCAATGGCAAAGTTCTGTTTTATTGGAGGTCCGGATATGAGTTCTATCCGAAATATCCTGTAGCCAGTCCACAAATTCCAATAGACTTAGCCTTTCACAGATGGCATTGCAATCATGGCAAGCATGTGATCAGTCTGCTACTTCTCTTAATCTATCATTTTTAAGATATTGATGCAAAATCTTTTACTTTATAAGATAATCGGTTATTTTTGTCGTCGATAACAGATGACAAAGCAAGTCTACAGTTTAACGTAAGAACAGATTTGTGATGATTTATTGTCGCCTTACATTTTTCAAATTGTCAACGGATATCAACGAAAACTTCAAAACGCCTTAGGCCTTAACGTAGGCTTTTAAGTAAAGCATTCCTCTAATAATTTTTGGGGTTTAACCAATTGTACAATAGTTCTTTCTCCGTAGTAATACGACAAAATTTAAAGCAGGTTCTTGTTCTGCCTATGTCCACATGTTTACTTAGACACTTGGGGAGTTATTGCATGAGCTGAAGGTGAATGTTATAACCCCAAGTGTTTAAATAAACATTTGGACAGAGGTGAATAAGCTATTTTATCTACCGACGGCGAAATAATAGCACTTTTTCACTGCTATTATTTCACCTAGGTAGATAAACAGTTTTTATATGTCTCTGTGTAGTATGACTAACATTATGCATCAGGACACAAAGCGCCGTCGGCTTAGGATCACAATTACCACCTCGTCAAAATAAACATTTGGAAACAGGAGCACAATATTTATTTTGCAACTCCACCAGGCATGACCAGCGCTAATTTATTTCCTCCTATCAGTGTATCCCAGAAAGTAGGACCCGAATAGAAGCCCGAAAATTTTTTATATGAAATTTTCATCTCTATTCTAATACCCACACCTGCACAACAATATAACCTTTGAAATGGTGAATTTCCAATGCGTTAACCACTCAAGACCATCATTCGAATCAAATAACCATCAGTACATTATTCATGTCGTCTGTGAAATATAACGCTCGGTATACATTATAACACAACGAAAAAAGCTAAATTCATAGCCAAATAAAATGTTGGTTTTTTTATTGCTCCACATCATGTATTTCACATTTGAAACGAGAAGTCGAAATGAAATCTCAAAATAATATTCCGAACCATTTCCGTCGACGAAAAGTGCCTATAATATTGCTTACTACACCTGATAGTAATAGCTTTATTGATTCGTTCTATATTTATACGATTTTCTCTCTGTGTAGTATTGGGCCTTATTGACAATGAAATATTGGACATTCCAGGCCATTTAACTCTTCATGGGGGCAATAACAATATCGAACCGCACACAAGATACATACAATTTTTCTCTCATTCTCGTATGCCGACGTTTTTCTTCTTCTATAGAAATCAAGTTCACATAAAATAAATACCTTTCGCTATTCACCTTATATCATCCAACCTCCACCCGTTATATATACGTATAAAACCATTGCGTTCGTTTAGAACACACAATGCACAATATTCATATAATACGTATACCTCTATCATTTTGCTTTTATTTTTTTTATTTTATTTTTATTAAAAAAAAGGAAAATACAAAAAATAAATATTTCTTATCACAGCATAACACGCTGTTTGTTTTTTATTGTTTATTTTATTATTTGCGAATTTTATTCTCTGGGGAAAATAACAACCGACATACTCCAACAAAGTATCTACGTACGTATACGTATACGTACACACATCCATACCAACAAACCATACATATCTATATACATTACGTATCCACGCAGGGATGAAAAAAGGTTATATTTTGTGATAATCCTCCCGTTTCAAATAAATTTTCGTCGCAATTACTGGTAAAACTACATGAAAAATTTATGTTGTACAAATGAAAATGAAAAATCCCACCCCACCCGTACTCCAATCATATACATTTTGTATACAAAATACATGTTACCAATGAAATAATGAAAACAGATTCTCGGTCGGAAGTAAAATATATATAGAGAAGAGAGAGGAACATAAAAAAACTGTGTGCATTTTTGTTATTTAAAATATATTTTTAATTCATTAAACATTGTGAACAAAAAGAGTTCGCGTGCATTTTTGTTCCCCCTGCCCATTGTACAGTGAAACGTTCCACATACATTTTTTTTTATATAAATATGACAATACATTAACGTGTGTATGCCAGGCACTGATTTATGCCTAGTCATAAATGAAACACGTATGGTATTGGGTTTTTTGAAGAATTTTTATTTTTTTTACTTTTTTTCACCACTTTCACATGCTATATGTATTTATGTGCTTGAACGGAGCTTTTCAAAATGTTTTAGAAAATGTATATATGGTGAAAAATTGCACATTTCCATTAACGAACAATTTATCTGCATTTTTCCATAGAGAGAATGTTATATTTTTCAAATTGGCAGTTCTATGGTTTATATTGAAATTCAATTTTAGAATAGATTTGAATACAGATGTATGTTTACATTGAATGTATAATGATACGTTCGCAGAGTTTGCCAGTTGCGTTTATAAAGATTTGTTGAGTGTTCCTTGAAGGATGGGATGGCGGGAAGTCATCTAAAAATGATGGCGAGAAGTAGCCTTTTACATATAGAGTAACTCAGGGTGTACTGACTTTTTATTCTTCTCATCGTCTCTACCAATGGTAGACTACCATCATCACAATTAAAACACATTTAAATTATCGAATCCTTAAATCATTTATCTTTTTATTCTATTCACGAGATGTGGACACCATTTTGTAATAACCAAGTTTCTACCATTTAAAAAATGTCTTTAAACATGACTATTGAAAAATGCTGCTGATATACGCTAGCGATGGCACATGGTGCATGCCCAACCTGCTTAAATGCATTTTTTGTATGCCAATAATCCCAAATAATCTTTCGAAAAAAAGAGTCAATGACCCATCGGCATCAGCATCCCTTCAAATCAGCTCATCAAATCATTTACTTCTTCTGTTGAAACTATCGTACAAGTTTTTGATACAAAAATCTATTACTTCATTCGCTATACAAAACAACAAATAAATCGGGGTCAATGCTTTTTTTCGTCGCGCTGCTATCGACGCCAAATGTAATTAGCTCTAATTTTGTCACTTCAAGACCACAAGACAAAGTTTTTCTCTTCTTCTGAATCCGAATACGACATAGGTTGAGGTTCCTTCTTTACACTAAATCTCTGTTCTCAAGAAAATTGTTTAAAACGTTTTGCTTATTTAATCCTGATATTTGAAACTAATTTATCCCATCCCTATAATTTGGTCTCATATAGCCTAAGAAATTATTATAATTCCATCTGTTGAAAATGTTTACATAAAATGAAGTAACGGAACCAACTACTGACAGACTTGGCGTCTGTGAAATGCTTTCAAATTTGTTTTCACCTCAACAAATAAAATCATAACATAATGTACCCAATAAGAAAAGGTCACAGTGCATTTCCTAGCGGCTACACATTTAGTTCATGCAGTTCAGTCTGCTTTACCTGTTAAAGACGGCAAGCTTATGACCAGTATTATTATCGGGTCTATTGCTTCCATAGATCAAAGTATTTTTAATCGGTTTATTCACGACAAAGTAAAGTTAATAACAAGTTTATTTTACTCTGCCGTCGTTTATTTCGAATCTTGTACTTCAATTTTTGTAATAGATATTTTACTATATAAAGGACCTTATCGATAACAGATGAATAGCCGTATGTGATAGGCTAAGAAAGGTTTTAAACAAAAACATTCCAGCCGATAATAGTCATCTTAAAGGGTTGAAATGTTGGAAAGAAACTCACGATCACTGATGAAATGGTTAGTACGGATAGGTAACAAAGTCAGAAGGCCCACTTTCATATTGAAAATGAAGATAGACGGATAACACAAAAAAAACTCAAATATCGATGTCTAAATTGTCCATAATTTTCAATAAGCAATAAAGTCTCAATGTAGCACGTTCCACCGCTCCTCGATGCAATTCGACGAACCTAATGGTATGTGGCCAATAAAACGTACACGAAGAAATTACCAACAAAAGCTAATGTCACATACACAGAACAATAAAATCTTCAGGGTTTATACATGACTTTCATTACAATGTATCGTTCCGAACGTATACATATAATATTGTAACAAAATTACACATTCACTTTTAACCATTTTCGCATTCGTCCCCATATAATAATATCACCCCTAAAAAGCTATCATGATGTATACAGAAAATTAAACAATTCACAACAGGTGTTGCTCCACACATATAGCTCGTATAGATATAAACGGTATTTGTGTGCATGTCTCATCTGTGCTCTTCCCGTCCAACAAACTGGAGCTAAAAAAATGAAAATATTTTGTGTATAATGTAAAATGCTGTTCATAGCACGCATTCTTGATAATAAAATGTGAAATATGAGCCACATTTGCTTCTTCTTCTCTCTTTTTTTTTCTTGCCTTAACATACCCCTAAATAATAAGAAAGTGAAATTGTTGCCCCCAAATTCAATTTTGATGGATGATTGCGTCAATGAAAAATAAATTTTCAACTTTTTTCTTTATAATATATTCGACATGTGTGTGTGTTTGGAATGATGAGCTTTTGGTGTGTATTATATGACGTTCCGTTATAGAATGGCTTAGGTTATGTATCGGTGAGATTTTCCGAAGGAAAGGGATTTTTTTTATATGCGAAAATGCTTTATGATATTCTATTTAAAGTTTTTTTTTGTGATTTTATTTTTTATACATTTTTCGGTGATGTGATGCACACATAAAAAAAATAATCGCAATTTGCCTCTCCTACCTGAGGATGTTGTATGCCGTAAGAAAGGAATAAAATTTTCGTTTTTAGTGGGATGAACATTTTATATGCTGAAAGAAAAAAAAAATTGTTTGTGTGTACGTTATGAAGCTTATATTATATTGCGTTATGAATTTAATCTACGTAATCTTTTGATAACATTACGCCCGCCAGTTAAAGCTAAACCGTTTCGACTTTCATTTTGTTCCGGTTTATTACTTCAAAAATGCCATTTAATATTTAATTATGTGACTTTCAAGTCCACAAATGGGAATAATATTCTTGTTACATCTCTGAAATGCAATTTCAAACGATGCTTGTAATTTCATATGAATATATATTTTACTACTCACGTAGTTTTTAAGCAGTGATTGTAATATTTTATGCTCTCTATATGCATGCCGTCCTCTTTAGCTTCGTAAGATTTTGTTGCAGACAGACAAACATAATGACGACGGTAGCATTTTTTTAATGAGTAAAGGTACTTTTAGAACTGATATTAATCAAAGCAATTTTGTTACAAATTAAACTCTTTACTTAGTATACAGTCAGAGCCAGTGAAATTTCAGTATGAAATCGCTCCAGCTGCTTTTCAGCTGATCCACACATACAATCAAAACGGTTTATACTTGTTTATACGGTTGAAGCTGCTACACTCACGCGCGTTGGTGTGGTGAAACCGTATCAACCGTTTTGATTGTATCAGCTGAAATTTCACTGCCTCTGACTGTATACCACCATAATTACATCAAATGTAGCTTTCGTATTGACGTACAGTGGACATTAGATAGACATTAGTATCAGTTGATTTTCAACTAGTCCACTCACTAGTCTAAAATGTAAACTTTCAAAAAATATTGTCTGGACGATATTATCGTTTAAGTGAAAAAATTTCGAACGATAATATCGGTTTTTGAACGATATTGACCGTGCAGAAATGTCGCCTCTACCGTGTAGATCGTGTAGATATTCCAACCATATAAACAGTTTTCTTTGTATGAGTGGACCAGCTTCCGTAAACTCCCATTTTCGATGACGTCCTCTGTAGAGTATAGAATCCAAATTAAGAACTGTAATGTCATCGTCAAACTTACTTGATGTATCAGGTCATAGCACTATAGATGCTATGATCAGGTCGTATACCTACTTTATCACAAAATACTTGACTCAGTAAAAGAAATCATCTGGGTGTGACATTCGACTCTGAAATACTCAGCACGAAGTTAATATGGAGATTTTCTTATTTCACACATTTTCAATGCAAATAAAGTCTCAAAAATTTGTCATGGTGTTTACGTTTAGCCAGTCAAGTATGTAAGTGTTCTTAGTTGGTGTCGTCGGTGTTAAAAGTTATAACAAATTTTGTGAAACTTTAAGAGCATTTATGTGGCACTTTACAACATTTCTGGCTAAATTGACGATTACGATACGTGTATGCACAAGTGTTTAACGTTGTAGGAGTGGCTAGAAATTAAATGATATGTCGCCTATGACCAACACAACGGTCAAATTATTTAGATTTCTAAGGATTTTCGGGCGATGAAAGAGTCATATCACAAAAACTTCAGGTGATAGGGGAACAAGCGGTCTTCAATTTGAATGAGTTATAGCTCATTGGATTCGTCTTTTAATTCTAGAGAATAAGTATCTTTCATTTTTTCGAATAATTCTTTATTTTTTGTAAAAAGCGTTGAAAAGTGAAGGCATGTCAGAAGGTCCCGAAATTCCTGCTTTTAAGCCTCAAAAAATCTGCATTTTGACACCAACGTTTTTCCCAAGACTTCTGTAGGCTTGCAAGTTGCAACACAAAAGTACTGGCGGATCATTTATATGTGGAACGATAGTGGGTGAGGACAGATACAATATCCCATACTCAGAACCGCGGAGCGGAACATATCAATGCTGCAGTGAAGGCGGACTCTCCGAACATTTACTATATTTTTAGTCATAACTCTCGTGGAGGTACTTCTTCTGCCAACCAGTCCGTCTACTCTACATGTAGGTCGTTCCAAGGCCGACATTAGTGCAACATTACAATAATTTAAAGTAGTTATTTCTTGAGTCATTACCGAAAAACTGTCTTCGGGACCCTCTTGATTCCTTTACTTTTGAACCCTTTTCACAAAAATGTCGAAAAAATGAAAGATACCTACGTATTTCCTAGAATAGAAAGACGAACCTAACGGCCTATCATCACTCATTATAATCGGAGAACCATTGTTTTCTTAAGTTTTCTTAAGAGTGATATCGCCAAAACTTCAGGTGATTTTCATGACTTTGGGAATGTTCAAATGTTTAAACATCAGCTTTTCAATTAAATAGGACACTATGCAGAATTCTTTGCTCATTAGTTCCATCGTTGTCAACAACAACTGATTACGCCTCACATCGAGATCTAGCCCATTCTTCTGATCTCGACAGGCATGTTTTCAAAAGAATACCTTCATCTGGATCAGCTGGATTATAAAGCTCACTACCCTAGGTGACATAAAACTAAAATAACTTTATCTCATTACGAACTCATAGGGAAAATGCAACATAAACACCAAGTTGTTGTCACCAACTGTAAATACCGACATTGTAAACAAAATGTAAGTGTAAAATACGAAAATATAAAAAAGTGCTCAAACGCTTCAGGTGATTGACAGTTCGACAAAAAAAGAATGGAACTGACTAGACCAGCCTTTCAGTTTTTATCGATCAATTGGACAGACAGTAACAAAAAGTGTATCTTTAGGCATACATGACTTGTTAAATACTTGATAAGAATTGATTCTATTGAATCGACCTTCAGTAGCATTTCATTTGTTTCATTTGGAAAACTTTTATTCGGTTGATGAATTGAAGAAAAAATAAACGAAAACTTTCGTTACAGACTCAGACTCACCTCACCCATCGAACAATTCAATGTTTCAGTCAATGTTACTGCCTTCGACCCAGACGTTCAATAAAATTGAATTTCTTTTTCGAAAAATAAAAATTTTAAACGAAAGGTACCTATACGAACAACGAAAGAAAACTACACTACGTTCTAAGACACGCCAGATAAGGCTAAATAGAAAACGTATAAATCATCTATTTTGCAATAATGTACGTTGACATGTAATGTGCTCTACCTGGCTAACGATATTTATGCATTGTGTGTATACCTGCCTTTGCTATGACAGGAACACTTTTAATAGATACATAAATATCTCCCTTCTTCGGATGGTTTTTTTTAATATAAAAATGTAAAAAAGCCCTTTTATCTCGACTCTGCCACATTTTTATATCGGCATAACACACATACCCCATCCGTGTGTATGCTGAACTGAAATGGATATATAATTTAGTGCGTTCACATGTACGTACCTGTATTATAACGGTGAATTTGAAATGCGGCGCAGCGTCTATTAGGCGTAACATTTTCCAACGACAATTAAATTTGTTTTCATTAAAGAATTTTCGGGCTTTCGCCACTTCTTTTTCGGTGGAAGGAAAGGTTTGCATGTGAAAATATATTGTAGCAACGAAAGTTCTACGTATCGCGTTTCATTGAATAAATGTGGTGATGAAATTTGGAACAGTGAACCTATATAGACTCCAGATAAACATAGAGTTTGACGACCTTCATCGATAGTGTCGTTTGAATGGTTCGAAGATATTGTCATTTTTCTATTGAGAATAGATACACTTATTGAAATCTACTTGTTAGAGATTGTTTTCTGGTCTGGACAAATATTTGACATAATAAATTGTTGTAGTATTTTCACAATAGATTAAAGACCGTAACAGTGATTTTCCTTTTATGTAAGCACTCTCAGTCTAGTTATTATTAGGGTGTAGTAGGTTACTCAATCAGTTTCGATTCGTCTTCACATTATAGACACATATAGTGTCTGGAGACGTTCTAAGAGAATAACATTGGTGGTAGTATAGACTAAGGGCATACCTTGAGGAATTTTATCATGATTCATCATTCTTGGTTTTGTTGTCTACTAACAAAGTCGACAAATTTTACAGTTTCGTTCAGTCAATCAAAATCAATAATTCTACATTTACAGATCCGTTCAGCTATCATATAGTCTCGTCAATTCAAAATCAAAAATTCAAAATTTCCAAAGAGTAAAAAATTTCCACTAAAGTTTCATAAAATTTCAATTAGGCAACCCATCACAAGGCTACCACCTTGGACGTTGGGTCGTTCAATGTAACATTATTTCTTAATCTGTCTTCCTTATCACCTAATAACACAGCGTTTCCAGATCAGTCCAATTCCTCTTTCTTTTTCCAGTCTTCTATTATCACAGTGCAATGAGTTCTCTAAACGCTTCATCTGGGAACTTCACAACTTCTTTTTTATTTCCTCAAAATTCTAAGTTTGTTGAATTTCTTACAATTTTCTTAACTTTCTCCAAAGTTATCCGAGAAATTCAAGAAACTTCATCGAGATGCATGCACAATGAGCTCTGACTATTGTGCAAGCCTATTGTTGCATGCACAATGGACCCTGACTATTTTGCAAGAAATCTATTTCATGCAAAACAAACTGAGAATTGTGAGGGGTCCACCATGCATGCAAAGTAACAGGTTTTGACCAGAAGGTAGTTTTGTGCTGGGCACAGGTGGCAGCACTAAACTGTTGGTGGGGTTATATCGTCAGCACATAATGTATACGTTTCAGTACTGCAATTGTATTTTGAATAAAGTTGATATATTAGGGGTCTCCCATACATAGTGACATGTTTTGACCAGAAAGTAGTTTTGTGCTGGGCACAGGTGGCAGCACTAAACTATTGGGGTGGTGATATCGTCAGCACATGATGTATACATTTTGGACCTGGAATTGTATTTTGGGTGCGTTTGATATATTAGGGGTCTCCCATACAAAGCGACATCCTTTGACGAGAAAGTAGTTTTGTGCTGGGCATAGGTGGCAGCACTAAACTATTGGTGTGGTGATATCGTCAGCACATAATGTATACATTTTGGTCCTAGAATTATATTTCGGGTGCGTTTGATATATTAGGGGTCTCCCATGCAAAGCGACATCCTTTGACCAGAAAGTAGTTTTGTGCTCGGGTGCCTGAGCAGCACAAAATTTTTGGATAGCATCATTCGAAAGCACAAAACATAGCTCATAATAATCAGCATCGAAAACACCAGCCCTAAAAGGTGGGGGTGCTAACGAACTTATACCTTTTCTTTATTAACATTTATTAACATAAAATTTATTAATTATTCGATTATTTCGATTTTGATCCTTGACTCGATGAATTTCACCTAAATTTATAAGTTGACGTTAGACTCAGTAATAGGACATTTTGGGTAACATGATTTATCGCACATGACTTTCAAGTTTATAATTATATTAGCACTCTATCTGTACCTAACACTGTAACACTGTTTTAAAGATATCCATTGCGTTCTAAAGCGATCCTTCCGATTCTAAAGCAATTTTAAACAGCCCAGAGAATAATTATAAGTAAAAATCTCTCCGATTTCAATAGCTTCAATGTTCTTCCACTTAATCTTACGTTAAGTCATGTGACAGAAATTTCTATTGAACATGGGCCCCGCTTATGTCCTATTGTCGTCTGCAACGCGCTGAAAATACAGCGTATTTCTTGCCTATGTCTTGAATATGAAATTGAAGCTCATGTAAGTTACGTTAGTTCACACTCATCAAAATTTGCTATTAAAATCTTCAAGTCTCAGTTTTCTTCTATTGAAAGAAATTGTGAACAAAAGGTGTAATCAAGTCTCTAAAAAATGCTGGAATGTTATCGCATTAACTGACCCTGAACTGAACTGAACCTAAAAGACTTCCTTTCTTTTCAAATAAAAAAAGTTTAAGTTTTTGGAAATCCGTTGAGAACTACACAGCTTTAGTTACGTCGAAGCATTGGCTTACATATTTTCACATTCTATGATGTGAAGTTAGATCAAGAATCTACAAACAATTATTAGCAATTTAAAAAAATTTCAGGTCAGGTCCAATCAGGTTTACGGAACTTCAGGTCGGGTCAGGTAGGTAATTTTTTGTCAGGTATTTCAGGTCAGGTCTCAGGTTGAACTGATCTGTTCCGAGCCTCGTCATCTCTTATCGACAGCGACGATAAAATTAGGTTTTAATCAGACTAGTGTTCTTTTATATTGTCTTCTTTCGAAACTAAGAAGGACAAGATTTCACAACCAGAACTATAGACGATACTTTGTACAAAAGAAATAAGAGATTATATATCGAATAAGGTTATGTAGAACGCTTGCTGTTTATGATAGGCTACGAATACTCAGATACTCAGATATAATACTCAGAATACTAAGATAGGAAATAGAGCTGTGCGGGCAGCCCAAAAATTTGGCCCGCCTGATGCCCGCTCTTGCCCAATAGCACCAGGCACGGGCGGGTCTAAATTTTCCGGGCATGACATCGGGCAACTATATCTCGGGCGGGCATCGGGCGGGCGTCGAAAATTAATCGGGCGTCGGGCTAGAGCGGGCTCAATAAATTTCTCAAAAACAACATCTTGTTTGGATAAAATTCATACAAAGAAGGAGCAAGCAAATTAAATTCGACGAAATGCTGGGTAATGAAATCGACCAATAGCGATAGAACATTGCATAATCGGCAGTTGTGTTTTAATTTGATTCTGTTGATTTGATAATATTGCATAAACAAGGCCTACTGAACAAATTTTGGTCGCCTCAAAAAAAATTGGGCGGTCATCAGGCGGGCGCCAAAAACTTGAAAAGAAAATGGGCGTGCATCAGGCGGGCGTCAAAATATTGTCAGGCATCGGGCAGGCGGGTATTTATTTCACTGGTTAACATCGGTCACGGGCGGGCGGGCATAAAAATTAGGTACGCCCGCACAGCTCTAATAGGGAACCTCTGAAATATCTTCGCTCTAGAGAGGAATTACGGCTGTCATTCTTTATCGGATCTCTTTATCAATTCTATCGTTTTAATGTCTTTTTTTTATACATGGAAACAGGAAACCATGTTTTGACACCTTTATTGGTATGCTATAGTACAATCTTAACTTATATGTTAATTTATTACTATTGATGACAATTTTTACCAACTGTCTCTCTGTGAGAGACACCCAGCCGAACGTGTATGAGTTTTTCCATTCCATTGATTGGATCTCATTGACGGTAGCATCGTTCACTGCGACATCTGTTTTTTTTTTCAGCAACCCAGACCTTGAGAACTTTTCTCTTCAACGACATAGCCAAGTACCTTACTGTATCGCTTTCTGATTGCTGATTGAAGAGCTTTTCTCATGATAATCCCACAGACCTAAGAATTTCTTTGAGAGTGTCCTCTACGACGTAGCGAAGCACCTTACTAAATCGCTTGCTGACTGCTGACTGCCCACCATTTGCTGATAGATGGCGATTGGTGTCTGATGTATTCGCTCGTTGGATTCATATATCACATTGCATTAATAATTTTTTAATTAATGTGTCAGCGATTTCGAACTCACGAACTTCCAACACAATAATTCAGTGTGAGGCTAACGACTTACACACTGCGCTATTGAGTCGACTTTTAATGTCTTTGGTAGATAAAACAATTATAACGTTAAACATTCAAATAGTTTACTCTCTTTACTCTACTGAAATCTAAAATGACATTTGACTGGGATAGAATTGAAAAAGGAAAACATATGGAGAATGACAGCTGTTTTCCTCTCCTGGTTCATGAAATACCTACCAGTGAAATTGGCTGACAAAGTTGGCTTATGACAAAATGTACTATAATTGTTAAAAAAATCTATTTGAGCTTTAGTTTCCAAGCAGCATTTCCCTAAATCAAAACACTGTATTGCATTAATTGTACACATTGGAAAAGTGTAATATTTCAGTGGAACACAAAAGAAGCTTAAAGCTCTCGAAAGCTCTTTAAAAGTCACCGATACTATTGGTCGATTGGTGATAGGCATATGAACTTTTTCAATGGCATGTAATTTAACTGACAGTGGGAAATATAAAAATGATAAATTTTCTCTGTGTTTACTTATTTTTTTGGGGCAAGCAAACATTTTCCTCCTACTGTTCAAAATAAAACGCCAATTTGCATTCTACTTACTCTTCGCATACCACACTACAAAATTTAATGCGGCGCTACGACTACATCCATGTTACTGTGTATATTGTTGTGTGGACCAGCATTGAATCTCAATCATGTAAATACGTTTAGATATGAAGCGCATGACATGGTAATTCTCTTTGATCGAAATACCCCATGAAGCACGAACAATCCCCACTATAAAACGGTACATATGCGAATGCGCTTCTGGTGTAAAAAAAACAACAATTTCGGTTGACATTCACTGAAAAGGGAATTCAGTTTTGATTTGTCTATGCCGTCACAAAGAACGAAATACAGAGAAGAGTAAAATGGAAAGGAATGGAATGTAAAGTATATTGATGATCTAAGGGAATTTTCTTATTTGTTGTCCATGAAATTCGTTTGACTGTTTTTGATATGTATATGTTTATAGTAAAATGGAAACAATTTTCGACAATTCACTCGATTGTACATACGTTGGAGACAAATATCAATTTTTGATTTTTCCTTCGACTTAACAACACGAGAAAAGCTTTTACCGTTGAAGAGACGTACTGTCTATTCTTGCTCTTCGTAATATAATACACACAACTTTCTTTCTATATATTATTACGAATAAAACGATATTTCGTGATTTATTGTATATTTATTGTATGAAAAGAACAGAGAAAAAAAACTATTCCACACGTGTCATACCGTGATGATTGATTGAGATTTTTTGTGATCTTTAGAAGATTACATTCTTGTATTTGTACAATACACAGGCACACAACACAATTTCGAATTTACCGGTAGAGATAAAACACCGGTTACGTTTATGTCGTAAATAAATTAATTATTTTTTATAACATTCGATGATTGGGTTAGGATGTTTTTTATGTATTGATCCAGTCAGTACACACGCGGGGCATTTCCTTGCTGATCGATGTTTATACTTTTTACTAATTCGTTGGGTTCGAATTTCATCCGTGCGTCAAAAATCGTTCCTCTGATTGCATAGACGAATGCGAAATAGAATTTTGTTCAGTTAAATGTCTCATTACAGAGAACAAATATACTAGCATAACCATCTATTACTTCATTCTATCCCTGTTTATTAAACATACTGATAAATAGTACATTAATGTCCCAGTGATACAGCACGGTGCTTTGTTGTCTTGCAAGACAGTAGTATACTGCTGAGGAAGATGCGGGAAAAGGCAATAAGAACGCATAAGATTCTATTCAGTACAATTATGCCGTGTGTCACCGCAAATTCTTTAAAAGAATTAAAAAATTCTCAAATAAGTTGACATTTTTAGTACGAACATTTCTGACAACAAACTTGATGTAAGCCTACACGCCAAATTTTCCAATTTTCAACAAACTAATCCTCGCCGAGTTAATACTGCAAAATACGAATACGACACACAATTTGTGACTTGGACTTTGCCAAACAAAAACAAATTGACAATATAATAGCATTTCAGTTGATCGCTAACAAAAATCGAATACACACAACATTGTCCTACAAGTTCACCACACTAATTTTAACTGAAAGCCAGACTTCCACTTCCAAGGCCTTAGGGAATATATACCTTGCGCTTTGCGTATTTGTGGGGAACATGCAAAAGTTCATCACAGTAGGCTATTGAACCCACTAAAATCTAATTTTAAATCGCTAGAATAATTCCATAAATCTAAATGTGATACTAAGAAACCACGTGTTTCAATAAGTCCTGGGAGCGATCCTGAAGACATGGACCTAATCTTTTTGGGACTTTCGTTCACTTTTCCAAGCCCTCTCAAGAAATATCACTAAATAACTAAAGAAATCCAACATTACATTTACATTACACATTACATTACATTACATTGTAATGTAATGTAATGTAGCGTTACAAACTGCATCTTTGATTTCTGAAGCCAATCGGCGAGATAAAATTTTTTGGTTTGCGAACTTTTAAAGTACTCACAAAAGTTCACCAAAGTGCGCTGCTGAACCCAGAAAAAGTTGGGTATTAGTAGCTAGATTCGCTCATTGAACCTTGCAATATTACGTAATATTACGTAATATTGCAAGGTTCAGGGAGCGAATCTAGACAGTCGGGCTTAACATCAAGCTTGTTGTTAGAAATGTTCGGACTAAAAATATCAACTTATTTGAGAATTTTTTAATTCTTTTAAAGAATGTGCTGTGACACACGGCCTAATTGTACTGAATAGAATCTTATGCGTTTTTATTGCCTTTTCCCGCATCTTCCTGGTACTACTACCCCATGCGTAAGTTGACCATTACACAGTAATTTACACCCAGCGAAAATTTTTATTTAATTTTTATTTCCCTATGTGGTGAATGTAGTAAGCCAGAATACATTGGATGCTGCTACGTTACTTTTGAAGAAACTTTCGCAAACTCACTCGTGGGCTCCTCAGCTCTCTTATATGCCAAAATATATGGTAGAAACTTTGAAATAAAAGATTCACCAGATGAGATTTTCAACAAAAGACAGATCTCACTGTGATGAGCGGTTAAATGCTTTGGATTGCAGTCAGTAAGTAAATTCGGGGGAAACGTTGAGATGAGCTTCGATTAATATTTTGATGTTAGTGGATTGGTATTCCTTTCGAATGCATTCATCACATTTATCTTTGTATTGGACTAAATAATACCATATAATATGGAATAAAATGGATTAAATTAATAAAGAACTGCGGCGGGTCACCACATATTTCAAACTTTATCATAATTTCCACGAATTGTACATTTAGGTCCACGGCTATAGGGTAACAATACAATGCATCGCATATTGAGTTACTTAATTAATTTCGGTATGAATCAACAATTTTACATCCCAAAAATTTATTACAATGAAATCATGCGCCGAGAGCTGATATACCAATTTAAAACGTTCCATAAATCAAATTACTTGAAAATTTGGAACACGCATACGTTCGTGGAATTCATTAAATAAAAATGTCTATTTGTATACTTGCATCGTCATCCCAAAATTTTTATTGAGTTGTCTTTCATATAAATTAGGTTTAAAGTACAAAAATACATCGAATAGGAAATTTGACAAAGAGTGTTCCATTTGAATAAAAATCGCCGACATCAACAAATCAGTGATTTATGTTGTGATTAATTCCACTAATAGGTCTTTAACGTCAGTGCGTATATCGCGCATATACAGTTGTATATAATATGGAAATTCCAAGAAGCATTTAGTTATGACTGTGTGTTCTGTCAGCAAATGTCACTTAAATGCCAGTTGAACTGTTTTTGAACTCAGCTGAATTAAGGCAATCTGTTTGGCGTTGTATTGACTACAGAGCTAGCGAAATTTTTCCACAATTCCTTATAATATCCTAAAATCGGATAAATTCCTCATAAGCGGATTTCTGAATAGATCCGAAAGAAAACAAAAATTCGCAGCTCCTATAGTCGACTTCGGCAAAACTAGCAATAAGCTCTGGATTGTCGCTGATAAAGATAAATTTATGTTATAACAAATGAAGTAAAAGATTTCGCATTATTAACTTTGAGAATAAGACGAAATTACCTTTTCAGATTTATCAACAATTACAGGGAAATCTTACCCGTTCAGGTAACTTTGTCTCCACGCTCCAGGTAACCTACAACAACAATAGCTGCCACAGTTGTAGCATACAAAAAATTCATCTGTAGCAGATAACATAGATTAACTACAGACAAAATTACCTGTAACATGTAAGATTTTCAACTCCTTTTTTGTCAGTGAATATCAAAAATCTAAGAAGTCTTGCAAGATCTTGCTTCGTTTGATCAAAATCAGCGTTAGCCAACCCTACGCTGTGATGTATTATTACCTCAACTCAACATGTTTACATAAATCAGAAACCAAGTTTTTTGAAAGAGATTTAAATAAAAGATTTTTAGTAAAACAGTCTGTGTTGGGGGGAAAACGTCTTTTATCTTTAAAAAGTGAGAATTAGTGGTCGTTGGGTGAATAACATTTGCAATATCATGTACATGAGAGATTTTATACATAATAAGAAGTAATTGAAATGTCAAGTCCTGTATGAATGATTTATGGATGTTCCCAAGTTATTACCAAGTTCGGTTGAAATCACATCTGGTTTTCGTGAATTTCTGAAAATTTGTAATAATTCCTAAAAATTTTATTTTACAGTCGAGGAAATTTAAATTTCGGGTTTTCCAAAGGTATTAATCTTATTTAACCCACACTTTATCCCACAACAATGGAATCCACAAATTTAAATTTAGTTAACACAACGGTCACAATGACGGCGCTGCAGTCACGATTTCAAAATGTGATATAGGGTGGCTAATTAAATTTTGGTTTTAGCTACATTTTCTCTTGGTTTTTAATTATTATTTTAGGCTTCTAAATTAAGAGTAAATTTATGCAATATAAACCGTTTGAGTTTGAAAAAAGATGTTTTGTATCAGTGAACGATATAGGAAAGCGTTCAGTACGTCTCAACATACAAAAGAACGTAAAATATAATTGTACATTTAGCCACCCTACGTCCGTCATCGCTTCTATTGTCTTCAAAAACATATTGTGTGCTTGTCATGATATGTATCAGAAGTTTGTTTATTTATGTGTCTCATCTAAAATGCTGGCCAGCAAAATTTTGATCATTAAATTCAACGGCAAAATTGATCTAAATGTTAAAATAATTGTGAATAATAGTGAAGTTAATGTGGTTTTGTTTTCTCCTCATAAAGGAATTTGCATCAGTTCGATGTAAAGTGCGGAGCACCATTAGAAAAAAAAAACTTGTCGCTGAAGAATGATCAAAAAGTTGCTGGACGCAATAGCTTCAACTAATGCTTTGCAGGATATAGAATCAAAATTAGAGAAACACCAAGAGCCGTCCATTTGAAATCTTCATCATCATCATTTCAACTAAAGGTTTTTTTTAACGAAACGGAAGTTCGCTCGCAGATTCGGATCGGAACATCTCATTCGTTTTCGCTAACGCTTGTAGCCGTCATTAATCATGATTCCCATGAAGAATCGCCAAAAATAAAAAATTGGCAAGGGATGAAGAAACGCCGGCAAAAACAAAGAATGATAAATTTGTCTTTGTTGCGTTTCTTCACACTTTGGCGATTCTTCGTGGTGATTAAACAAATCCTTGGAAATTTATCCCTTTACGAAATTTATCTAAAAGGCGTTATTTGTTCGAAGCTAGTGAATCTATCCTTTTATAAAAGTTACGAAATGCTGCCTGGTTCGATCCTAAGGAAACTCTTATTTTACGTCAGGCAACGGCATCTTGTTCGATTCTAGGGAATTCATACTTTAACGAAAGATCCCGAGGACACTATCATTTTACGAAAGATAATGTAGAGACATTTCAAAAACGTATTTTTACACTTTGGCGTTTCCTCACACTCTGGCGTTTTTCTCTTCTTCTCTTCACACTCTATCGATTTTTCTTGGCAATTCATCATTATGGTTGATTTGTTAAATCAACAAGAAAAATCGCCATAATGTGAAGAACCAAGAAATATCGCCAAAGAGTAAAGAAACTCCAAGGATCATAGAGAATTGAAAATTTGTCTTTATGGCGTTTCTTCACACTTCTGAGACTTTTCAAATCAACTAATCAAGAAAAATCGCCAAAGTGTGAAGAAACTCCAAAATATGACAAATCGCCAAATAATACAATATTGTCGATTTGACTATAACTTTTATTTAGAAAAAGATTGTACGGGACAGTATGTACTGCATATCATATAATTCCTCTCTCTTGTGTTTATCTGTGTTCTACGAAGCCAAAATATAATTTCGGACTACAAGTAAACCGTCTCGACTGCCCAGTAGTTATTTTCCTAAGTTCCTAATGAGTGCAAAAAGGCTATTTCAACATTAGTTAGGAAAGCATAATTTTTATGTGAATGTTTCTGAGGTGAAAACGATGGAAACATCTCAATATTTTCATGAATAATCCACAGAAAATTTTATTACCCTAGAACGAGGTCGGAAATACATCAAATAAATCAAATAGAAAACAGACTTGGAAATTGTTATTTTGTCTAAAAGTTGATATTAAAATTCTTTGGAAATCGTAAATCGCATAATTGCATGAGCAGGCATCTCAGGATTATAAATCAGGAACTTTGAAGTTCGTCATATATTCATATTCTTATCTTATTCCTGACCAGATTCTGTTTTCATGATTGAGCTCAATCATGAGCTTCACTTATACAAAGAGTTGAATTTATTTCCTATGCCAAATTGTAATTTGGCGAAAAAGAATGTTCCGAATCTGCGTTTCGTTTAAAAAAAAGCCTTTAGTTGAAATGATGATTGTGAAGATTTCAAATGGACGGCTCTTGGTGTTTCTCTAATTTTTATTCTATATCCTGCAAAGCATTAATTGTAGCTACTGCGTCCAGCAACTTTTTGATCATTCTTCAGCGACAAGTTTTTTTTTCTAATGGTGCTCCGCACTTTACATCGAACTGATGCAAATTCCTATTCACAATTATTTTAACATTTAGATCAATTTTGCCGTTGAATTTAATGATCAAAATTTTGCTGGCCAGCATTTTAGATGAGACACATAAATAAACAAACGTCTGATACATATCATGACACGCACACAATATGTTTTTGAAGACAATAGAAGCGATGACGGACGTAGGGTGGCTAAATGTACAATTATATTTTACGTTCTTTTGTATGTTGAGACGTACTGAACGCTTTCCTATATCGTTCACTGATACAAAACATCTTTTTTCAAACTCAAACGGTTTATATTGCATAAATTTACTCTTAATTTAGAAGCCTGATGTAATAATTAAAAACCAAGAGAAAATGTAACCAAAACCAAAATTTAGTTTATCCACCCTATATCACATTTTGAAATCGTAACTGCAGCGCCGTCATTGTGACCGTTGTGTTAACTAAATTTAAATTTGTGGATTCCATTGTTGTGGGATAAAGTGTGGGTTAAATAAGATTAATACCTTTGGAAAACCCGAAAACTAAATTTCTTCGACTGTATTGACAAGCGAAAAAAAAGACTGCTCACGAATTTGGAGGGCTGTAGAAAATTTCATGAACTATTTTAAATTCCTAAAATTTTTTGAAGTTCAAGAAAATACTCAAAGTTCTTTAATACAGTCGTGTGTACAGTCGGAGAAATATAGATTTCGGGATTTTAATAGTTATCATCGTTTTTCTTTATTCTCTCATTTCGCATGTTATTTCAAATGGCAATTGAGAGAATCAGAGAAATTTTGATACTCTAAAAAAAACCCGAAATCTATATTTCTCCTACTGTAGCGGTTTTAAAAAAATGTTTTTTAAAATATCAAATTTAGACATCTCAAAAGAGTTCCGCGGTCCATTCCACATATTTAACTTTCAATTTACATTTTTGCACATTTTCATCAAGTTTTGTTGCGAAAGTAAAGTCTTGAAATCACCAATCCGTCAAGAACTCAAAAAATATTTTTTTAGAATTGATCTTTTTTGTAAAATAATCTGTGAAGTCTAGTGATTAGATTACCATTATAGACCCAACTTTTTATGTACACTGAGCCGACCGTAAAAAATCGATATATGTGACCTAAAACTGTTGATTTCAAATCTTGTACTTCATTTTTTTTAAACATGCATTTTACTGTATGAAGGACCGTATTACCCAGGGCTCGTCATTTTTTTGTCGTTGTTGTGGATAACAGATGAATAGCCGTATGTGACAGGTTCAGAACATTTACTGGAGTGATTGTGTCTGGTTCTTTTTCATCAAATTTCTTAGAATTTTTTTTCTCCAATTTAATCTGTCGATTGTGGTACTCCATACATGTGTCTGCGCGTTAAATAAATGCTATGAAACAAAACGCCGTTTATATCTAAGAAATATGTAAATTTATTTAATGGATCAACACAAAAATGGGAATGAACGACAAAATTATTCGTTGAATCGATTCGGAGGTATTATGGAGAAGACGAACGATTTAAGTGAATATTGCCATAAAATTCTAGGAAAGATAAAATATTTAGTGAATTAAAGTGAATGAAAAACAAAATTCTGAAGATCACTTTGTATACCTACACCGGAACTTTTCAGAGTTGAATAGTACATTATGCAACGTTAAAACTGTAAAGCATTGTAAAACATACAAACAAAATTATTTTGACAATCTAATTTAGATAGAATTATGTTTCACATTTCACTGTAAAGTATCTTTTACGGCAAAAGAACAATATTAAGCTTCAAATGTTATATAATATTGTTACTTTATAGACAGACAAGACAAGTATACACATAAAATACACTCTCCGAAGAAAGCACACCATTTTATAAGAAGACAAAACTTTCGTGGAGATATACATGTTTTTATAGATGTGTTTAGTCTACATGCAAGTATTCTCATACAACTGTATAAAATATGCCACTTTGGTTTCGCCGGAGTTTCTTAGATCTGTTTACCACCTCTTGCTACTGTGTTTGTGCTCATATCAAACCCAAACAACACTTATATTATATATATCGTACGGATGTATGTATATGGAATATAGGTAGACGTATACACGTTAAAGAAAATCTTACATAAGCTACCAAAGAAGTATAAAGATATTAAAAGCTTTATTTATTCCCAGAGAGAACATGAAATCGTTGTATTGTTGTTTTCCATTTTGTTTAAGTTTAATTGTGGCATTGTGTTTGGTGTTCCTAGGTTTTTACAGCTCTTTTATTTTCGATTTAATTAAAACACATGAGAAAAGAATGAGACGCTGCAAGCTGGATATATATGCAATATGCAATATACATATGATTGGTGTGCGGTTTAGATTAAAATTGTAAAAGTTTCTTTATCTAGGAAATGGCCTTTTTGCTTTCGAGACAAATTTCGAAGTCTTTATGGTGCGACCGGTATATAATGTTTCTTAAATTTGATGTGATTTTATTGTGTCTTAAAAGGAAGAAGGAAGAAGTTAACGATTCGCAGAAATGAGAACGGATGAAATCGAAATACGAAAAGTAGCGATTCAAAATCGATAATGGATCCGAATGTAACTTGTGTACATCAGCAACAGAATTTCTCAGAATCGGAATGATACAGAATCGGAACAACATAATGCTAAGCTTTCATTTTTCAACTGAAATGAAATGTGGATAATTGTGAATGTAACGTCGTTCTTTAATGATATTCTGATTGATATCATTTTTCGTTGCATAAATAAGCATTTACTGAGTGCGTAGTTACGATTGCTTAGAGACGTTACAGACAAGTAGAAACTAGTAAATCTGTAATCTAAAATTCGACCTAATTCAGTAAATCTTGTTTGAACTTATGAATACCTATTTATGAAGGTAGCGTAACATGTCACCACATTACAGATTCTATAAGTCCTTTTGATCAATGAACTCTTTGGTGCTTGATACAAAATCTAGTACTTCATGGACGCTGTCAAATACTATGTTGTATCTTGCTTCAACAATGCCTACAAACGGTACCACAATCGAATTGCAGCCTTACTTTGCTTCAGCTGGTTCACTCATACAAACAAAACTGGTTTGAGTGTTTATACGGATTTAGCAGTACACGCAGGTAGTGGTAGAACCATATAAACTTGCATAGTCAGTTTTGTTAGCATGGTGAAACAGTTGAAGCAAACTTCGATTGAAATTTGACTGACGCTTACAGTAAAATTTCTAATTTTTTTTTAAGTCCAGCTTTGTCGAAAGATCTATATGTCTCACTATATGGGATAGTAAGTAATTGCTTCCAGTTGTTGTTTCCCTCGTTTTATTAACTACTCTGCGGTCATTCCTTTAGAGTCGTTTCACAAATTGTCTACAATTCAAACAAAGAAAAATATACCAGGGTAACTTCAAATCAGCCTGGTTAACTTTACTTTGTCGTGAGCCTACACAACTCGACTTATGACTCATTTTGCTCGTTGTTGTCAATGCGAATTTCCATCCATAGGCTCTAATCGATTGATTTCTCTAATATTTACGTTGTTGTACAATTTGTAGCAACGCTATACCAATCGTATTCAATATGCTGTTCCAACGAAAAGCCTATTCACACAGAAAGTGAGTGATGAAATGAAGACAAATCGCACTTTGTGCAAATAGTTAAATAAAGACTATTCGCGCCCAAAGTGCCATTAGTGTACTTTGTGCAATTAGTCTTTGTTTCGCTATTCGCACTTGGTCAATAAACCGGAAGGCTTTTATGATATAGTAAATGTATTAGATCAATTGCGAATAGTGAAACAAAGGCTCATTGCATTTTGTAGTACTAATCTTTATTTCACTATTTGCACAATCTGCTAGTCAAATAAGGACTTCTCGCACTTTGTGCAAATAGTACCTACATTGTTCCAAATGGCAAACCGGATTGAATATCCAAGCTTAGATATAAACATTATAAGATGAGACATAAACATCGTTCTGAATAGCGGCTTTGAGCGTTGGCTACGTCGTAATGATCCAACATCAGAGATTAAGCGATATTGCTCACATGGTTCCGCCAGAATAACGTCTCAGTTCGATATTATAAATTTATTTGATTTAAACCAAAAGAAACTTTTTTTCTCTTTGTATTTCTTCGTAAAACACAAACTTTTTTTTCGCAACATATTTGTCTATCCCAATATATATAAAAGAGGAGGACGATATATGTGGACCTGAAACACATTTAAAAATATGTTTCATTCTTCCACCGAAAAACTTCTTTGTAAACGTTAGCAAATAAGAATGAGAATTTGAGCAGATGAGAAGTGAAAAAATCGATTCGAAGCATTATCTTAATACTCTTCTTCATCAATTTTCGATTTTTCAAACATTCCGTATTGCAACTCACTGTATTACATTGTATATAGGACAACACAAATCATTATTCCGATCTCGATTTTTTTTTTTTGAAAAAAAAAACTTTGGGACAAACTTTTCCATAAAGACAAGATGTACCAACTTTATCTTTTGTTGGAAAAGTTAGAAATAAATACAGGCAAAAAGACGGAAAATAAGTAATGTTTTTTTAATAAAAATTGTGTTTAGTTAGTTGAATTTTCATCATTTTTTCTCTCTCCGCCTCACACTGTAGAGATTTTTAAAATTTTCGTTGGGTTACACGTCTCAGTGAAACACTTAATCTTACTTTCTTACTATAATGTTACATTGTCTGTTAAATGATGACTGATACAACAATTTGTGTCGATTTAAGATTTAATATCGAATTTGTGGTTGGTGCTCACAGTTAACGTTTGTCTCGATGGCCAGATATTTGTAAGTTTTGTTGACAAGGATTTTCAAAATGACAATCCTTTGAGGATTTCCCTACAGTTTTCCAATGATTTTCAGAGGGTTTTTTACTGATTCTGGATGGATTGTGAAAGGATTTTGTTTCTTCAAATTACAAGGATTTTCTTCTTTTATTTGGACTTTCTATGATCTTGAGGATTTTCTTACTTAAAATTTTGAAGGAATTTCTAAGGATTCTCTTTTGACTGACAAAGAATTTTCTATGAATATTTGCCATTTGCTTTATCTATTCAATTTTATTTGGTAAACTCTCAGTCATATATAACAAACTTTTGTAGTACAGAGAACGTCAGTGAAATCTAGATAGAAATTTGCTTAAGCTGATCTTCAGGTGGTCCTCTTATACAAATAAACCTCCTTAAACAAATAAACGGATTTATACTGAGGGATTTTCTTGAAAGTGGACCAGGCTCCATCGGAGCTATTTTTTGAGGACACTTTCTTTACATGCCCAGATAGCCCTTGGCCCCAATAGTCTAAAACCGCAGTCGTTTAATTTTAATATTATTTTATTGGCTAGTAAACTTCCACCCAGTGTGTGGGCTGATTGGATAGGTATTGTCCAGGAGATACGGGGCAAGCACAGATATCTTCCATGTCCTGTACAATTGTTCGAAAATGTCCATGCGGCAGTGAATCACGTACAAAAAACACCAATTTTCGACTTTTGGTGGAAGTTTACTAGCCGATAAAGTAATATTAAAATTAAACGACTGCGATTTTAGACTATTGGGGCCAAACCATCAAACCAAGAAATTTCACACAAGTTGTGCCATTTCAATCATTTGCAGTACATACACTTGCACCGATCAGTGAATTTCCACCAACAAATTATGGAAACTTTTTATTGTGAGACTCGACGGTAATGTGCCATTAACAACACGCAAATATAGGTTTCATGTGCTCAAAACAAATAAAATTTTATCATGACGCAGTTAAAGCTACGACGATAATGGTTTTTCATTTTTTGTCTAGTCAAAGGAAACTCATAATGCATTTATTTCCCATTGTTATAATAAATTATGGGCGCGCTGTATTTTTCCCTTTTTTATGACTTGTTTGTCCAATGCCCCACATACATCAACTACAAAACAAGTTAATTGTAAAAATAAACATTACAAGCATGATATTTTGCAATCGGAGTTTCAATTATTTTGATTTAATATTATATTAAGCGAAATAGATGATTGCTGTTGCTTTTAGTTCCAACAATATTTTGGTTACATTTCTGTTGGATAAACAATGAATTGAATAGTATTTTTATTTCATATATTTTATATTATTACAATCCGTCTTGGAGACGTGAATATGTAGGTATGGAGGGTGAGGGGGTTGATTTAAGATGTGCGTTGTGAAGTGTCTGTGTTATTCCTGCTGAAACATATATATATAGAACGTATAGAAACATTTAGTTAATTAGCAAAATGTATGTCAAATCTGATCAAAGTAAAAAATGAGATGATACTTTACTTTCAGTACAAAGGAATGTGCTAAATCATAATTTCAATGTTTGCAACTGAATTTTTAACAATTTGAACACTAAATTTAAAAAGTAATAATTTATGCTTCTAATTTGTTAAATTGCGTCATTTCCCGCAACTCCCTGGATCACTTCTGAAAAAAATGACAAGCTCTGACTAATGCAATTTTATAGCAAAAATATTGTTTTAAAAAATTGAAGTAGCAGATTTGAAATAAATATCTTGAAAATACATATATCAAGTGAAGTAATAGATCCGATAAATGCTGTTAACATGTTTACAGTCTGTGAAAGGAGAATAGTGTCCTTACATGCCTCTAGTTTTTTTTCTCACATGATACTGGCAAGTAAGTTTCACACTGCTTTTCTAATGAAAATATTGAAATCGAATTAGAAAATGTTTTGTTAAGCGAATTTTAATAATTCCACTAATAAGAACAGGCACATGTCAGTCATTGTGAACCGGAAAATATTTAAATTTTGAAGGCACATAAAGATAGAAAATACGTTTGCACAAAGTTCAACGGGAAAAATGGAAATAGGGTTTAGAGGGTGTTGTCGCTACGCTATGACCATAGGTAACCTGAGAAAATGCAATTTTCAACTTTTTTTCTGAGATGAACAACGTTTTTCATTACAAAGGCTTCATAAGTCTCAGCGGAGAGGTGAAAACCGATATTCTCTCACCTGCGTTGTGAAAAATTCTTTGTTTTGAAAATCCTTAAATCCGTTGAAAATTCTAAAAATAAAATTCAAATTTAAGAAAATACTTGAAAATCAATGGAAAATCTTTACAAGTCGTGTAAAAATGGTTGAAATTTCTTTTGAATCGTAGAATATCCTTCGAGTTTATCTGCCCCTCGGTTGAAGTGGAAATATAATAATTTCTATCGTGCACTCTAAACATTAGGGTGGGCCGATTTTATCGACTTTAAAATCCACATCCAGAGGATTATGTAGCTGGAAGAACCTAAAATTGTGGCTAAAGTTCGTATGAAAAATTGAATCAGATTGTCAAATGCAAATGCAGAACGTTATTCTAAACAAAAAATGGTTCTACGGTATGCCTCTAAAATGCATAGATTTTTTTATAAAATTAATTTTGTTTACAAAGTACTACCCTAAATCGACCCAATTTTGTCAGCCGTCTAAAATGTGCCGGAGGCCGTTTACAGTCTAGATGAAAATAAGTATGTGTAAGGTGTTCTGCAGAAAAAACTATATATCGACATGTCCAACTTCTGAGATGGATGTTCATTTACGGATAAAGCTTACCGCTGTTAAAATAAGATCCTTGGTGCCAATATGTCGGGAAACGTTTGCCAACACCTCGTCAGACAGTAAATAATCTCTTACAGCGCGCACTCCATTGATCCTTAAGATTCGTGACGGGATTTTCAATGCCAACAGCCTGCTGTTTCTGTTCCTCCTGTACGATGTACTGCCAAACGTTTTTTAGGAAATCAAATTGTCTATAACACAAAACAGTCCAATTGACGCAATTTCTCCGGTTCTCTGACCAGAGCAATATTAAAATGATCCACTGAAATGCAGTCACCCAGCAATTGTTTATATGGAAAAGTTGAAACTTTTGACACTTTGACTCACACGTGTGTGTGTGCATGTACAATTGAATAATTGCCATGCAACACATTAGCAGCATGAAGGTTGGGGCTGTCCAAATGAACGATAACTGATTGTTTGTCAACGTATTGGCAATCAATCTGTAAATAATACAGCTCAACAATGTACATTTCCGTACTCCTTGAACCAAATTACCTAACGAAACAATGGAACGATATGAAAGAAACACGCGATTTCAATTGCAAAATAATTGATATTTGCGTCGAACATTATATTTCCGATAAACAAAGTCTTATTGTAGTTATCTAGTTACAATCAAAAATGATTGAATCTCTCTGGATTCTAAATTTCTCTTCTAACATGTACATGTACTCAGCCAGTAGCGTTTGATTCGATTTCATAATCGAAATTATTGATGCAACCCTGCACTCTTCGAATGTTTTTTTAGCAACTTTTGTAGGTGACTCGGCCATTTCATATTGATTTGTTAAGGAGGAAACATCAAATACGATCGGAGGTTTGTATCAACTTTTAATTTAATTTTTCTTTTCTTTTTCAGGTCTGGCGAACGAATTTTTGCAATAAATTCATTGAATTCAGTGAATTTATTGCAAAATTGTGAAAATATGAATCGAAGACAACGGTTTAAAAAAAAAGAAGAAATTTTTCGTTTCAATCGGCCATTTTCGACGCGTTCCAAAAAATTCTATTTGAGAATTTCTTCGATTTATATTTTCACATTTCGAATGGAAAATCAATTTTAATTCAAAAACTTTGTTCTCGTTGTCTTCAATTTTTCCTTACGGTAACTGATCACAACGAGAACAATGTTTTTGAATTAAGATTGATTTTCCCTTCCATGTGCATACCCGACATGATGAAGGTATGCGCCAACGGTGTTAGTCTAAGAGATTAACCGCCTCATTCCTTTTAGTTACCCCCCCCCAACTCTTTTTCATTCCCTTTTAAACTCATGGCCTAAATGTGCACCCGACCGATCTTTAGGGCGACCACTAGCTCCCCTCCACCTGCACCGGCGGAACAATGGTCAAGGTTTTTAACCTTGGCTACCGTTACGGTGGAGGCTGCCATATCTCAAATCATTGGTTTCAGGAAACCAATTCTGAAGTTTCCACCGCCTTTAGGTGGAAGCAGAGCAGGGCAGGGAAACATGCACATTACAGTTTTCCCCATTTAGCAAATTCCATGTATGCCACGCATACATTAGGGTATTAGGGATGTAAATTGCATTCGATTTGGTGATGTAAATATGTTTCATTAGTGTGTGGTAATGGAACATATTGACATTGCTAAATCAAATGCAATTTACCTGTAGGGTATGCTAGGCAAGGTAAAAGAAGTAGGAGGTACTGCCTTCAATTTTTTTTTTCCAATTTCTAAATTCAATCTCAGTTTCAGTAGTTCATAGTGAACTGATTTCAAGTTTTAGCTTCACACTGAAACAAAAACGGAATACGAACGTGTGTAGCTTTCATTTGTAAATAATATTGAATTGAACATCGTACCTCCTACATTACCTTATAGTGATAGCGTTAGGCGTATCGCTAACAATAATAAGACAAAACCAAATCATTCCATAAATGAACAGTACACACATTTTGATTGAGTAAAATTTATTTCATTTAACGTTCCATTGACTGGATGGTTCATTTGTCACTTTATTGTTAGCGATTCAGGGAATTAGGATTGAATATGGTCAAAGAAGGTAAGCATAAATTTGATAAAATGCATTGATAAAAACAAAAACAAATCACGTCATCCAATACTTTTTGTCAAGTTACGAATTCTTAAAGTTTCAAGAATCGGCGTCCAAACATCTAATTCCATACAAAATGTGACAAAAATTTGTGGTGAATGTTGTAGCTAATTTCGCCATCTATATGGTTCGAGCGCGTAATCCACATTCATCCCAAATTTAACGCATTTTCTAGTGTGAAAAAGTATTCGTGACGCAATCGATTTCAGTTATAGGTCAGTCACTTATAAGTTATAAGTCACATGGCTATAAGTCATAAGTTATCAGTCGACTACTTATAAAGTAAAAGTTTATAGGTCGTAAGTTTATAAGTTAATACGTTCCAAAGTGTGATGCGTTTATAAGTGATTAGAGAGTTTGCGCACTGTGACATATCTCACTTATAACTTATAATTATAAGTCATGTTTACATGTGTTGTATATGGGAACATGACTTATAATTATAAGTTATAAGTGAGATATGTCACAGTGCGCAAACCTTCTATTAGTGAGACAAAAATCAAAATATAAATTTCGAATAGGGTACGGACCCCAGTATTCGGCATAGTTTAGAATATCGGCCATCTATTGTTTAGAACAATGAAACCCAATGAAACCCATTGTTGTGGCCGATATTCTAAACTATGCCGAATACTGGGGTCCGTACCCTACATCTCTAAATTTTTAATTTTTGCGCGCTAATAGGTGAAATGAAATATCAAACTGTCATTCATAGAATCATAACCTCAACACTATTAACAATGCAATTGTCAAAATAACAAAGAAAAATAAGTTGTGGTTATGGTTCTATGGATAGACATGTCATTTTGTTCGGCTTAACCGTTGCTTGGAGGAAGAAACCAATTGAAAACGTAACAGATTTTGGTAGGTAACTTTGCCAATGTACAATCATGTTAGTGTTCTTCTGCCAAACAAACTACTTTCATTAAGGTGGTAAAAGAATCAAGTAATCTATGGAATTTACATGTAAACTACAGCGTAGTCAGTCAAAATGTAAAACTGTGTTTGTAAAATACAAAGAAATAATGTGTGTATTTGACACAGAGAATTGAGGGTTTGTTTGCTAGAGAGAGTATCGGTTGGAGTTGTATACCTTAAAGCTGTATACTTGGGATGTCACGTGGTATACTCAGTTTGTATGTCAGGTCCAGAATTTATTTTGACAACATGGCGTCAATCACATGTCTTCTGCGACAATTTTTTTTATTAACACTAACATTGGTCAAGTTACCTACCAAAATCTGTTACGTATTCAATTAGCGCAAAAATTAAAATGATGTATTTGAACTTTAAATTTTGTCTTACTAATCACTTATAAATGCATCACACTTTGGGACATATAACTTATAAACTTACGACTTGTAAACTTTTGACCTATAAACTTATGAACTTATAACTTTTACTTTATAAGTAGTCGACTTATAACTTATGACTTATAATAATGTGACTTATAACTTATAAGTGACTGACTTACAACTTATAAATTCGGATTATTACAGTTAAAATCAAAAAATATGAAATTCCGTATAATGTCCCAGCATTTGAGTAGTGCATTAGCATGTAACAATAGTATGTTGTGTTCTACTGTTGACCAAAGTCTTTTGACGACCGAAAATTGGTTCGTGGACGTATAACACATCATGTTTTGTGTCAACCGAGAATTGAAGTAGGCAAATGCACAAAAATCTTAATTTTCATTATAAACAATCACTTATTGTGCACTTTTCAATCTAGTTATCGACGTGGAAATCCGTCGTATTTCAATTCTCGGTGGCACAATAGTTATTTACCAAACTAGTGATGACTGGTTTCGTAAAAAAAACAATTATTACATGTTAAGGCAGTTGAAAGTCTCGACTAAGTGTGAAAAAGTGTTTGTGAAGTGATCATATTCAGTTTCTTACAGTCTTCAACTTTTACAAAGTATCTAAAACATTGTGCCATAGATTTTCTATTGGCTTTAAATTAACAATAATTGTCAATTTTTCGGCAAAAGTGAATTAAGTCATTGATCTAATTGATACTTTGTAAAAGTTTGGAAAGTTTGAAACTGAATATTGAATATAACATCAATATAATGAAAAAACTAATAAAAAAGCAAAAAAAAGAAATTATCGGCAAAATACTGTAGCCGTATAAAAAAGGCATAAAAAACAGCCAGCCAAAAATATTAGGCAAAAAACTTTAGCCGAAAAAAAAGGCATAAAAAACAGCCAGCCAAAAATATTAGGCAAAAAACTGTAGCCGTATAAAAAAAGGCATAAAAAACAGCCAGCCAAAAATATTAGGCAAAAAACTATAGCCTAAACAATAAACCTCAAATTCATCGCTTAATTTAATAATTGTGTCTATGTTTACAGAAATAAATTAACATGAAAAACACAAAGGAATTAAGTTCGGACTCGGACACAGACATTGAGAAACGGCAAAGAAAATGGCAACATCAACGCCAGCAAAAAGGCAATAAAAAACCGAAGAAACGAGGTAAGAAAATCTGTTCACAATGTGCAATTGAAATTGCTAAAAATTCGTAACTTTTTCTTATCAGGTCAAAGCAACGGTAACGGTAACGGCAAAGATTCAGACGATGATTTCGTGTCAACGAAAAAAGTTTACAGTAATTGGAAATAATCTTGATAATGCAAATCCGAAAACTAACAAAAACCATTTAACATTCTAGATTCGCCGCCAAAGCTTCCGAATGTGGCTGCAGTAGGCCGACGAAAGAACGTCATTCCGAAGAAACCACCCGTCAGTAGCAACGTTAACGTTAACGTTCTAGATTCGCCGCCGAAGCTTCCGAATGTGGCTGCAGCTCCGAAGAAACCACCCGTCAGTAGTGCTGCCATAAATGCCGCTCTCCTAAATGCAACGACAAAAGATCGCTCCTCATCGCCAAGTAATGCTACAGCTGCATCTAATCCAGCCATCAATATTACCTCTCACCGAAATACCACGTCCAGCATCATTGGTAGCGGTCGAACAGGTAGTACGCAAGAAGTGGCACATCCATTACCCATTCGACAGTCGCCTCCCCCTATGGAATACGGATCCGAATGGGACACGGATGGAGAAGCAACTATTGCGCAACTAAAACAGATGCAACGGAAACGACCGAGCAAAAAGGCTCACTCCACTTCAACGAAACCTGAAGTGAAGCAGACGCCAGTTCAGTCCAACCGTAAACGTGCTGCATCCACTGATGAGGCTAGTGATGCTGTTGAAGCAACTACGAAACGGTCAACGTCAACGAAACGGTCAAAGGCATCGAAACGGTCAAAGGCAACGAAAACGCAGCAAGACAGTGCAGATGAGGCTGGTGATGCTGATGAAGAAACTACGAAACGGTCAACGTCAACAAAACGGTCAAAGGCATCGAAGCGGTCAAAGGTAACGAAAACGCAGCAAGACAGTGCTGATGAGGCTGGTGATGCTGATGAAGCAACTACGAAACGGTCAACGTCAACGAAACGGTCAAAGGCATCGAAAGCTCAGCAAAGAAAAGACGACGATGAAAATGGCAACCGGGCCGTGATACAAACGCAACTCGAAGAAATCATTTTTCTCGGAAACGTTTTCGATAAATCGATACGCCGATTTACGTGTCCATTTGCCACTTGTAACGTCAATTATTCAACGTTCCTCAATCTAAAGAATCACGTCAAGAAGACTCACGAAGAAACTTTGCAAAAACCCATCGAGACGGACACGAACAATTGGCGACGAATACAGAATGCAAACAACAGATTCGACATCACTACGGTCAAGCAAAAACTGCGTCCTTTAATTATCGACGGTGAAACGATAATTAAGAAGCAAAGAGTACTGGAACCACTAGCGACGGAAAAGACGGAAGTTGCGACGAAAGTGTTCGATATAATGAACAAACAGGCTGTAGAATTGTCCAAACTGGCAATTTTGTTTTCCAGCCTCGTTTACTTCGACGTCTACAACACAATCAGCGACCCAGAAAACGGCAACGAAATCGATCGTATATTCGAAGAAGAGTTCAATTGGAAAGAAATGATTTTGGAATTTAAGCAATTTCAAAGAAATACTGCTAAAGCAAAGAAATCTCGACCGGATAAACACAATACGTTCTTCGATCTCTGCAGAAAGTACGATGTGGAAACGTATTTCACGGAAACGTCCCAAAATGCGTGGAACTCGATTGTGGATACATTTGCGACCAATTTCAAAACGAATATAACCACTCATTTATATTCACGAATAAGGAAATGGTTAGCTTTCAAGCTACGAGATGGGAAAAAGAAGAAGGACGTATGTGGCAAAGAGAATCGAAAGGATATCAACAACAAAATCTACCACACCATCAAATTCCTATTCGATTCGGAAAAATGCACTCAAGCAGAGGAAGTGCAGCACGAGCTAATATGCGAATTGCAGAAAATTTGCCAATTTCCCAATTTCAATCATGGCGGCAGATCGTATTTTGAACGACTTCGATACGATTTTAAAGAGGATGGTGATGACGACTTAGGAAAACCGAAACGGAAACGGAAATGTGCAGCTCCAAAGAAAACCACAAAGAAATCGAAGAAAAAGAAAAAGAAGACACAAAACAATGGCCCACGTCTTAACTGGTTTCAAATGGTTCCAGCAATGGTAAGGTTGCAACGTCGTATATACGAGATCAATTTGTCACGAAAACAAACTTTGATTGATGCCGGCATAATAAAGGAAAAAAAGAAACGGAAACGCAAACGGAAACGCAAACGAAAAAGAAAAAACGAGTCGAAACCAGAACCATCTTCTACTGAAAACAAACGTCAGGCTGGTGGGACGAAAAAGAAACGTGAAATCGATCCAGAGGCAACACATTATGCAAAGCTACCTAATTTCATAGTCGTGCCACAAAACAGCTTCCACACTATGCACTTTCCAATTGACACGAAAGCATTGTTCGACATCCTGAAAAACCTTCCACAATTCAAGGCTATCCTGAATCAGGCCGAATTTTTGGAACTCCAAATCGACGACGATCCAAATAGAAAAACCACGAATCCGTTCTGGTATTTCCTGTTCAACATTCAGAAAATGGAAACGGCAACGAAGAAATTTGGAGGAAGGATTACGACCAACGGCAGCGACGTGTCAATCCAATATTGCAAGCTACGGAAAGAAAAAGAACTCACCAAAGCTGAAATTCTCGAAATGGCAAGCAATAGGAAACGGAAACACGATGTGATTGATTCAGATTCAGAGTCTGAATCGGAAGACGATGATGATGATGATGATGATAACGCAAAGACCATAAAGTAAGTTTACCACATTTAGTCTATGAAATCGCCGAAATACTCACAAAATGATTTTCTGTTTCAACCAGAACCGATCCAGCAATTGTCTCCGCTTTGACGAACATCACCAATATGGAAGATTTGAGTGTTTCTGGTGTCGACTTAGGCGTCCGCAATGTTGCCGCGACAGTAATACGGAAATGGAGCAAATCATCCGACGGCTACGAAGTTCATGAGTCCAATGTGTTGCACAAATCGAAAGATTACCACTATAAAGCAGGTAAGCATCTTCAGACCTTCTCCTGATTTTTTGATTATCTTCAATTGGTTTTAACATTATGAAATTTGACTACAGGATTCGCTAGACGTCAACGAAAAGGCAAGAAACTGCATGGAGAATTCGATGAACGTTACCAGAAGGATAGACAAAGCCAACCCATAGAGCCATCGCAACGATCACCTGATTATATCAAATTTCTGGATTCCAGACTGAAATGGTTCAACGAGGGCACAGCCACATATATGCAACGAGTGGTAACAAACGTAAAGTTCGATAAGTTTCGTTCGACGCAAAAGCAAATGATGGCAATGGCAAAGGAGATTGTTGGCGACATAAACGTTCACGACAAAGCAACGACACAACCGAGCAAAATACGTGTAGTCTTCGTGGGCAACTGTTCAACACCGGCAAATTCAACAATCAAAGGTCATAGGCGGTCACCCGGAAATGCACCAATCGTCCGTTATTTGAAGCAGATCCCGCAAACGTATGTTGACGCCACCATCGATGAATATTGTACAACGAAGAAGTGTAGTCGATGCTACGAAACGCTCGACGATGTAGAGTTTTCTAAAGAACGGCTTAAATTATGCCATAATTGTAAGCTGGCTGAGAATTCCACGTCAACGAATCTAGTATCGACATACCAACGGAAAAAAGTTATCGCAGAAGCAATGATTCCGATCACAGAAGATTATCCCAAACCGACACAGTTCGAGAGGGCGCAACGAGTTGCAATGGAACGAACAAAACGATGGTCGTTTGGCGATAAGATGAGAATGGCTGCGCGTATTAAACTAAAATCAACCACCTACACAGTTAATGCAACGGCAACGCTAAAGCATTTGTATTGGAACCGAGACGGCAACGCAGCACGCAATATAATGCAGTTGGGTCTGTGCCAATACAACGATTGTCTCCCCATTGAATTCAACAAAGACGAGGCATTCCAGCGACCGAAAAAGAAAGATTAACTCAATAAAGAACACCGCGTTCTTCTTGTTCTACGGAACGGAAATGGCCGTAAACGAGGTCGAGAAAAATAATATACATTAGGGGTCTTTCATATGGAAAACCCTGTATATCGACAATCCTGATCCAAAGAATTTCTAAAAACAGTGTAAAATCAACAATATAGGACCTCCATTTTGTAATTTTCTTACGGGCGGCTGTACGTTTCGAAGTTTAGACGAACTTATAAAAAGATCAGTGCATTTTAGAGACATACCGATGCTCAATTTTTTGTTTAGAATAATGTTTTCCGTCGATTAAAAATAACTTATAAAAACTTCAATCCCTCATTATGATACTCAAAAGTGTGCGGAAACGAAAAAGTAATGATGCCACATCGACCCACCCTACTAAACATAGTCTATTTTTGGAAGTGAATTCATAAAAATTCCGATAAATTCTTCAAAAATGTGTACAAATTCTGTTTGCTGTAATTTGTCTAGAAGTGTTCTCTTATATATTCAAGTGTATCATGAAAATATTTAAGCACGAGATTTAAACACTAGAGACACTTTACACAGATGAAGTAACAGATTTAATGATTTGGTCGTCGCTTGCCGTTTCCAAAAGTTTAATCACCCAACATCAGCACAGAACTTATTCAATTCATTGGAAATCTTGCAAAAATACCTCTGTTAAGACAATTCTCTGTAATATATACATGAAGCTTAAGCATACTCGATAATAAATTCCTTTTTCGATAATTTTATATTTCTGGAGAAAATTCAATAAACGTAATTCGTCGGATGTTTACTATGACAACGTTTCACATAATAAAAAAAGCGAAACATGAATTCGCCAAGGTACACAATTTTATAGCAAATCAAACATCATAATGGCTGTTTATGTTTTTTTGTTATTTTATTGTATGAAATGAGCTCACAATATTTTCTGTATTTTCTTTCTTTCTTTTCAACCTTCTCTAGAACATTAAAGAAGGATTTACCGTATTTTGATGTTTATTTGTTACATTTTCGAACAATTATTTTCGAAATATTACGAATTTACTCAGGAACAATTAAATACCTAGAATCAATGCCTTTCTTAGAGCCTTGCTAGAGTCAATTAGAAACTAGGAGTATGAAACATGAAACTGTTCCCACAGTAAATCCAAAGTAAAAATTTTAATAATCTATCACCTTACATTTCATTATCATTGCGTTTCCACTGACTGCACACTTTCGGATATATTAGTCCACCCTAAGTCTTTCAATGTTGTTACATATTTGCAACTATTTCAATTGTATGCTTGATTGATGCGAAATTCGCATTTCATGTCGTATGCGAAAGTTGGTCATTACATGTCAGTTTGCTCCCTGCGAAAATGAAACATTACTTGAAGAATATTTTCGGGTCATTTTACGTGATAATTAACTTTTGCATGGGGTATTCAATAAACCAGAATACATTGGATAATGGATGCTACTACGGGATTCATTAATTCGGAAACAATTTTCTGATACTAGCAAACTTGTTCGATTGTAGTTGTTTACAAGACGAAGCTAAAACTCTACATTCGTCGAAAATACAGTTACCAAAGCTGGTTGTAATGCACTACTTTCGCAGCATCCAATGTTACACTCACGGAATTTTGAAAACCGACACATTTTCTGTTTTGTGGTTTAGTGGTTTTTTGTGTAATCAAAAACTCAAGTAAGACTCAGAAACAGAAAACATGTCGATTTTCAAAATTCCGTGCGTGTACTGTTATTTCATTTCTTATTTTACTAGATCGTATTACTCAGAGTGCAGTGAACCAATCCACACAATTTTGGACGAAGAAGACAACTCGGTAATATTATGGAGAAGTGGAGGTTCGTACATCATAATACATGCTCAGTTTCGTCTCGGATCAACTAACTTCACAGAAAACCTGACTTCCTTTTTTATCCTTAGGAACAAAAATGAGAACTTAGTCAACCACAGAATTGTGGAACATTTTACTTCGATTGGTTTTACGAAAAAAAATTTTACAATTTGATTTAGGAAATTACTAAAAGCAACACAATCTGACAGACGAAGAGTTTAATTAGGAGTACTTCAAACGGTAAGGATGACGAACTGGTGGGCATATTGGCAAATTTTTGCCCTGTGAAAAACATTGTACAAGTATTGCCTGTATAATAGTCTAAAATAGATTTTTTATTTTTTTGAAAAGCCGTTCGGGTTGGGTGTAGTTTGTTAAGTGAACCATGCTTCCAATTTATTTCTCTATAACAACATAAACTGAAGAGCTTTTGCTCCGAAATTGTGCTGTAAAACAAACAGATGTAACATTTAATTAAGATTTTCTCTGTTAATCTGTACGCAACATAGAAGGTGGTGGAAATATCGCAAAAGGGTGGGTCGTGTAGAGAGAATAAAACAACGAAGTATAAGTAAAAATGGTAAAAACAAAAACAAACATAAAAATGTCTAGATATATGAGTATGAATGTATATGTATGTATCACACAATATAACGGACGACGGTACACTATACATATATAGGAAAACGTTCGGTAGGTTACAGGAAAAGTTTAGGAAAATCTTTTGCCACAACCATTCTTATATGAGAGTATGTTGCAACATGAAAAAATTTCGAGCAAAAGAATGTTGTGTCCGTCGCTATTTTTTTTTACTTAAATAGGACCATTTTGCTATTTTGTATTGAAATAGATAAAATTTTATGTCTAGGGTTAATTACGGACACAAAAGTCAAATAAATATTGTAATCAATTTTATATAAAAAGGCCAAGTGCAGTCTGAACCACCGGCTTCACGTGACTTCCGAACCACGCCTCGAAGCATGCAAAATACTCTGTGAGGAAAATTAGGTGCTTAATTAGTATCTCGCCTAAATGTAGGCTTAATACTATGCACACAAATTCATTGCGTTACGTCATACGAGCCATGCTCCCAATGCTGCCAATGCGATATAGTCGCTAGAAAATTCCATGTGGAATTGTCTGACACGGGATTCGAACCCGGATCATTTTGGTGGAAGGCTAGTACGTAACCACTGAGACATCCCGTCCACATGTATGTGAGGTATTATTGCAAAAGTAATACATAGTACTCTGGAGGCAAGCACAATTTTCAATCTTCAGTTGCTGCGCGAAGGTGAAAGCACTCTATGAAGTTTATCGAATGCAGGTATTTTCCATGATATCTAGGTATCATAGACTATCACAGCCCATGTTGCCCCGTAACTATATGACGTCAGCTTTCAAAAAAAAAACTGGTCACCCATCAAAATCCACTGGTGCGGCGGTAATTTTTGTAAACAGTTAGTTCTCTTAAAACTTTTACAGGTTTCTATTTGGTCACCCGTGAACTTTAAAAAAATTTGGACACTGGTTTCCAAAGAATCTCTCATCTGCGTTGATGCTTGCAGCACAAAAATTCTATGCTTGCAAACATCATAATACATTGACCAGAGCACAAGTTTCATTTTTGAGAGGACTATTTCGGCTTTCCAACGAGGGGTAACTCACTTCTAGATTAAATGGATTAAATGGATTAAATGGTATTAAATGGATTTAATGGATTAAATGGATTTAATGGATTAAATGGAATAAAAATTGGATTAAATGGAAAAACTTCATTTTACCAAATAGTGTAAAAGTCTCAAAAATTGTTGATTTTGATCGAACTACTCACTACAACTCATACTACAATGTTTAAAAGCGAAAAAATCCACTTTTAGGAGTTTTTGATGTAAAGTGGATTAAATGGATTAAATGGATTAAATAAATTTAATACCATTTTTCACAAAAAAAACTTTCCTATACCTCACGAGTACTTAAACGAGCTGGGGATCGTGCAAATCTATTTTTCGCAATTACTTTACAAATTTTTCAGGTGGGTAGCCTAATTATTTCGGTAAAACTAAAAAATTTTTTTTGGATTAAATGGATTAAATGGATTAAATGGATTAAATGGATTTAATGGATTAAATGGATTAAATGGAAGTGCGTCACCCCTCGCTTTCCAATGTATTTTCCGTTTCTGCCGGAGCTTCATCTGTTATCAATAACAACTTCAGGAATAAGCAACAAGCTCTGAGTAACGCAGTCTTATTTAGAAAAAAAAAGTTCAATAAAATGAAGTAAAAGATTTGTAATACGCCAAAGAAATGCTTATGTGTGAGACTAGGAATCCATTATATTCTATTCTAGCACTTTAACGTTGATGCTTGGTAAATATTGACAGTGACCTGCACTAGCGCACAGTTATTTTTTCTTGACCCGGCTTTCGACCGACTTTTCCGTTCCAGACGGTCATTGATTGCTATATTATTCATTTTAACCGCCGATCGCTAATTACGATATGAATATGTTACTTCATGTAGTCATGCTATGTGGTCACGGACGTGGTTAACATGTGAAATTGTTGCAAGCATTTTATTATGACTGCAAGCACATTATGCTACAAGATGTACAAGAACATTACAGGAAGTCCTGTTCCGATTTGGTGAGTTTACTGGCATAATTAATGGTAGAACAATTGGACAAATTTAATCCACTGGTTCGAATTAAAATACAGTTCCAAGTGGTAAAATGTGCTCGTATGTGGAACCATACGGTACAAAAAACAAGTAAATTGATTTTAGCATCCGATGCTCAACTTGGTTTCAAATGAGCTCCATTACAGAAAATGTGAAGAAAAAAAATCTCCTCACCCAGAATTTAAGTGTCTTATTTCTAAATCTGGGTTCTACCGCCATACCAAATCCTTAAACAAATATCAAAGTTACATATTTCACATGCAAATAAATATTTGAACTTGCCAGTCGCATCCACAGTAAATATTGAGTTTCCGGAGCTTTTACCCCTCGAGCTAGTGTTGCCATTTATTTATTATTTATTGAAAATATTTTACTTCGAAGGATGGTGGTAAATGCGAGAGGTCATTTCAGATATTACCTTTCATAAATGATACCTTATACCTTTGCATCGTTTTGACCTAACTACACCTACGCTCGCTTCTCATATATACCAACAAAATTGTGTGTGACGCTTGGAGAACCCATCTACCTAGCATAGAATGCCATTTATGACTGCCTGCTTGAGTTTATTTTTATCACATTTTAAATTGTTTGGTGCTGAAATTTCTTGGAATTCGTTCAGTCATACGATTGGCTTCAAAGCTCTAAAGAAATTTGTAAATCCTCAAATCCTGTAAACTCAAAAATGCCGTGAAAGGTGGTTTAAGTCTTTTGCCATTTCATTGGAATTTCCCGAGAATTTTTTCACCAGTAGAAGCCCTGAGGCTATTTATTCTTCTAGTTTAAGTAAATATTTCTCTTATTACAAGCACATGCCTAACATGGCAAGGTCACTATTGAGTTAGTTACATGTCGATGAAATATTTTCTAAAATGTCAGCAGAGTCAACAAGGAAGATGAACTAAAAGTCAACTGGTAATAAGCGAATATTTTTTTTCAACAAACTTTCCATAAAGTTGTACAAACGGAGGTGGCACGGTATAAGGTTGATTTTGTGTGTACTCAAGAACATATTATTATGATGATAAATATGTGTATTTTAATGTGGGAAAACGTTTGCCGACGTTTGCTCTGGCTGGTAGAGGTATAGTAGATGAAACATTCCTCCTTACCCATATATGCCCAGAGATTAAACAGAGTATAATTTAGTGTTCCACATTCCGCTACTCTATACACAATTTTGGCAGTTCTGCTGTATAATTTGCCTCTGCACAAAATGAGTGTTACATGCGAAAAGAACCACTGTTTAAGGTTGAATGTACATAATATTAAATTTCCAAAATGTTTCCCGGTAATATGTGTGCTCTATTGCTGGGAAAAAGGAAAATGGTTATGGTGTACATTTTATGTCGCCGATAAGTATGCAAAATGTTCTATGTAAACATTTGCTCGACATGATCCCAAAAACTAAATCATCTGCAGCGGCAAAGCAAGAAAATATATTTTAATGGGTGTATGAAAACACCTGGGGAAAGTGGAAACTTTTTAATTGTACATTTATGTTATTTGTTCCACGGAGAACATCCATTGCTCCATTTCTGAGTCACGGGAATTTATTGTTCAGTTTAGTTCGCAACAAACTTTCCGTTAAAATTTCAATTACAAATTCCTATTTGCAGAAGGTCAACAAACGAAGTTGCGGCTTAGTTGTACTAGTGACACATTGGCAATTATGTTTTTATGCCTCAGACTTAGAAGTGGGCTGAATGTTCGAGGCTTGTTTTATCAATGGAGCAGTAATGGAAATAGCAGATTGTCATATGTTATCGACAGGGACGACAAAAATAAGTGATAAAGTGATAAGTGATAAGTGATACTATGTTTCAACTAATGAAGTAAAAGATTTTAAATCGAAATTTTAAAATCAAATGGAGTAGCAGATTCGTTAGTGCACTTTAGGTAGTTTTTTCTAGGTGAAAGAACAGATTACAACACGCGGGGGGATATTTTGTCCGGAAGTTATTTTGTCAGGGTTATTTTGTCCGGAGTTATTTTGTCACAATTATAGTCGATCTGAATTCGCACGATGTACTCAATATACTCGAGAAAAGTCCATATACTCGTAAAAAGTCGAGAAATACTCGACATACTCGAATGTCTTCCAGATATACTATAATAAAGTCAAGATATACTCGAATATTGTCGATGTCCTCGAATATTGTCGATGTCTTCGAATATAGTCGATGTCATCGAATATTGTCTATGTCATCGAATATTGTCGATGTCATCGAATATTGTCGATGTCATCGAATATTGTCGATGTCATCGAATATTGTCGATGTCATCGAATATTGTCGATGTCATCGAATATTGTCGATTTCATCGAATATTGTCGATGTCATCGAATATTGTCGATGTCATCGAATATTGTCGATGTCATCGAATATTGTCGATGTCATCGAATATTGTCGATGTCATCGAATATAGCCGGCATCCTCGAATATAGTTGATGTCATCGAATATAGTCGATGTTCTCGAATATAGTCGATACATACTCGAAAATATACTCGGAATATACTCAGTATACTAGAATATGGTCGGAGATATATAATAGATCTGTGAAAGAGTTATGTGCACTAGTGGTCGGAATAAATAACATAAAAAGATTCTAAAATTTTTGTTTTCTTATAATTCAATTACGACCTGCGATGTTGTCGTTTGTGCACGTTTTTAAACTAGATTTTTACCCACGTTTCTAAACGTTTGGTCGACTCTCAACGCTCACAAACTAAAAAGCAATCAGTTGTCTTTGATGGAAAACTTGCAAAGTTTTATTTTTTAACTTATCACTTCGACTGGAAACCTTCGAAACTTATGTTGGGTCGACTCAACTGAGAGTTGCGAATGTATACATATAATGTACATTTTATCATCTTTTATTGACGACGACATCAACAATAAGACGAATGATCTATGGTCAGTGTTCTTCTATTCATTGTAATTAACGTACAGCAAAACTAACGACGTGCAAGATTTGTTAAGAGCATACTTCAAACAATAGAAGTAACAGAACGCACAATGGGCCCGATGGTGGCCTGCGTGCATGTCCTACTAGGGAGATAAGGACATCTATTTTTAATTAAAAAAAAAAAACAGATTTAATGTTTACGTGCATGTGCATGCGCGCTGCGCATGTGAAAGATTAATGAAGCGAAAAAATTTCATGCAGATCCTGCAAACATGTTTGCAATCGAAAGCTTCATCCATATTCGAAAGTTGCGAAAGTTGAAGCTAATTAGATCGAAAATTCAAATTTCCAATTTTACGAAATTTTCAGACGAATATTTTATAAAGCACAACCAGATATATATGTTCCACTGTCCAGCTTGGTAGTTTTCTCCCCACATTAACCCAATTAAACTAACTGAAACGAATATTTACTCAAAAGTTTACTTTGGATTAATCGCGATAAATTTTCAATATGTACCGACTGGGTTTGTAGTGTGTAATTTTCAATATCAGCCCGCAAACACGATACACAACTTGCTATTCACTTCCAAATAAAAAATGTATTTAAAGCGATGTTTTTACTAGCTGTTGGAAAATTTTTGGCCATATGCCAGCCGACCAATGCTTTTAAATATTTTTTTTTCTCCATCCCTGTACTATTACCTATCGGGATAGGTAATGCTGGTGATAGGGTAGCCCTCATTTTGAAATAGCATCCACTCGTTGTAGACAATCTTTTACAGACATCGAATTTGATGCAAGTATTTTTTGATATCAAATCTTTTACTTCATAACTTTAACGTGAAATTTGCTCTATATGAGACCGCGTTAGTTTTTTTTTGCATTTTGTAGTTGTCACTGTCCATGACAGACGATTAAATGTTAAGTTCGAATATATTGGAAAATTTCTATTAAAAATGCAATTCAATGAATTTTACAGTTTTTCTTTTTCAAATAATTTCTCCACTATGAATGTTGTGTAGTTTTTCGATTTCCGTTCCAACCCATAGCATGGTGTAACATTGTGCAGCTCTATATTATATGCAATAATGGCAGAAAAAAACTTACTGACTTTCAAAATTAATGCAGGCAAAGGCATTATATTGAGATAAATATTTACCAACATTTTCAATTAAATAATTTTTACAATATTATGGTTTTGTGCTACAGAAAATATTTACCATATTCGGTCTGGGGCTTTTTTTTTCACCGGAGTAATAAACTTTAATCCACAAAATTATTAAACATTTTTCAGACCTAAAAGCTCTCCTTTAAATAATGTTTTAATTCGGTTGATGAACGTTCTCGTAAAAAACCTTTTTTTCGAAAATGAATTACATTAATCCATAAAGTTCCAGGAATGTTTTCCATTTGGCTTAATAATTTCGTACGAATTTTAATGGTTTTTTTTTCGTTATAAATTAAATTAACATCATTATAGATAGATCATCATATTACTGTATGTAAATATAAGTTGCTGTGAGCGCAATAGTAATTCGGCTTTGATGCGTATTAAACAAAAGTATATCGATTTCAATTACCATAATTGACATGTGGTCAAAATGTATCAGTGTCGAAAAAAGCCCCGATTATCATTTGATATAAAATAGTTATTTATGCAACAAGTGATAAACGTCACATCGTGTGACAAAAACACCCAATTTCTTAACATTTTCTGCAACCAGATGCGAAAAGTGACCTTTTGAAATGCAAAACGTATAGCACTAAATGAAAGATTCTGTGTGGTTGTTTTATTTACGCTTCAAAAATTGTTTCACTGCGATTATATATCTCCATAGTCAAATGGTTAGAGATGTTGCTCGATAAACATTGGGTTTCGGTGTCGGGGGTTCGAAATTTAGTCAGCGGATGATTTTTATTTACGGTTAGTGGTTTAATTGCAGCTATAAAATTTATTACGTAGTGTGCATCGGGTAATTCCAGCCAATTTGAGACTTTTCGAAATATTTTCACCAAATGAAAACCGATTTCAGTAAGCTTTTTTTCCTTTTTTCCGCGTCGTTTAAGCCACATATTAGGAACTCCAGGGTTAGTTGCGTTACAAATTTCGTCATTTGTGAGGCATAAAGTGAGCTGTGTTGGCTATGTTTTGCGGTAACAAATCTATAAATTTTCTAATACTCAGGAGACCCAGTGCTTTCATGCCATCAAGAATTGGAATGGTTAGCCTGCGAAGTGTGACTTGTGTGATCGAAGAAGTCAGCGGTTAGTTGCCTTACACGTTTATGACTTTTCGAAATATTTTCACCAAATGTAAACTGATTTCTGTAAACTTTTTTTTCCCTGAAAGCTATGGTCAAGACGCGCATTTTAAGCCCAATATCAGGTTGGTAACCTAACATTTGTGGGAGATACATCTATAAAAGTGATATTTTTCGGTGGTCATTAATAGCCAGAAATTTTTTTGTGGACCAACCACAGAAAATGATGCTTTGGCTCAGAACCGTTTAAAAAAATGGTTACAAAATTTTTCGAGGTAACCCAGACGAGTCAAAATTCGAGAATGACACTTATCACCAGTGGGAAGCTGATTTCACCTACTTCATTCACCCAGCTAACCTGATCGAGTTATTTTTCTCGTGAAGTGATATGCTGCAGCTTTCGAATGACACCGATCTTCAGTTTTTATATGAAAAAATGTAATTTCGGCAACGCACCCATATACGTTAGTCCGTTGAAAATTTAAAATGCAAAGTGACAAAAGATAGTAAAACAAAACGTTGTGTACTCCATAGCACTCGTCTTAGCACGAACACTAATTTTTCCAACAAGTGTACGTGTTCTATTGCATGATTTGTTGTGTTTATGTTCACGCCAAGAAGTCATGCCTCCTGTCTTTACGAGAGAAATGGAAGGCCTATTCTGGAATTGCATAAGGAGCAGAGTTGTGATCGATCACATTCACGATATTCTCATAGCAGAGTGCGTTGAAATTTTTTCAATTCTTTTGTGCATCCACTGATTCACCTAAAATTAAACTCAAAATGCCTCTAATTTTAAACGGCGAAAATTTCCTATTCTTCTCACAACATCATTTGCTTCCACAGGTTAACAAAATGTATTGAAAACCAGGCAACGATAAATATTATGTGTTCAGTTCAAGCATACGAGTATACCCTTGACAAGGGAAGCGAATACTCATAATGTAAGGTAAGTACCATAATATCTCTTTGTATTGTTTGACAAATATCTCAAATATTTCAATAAAATTTCAATGAAATCTTAATAAAGTAAATTTAATAAATAGCATCACGAAATCAGGGACGTATTTACGTGGACATATACCTGGAAATGTGGAGTCATTGTTGCTTTTTTAGTTTAATTATTTAAAAATAATTCTCAGAACGTTTTCATGGTTCGGATTAACGTTCTGATTCATTGTTTTTTTTTGCGTCAACGTCAAATCTAGTACTTCGCCAATTTTAATATTTGTTTTTTTAATAGTGGAAAACGATAGCCAGATGTTTTTTGTCAATGCTGTTAACCGATGCCTAGACGTTTGTACGTGTGGTATATGTGAATGTAATGAGAAAAAACTTTATAAAGCAAGAGACATATCTGTGAGTATGTGTATCTAGTTCTAACTCGCTTCAGGATTGTGTGACGGGCGGTCAGTGAACTTTACATTACAGATCAAAATGTTTACCATTCGATGAGACCCCTGAAAACATCATCTAACTACGACCCTGCCCAAATTTGTTATACCCTAATGCTCAACTTAATAAAGTAGCATATAGCATATAATACGTTTGTTCTATCACGTGCTATTCAGATTTAGTTGCTATGGTTGCTGGTCTGGGATTGGTGTTAATTATGACTTCCACAACACAAAGCCAGTTTTTGGTGAAATTTCTTATATTAAATTCGTTTGCCATATATCAATCCAGGAATTTGTGAAATTTCTCCCGGAATTCTCTTCTATACTACACGGGGCTGCATGTTTCTTAATCCATTCCATTTATACAATGAGAAACTATACATTCCTTATGAAAATGGGAGTAATGAATTACAACCATTTTAAAATTTTCTGTCGCATTTATATATTCGTTTTCCCTGTGTACCCCATATTCAACAGAGTAGAAAAGCCCCAACCTTAGTTTAAATACAAAAAAAAAATATTCATTTCCTTAAGCACCTCTCATATATAATGTAGGTACAAGAGATACGTTATGTTTACGATATAAAATGATATGTTTTTATTTTCTGGTATTACAATAACCAACAACAAATAACAACAAAAATACCAGGAAAAAAATATAAAAAAAGGAAACAAGAAATTGTTCCATCTATTAAAAAAAACGAGAAAGAAAAGTCTTGCGATGAGGGTACCGGGGATAGAATTTTTGCAAAGTGAAGATAAGTAAGTAGATAGCATTGACGAAGCGGGAACTGTGGTTGAATTGATTGAAACGTGCTTACGAAGAAGGATATAATGAAGTTCCTTGTCTACACTAAGCTGGTATTTTTTAATGGTTTGCCAACTATATTCAAAAGCAAAAATTGAGGAAGATACACATAGTCTGTAGCAACAGAGAAATTCCAGCCACAGTCTGTGAACAATAGGATTTAATTGATGTGAAAGTATTGTTGCTTCTACGAAAGGATTGGTGACATACAAAAAAGACGTCCAACATTCAGTGTTGCCATACAGATTTAAAATCGTTGATTACTTCATAATTATGCAAATGTAACTTCTCCAAGAGCATATTTCTTTGCTAGACAGAGCTAGCAACACTGAATCTTGAACCTCCTTTAAATATGTTCCCATTCCTTTTCGGGAATCCAGGTAGTTCAATCGGTGGACCGATGTAGACTCCATAAGTCATGGGTTCGAATCCCGTGTCAGACATAGTTCATAGGATTTTTACTAATCGTAAATGATTAGTCTCTGATGTTAGTTAACAATTAGTTAAGAAAAATCAAGATTCTGAACACAATTCTCATACGTCAGCTAGCGACATCTATGTTCTAATAGCTCAATCATACGGTTTACAATTCACAACAATATTATCAATATGGGTTTGCACAAAAGGTCCATTTGCGGCTCAGATGCTTGGAAAGCATTGCCATTTATTACCATCTTATACTGTTCTATCTTCGATCGCCTGAATGATCTTACTTTACTTCAATTACACAATTTAGCTCAATTCATCCAGTATTTTAAACAGCAATTTCATCCAATTTTACGCACACTTAATACGAGTATAAAAATACAATTTCTAATCCCAACAAATAAAGGGAGGTCATTTATCTTAGCTTCACAACTTAATCCCTGACGTAAATACCCCAAGTTATGTCACCGAGTTTGAATAGTTGGCAATGTATAATACAAAGTATCCGCATACTATAAAAAAAACCAACCATGGAATGTTCCTAAATCATGCTGAACTTTCGTGTTCCCTCACGAAGTTTTTCATCCTTTTAAAATTTTCGTTCCCAAAAGCCACACACATACTCGCATTATTTTAAGATGAACCATATTCGGAATATTCCCTTTTTCGGAAAAAGTAGCAAAAAAAGATGTTTGAAATTTCTTCCCTTTTTCCGTTTACGGAAAGTAAAAGAAAGGAAAAAAAAATTGTTCGTTAAATATAAAGGACATCCACATTTCATAGCCGAAGGTTGTTTTTGCATACTTTAACACAAGGTTCAAATATCTATGGCATGAAAGAAGCAAACGACAATTTTTTTCTTCTTTCGGAAAAGCAAAACAAAAGGGACAGGAAATTATTATTTATTACAAACCGTATTACAGAATTTAATGTGCGTTAACATATAATTGTTTTGAATTTTTCAACTGGCTAATTTATGGTGCACGTTTTCGTCCGGATTATTCCCGGGAGGGCTGGAAGGACCTTTCCGTTTTTCGAAACACTTTCTCAGCGATTCGGATACGATAAACGTTCAATTGCAGCGATTGTATGAAGCGTACAACTTATTAACAATGATCGTCTCAAAATCGTTTGCCAAAATTGTGTACAAGATTAATATGCTTGTTTTCAGCACGATGGAATTTATTGCAATTTATATTAAGTTACAGTTGTGTTCATGTCGGATAACATTAATTATACTCCATGATGTCACTTGAATTTTACAATGTAATACATGTCACATGATGTACATACATATCTCTGAGATATTTACCATTCTTTTAACAATTGAATATTGCATTCAGACTCTCAGCGATGAAAAAGGAAACGGAGAGGTCTATCCACTCCTGGAAGGCTTACAGCGACAGCGACCAATTATATCAACTATTTACTAAATTTTTTATGAATCCAGATAAATTAAAAACCAAATCTAACAAATACTGATAAATCCTACAAGAGCAAAGAGCATTAGAACTAACGTCGCGTCATCTGTTATCGACAATAAGGAATAAATAAGCGATATACTCTGATTTGCTTATATAGAAAATTGTATGGCACGACAAGTATACAACAAATAAAGTAAAAGATTTGGTATCAAACACTATGAGATATGGTTTAAACAATAGAAGGGATGATGCGTTTGACTTTTCTAAATTATTCCATAGACTGTAAGTCAGGGTCTTATGCCGGAAAATACTCTAAAATGTTTGTATAAAAGGTTGTATGAAATGTTAAGAAAAACGGAATTGTTTGTCCCAATATTTTGCTTGTAAACACGATAACTTGAGTAATTATCAACCAATTACCAATTTTATTTTTTTAATCGACGCAGAATTGAATTCGTGAGGTTAATTTCGAAGATGGTCTACGTGGGAAGTAGGATCTGGAAGTTATTCCAGGAAAATAGTATTTTCCACTGTTGGAAATTCAATTAATCGAAAAAGATTACTTTGATGAAATTTGATTTTGTCGGTTAGTTATATCCAGTTATCACGGTGATAGTCAGCTATCACGGTGATAGTCAGCTATCACGGTGATAGTCAGCTATCACGGTGATAGTCAGCTATCACGGTGATAGTCAGCTATCACGGTGATAGTCAGCTATCACGGTGATAGTCAGCTATCACGGTGATAGTCAGCTATCACGGTGATAGTCAGCTATCACGGTGATAGTCAGCTATCACGGTGATAGTCAGCTATCACGGTGATAGTCAGCTATCACGGTGATAGTCAGCTATCACGGTGATAGTCAGCTATCACGGTGATAGTCAGCTATCACGGTGATAGTCAGCTATCACGGTGATAGTCAGCTATCACGGTGATAGTTGGCTATAGTCAGGGATAGTCAGGTGACAGTCAGCTATCACGGCTAACAACGAATGTCAATGGGATACTCAACAAAAGACTTAATGTAAATTGGATAGGATTCAATGTTCATGGTTTTTGGATTTGGAATACTGACGCTAAGACTCTGAGTAAACGATGGATCAATGGACGAAATTTCTTTTCTTACACAGATAATCCGTAGACCCTCTAAACCCCTGTGCGGCTTTCTTAAGTCGACAGGTAAAAAAGTTTATTCTCATTGCGAGATGTATCAGAGAAAGTCGTAGAACGAAGACGCTCGAAATGTCCTCTTAGTTGCGGTTCCTATAGGAACGTATACGTTATTCATTCGCATAGAATGGGGCATATTTTTACTTTGATTTTTTCCCCAAAAATCCTGACCCGATGATGCACGCACATGTACATGGTCCAAAGAATTCATTACAGCAATAAGAAAAATTCATTTTTTCTGGGTTGCATAAAGGATTATTGATTTTCGTTGTAGTTGAGTGAGCTTGCGTGCAACGCTGAAAAATTTGATTTGTCAGAATCTGTGGGTCTAGAAATATCAGATCGAACATAACACAAAAATGTGATGATTCATTACATTTTGTAACTGTAAGTGTGAGAGTCTCGGGTGATCGCTTTCTTCGAAGCCAAAAATTGGATGTTTTTGCTGGAGCGAAAAAGTTATAAAATAATGTAGAAAAAACCTTTTTTGAAGTGTTGTTCCCTAGATAATGTTTGTGCAGAAAATGTGCTTATCAGATAACATCCTCTAAACATTGACGTCGACAAAGTATGGTCTACAGAAGTTGCGGAAAATTACAAGAGATGTCATAATATTACAGAAATTATACGTTATACGTATAATATGGCGAGTTCTCACGTTGAACTCTTTAATATAATTTAAAATTATCAAAAAATCAAAATTCGAAGCATTACGTTTAGAGCATCAAAGTTAATATGGATGTACAATGTCAAATTTTTTGCTCGATGAACGACACGATCCACGCAGATGTACTGAAAATTTATATTCTCTCCCTATTTTATATCGATGCATCACTGCGAAGACAATAATGCTACTAAGTAAAATACTTCGTTGAAGCAAACTCGAATCAAACATCCGAACATCATCCATAGCCTTTATACCACCAAAGTTCAGAAAATATCATCCAACAATTTACCACTCTGTTACATTCACTCACTATATTTCCTCTTAAAATTTTGGATACAACGTTCGATATAAGTAGCTCTGGATAGACTAAAAGTTTTTTTTCCTTTTTTAAGAATTATACCTTTCGGAATCTTCCCGACTCTGTCGAAATGAATCCCATTTTTATTGCATGAAAAGATTTCAACTTGTTTGCTAATGCTAAGTCATAAATATGCAATAGAAAAATGTGCGGAAAAGGTCAAAATGGTTATACCGTATAACGAGCTCTTGATGACATATAACCACAAGCTAATAAAATTATTTTTATTCACAAAAATAAATATTAATCGTTTAGACTTCTACGATAACACCCCTGTCGTAATAAATATATATTGCACGAGCACGAGAAAATATTTATAGTCGTTGTTGTAACCGACAAAGAAAGTAATCAATTCGCTAACAAAAGACAATAATAAAAGTTTTTTTTTCATTCCACTTACAACCAGAGATCAATAAATTAATCTTATTAACCAAACACCAAACGAAGCAACTTCAGTTATTTGTAATCCCTCTATTTAAAAAGAGAAGTATCTGTACGTACATACACACGGTATATATAGATTAAAATATACGAGAGCATTACACACTGCTCGTATTCACTTTATGTACTTTCATTCTTCTCCATGAAAGTACAACACAGACGACCCGAAAATCCATTCAAAAGCATTAAATTATTAGCTCAACAATTAACTGGCGCTATAAATATCCGCTTTATATTAGCTTCGTTCTCGCTTCTTGAAGCTTTCGGTGTGCTATGGATTGCGGGGTTGTAAATATTAAAAAGTGGGCTTTTGGGTGGTATTAAATGAATGTTTATTTCATTATTTTCGGAATTACAGTGGTATGCAAGTGAAGCTTTCATATAATTTATGTTTCTTATGATAGTATAGTTTAGTAGAACTCATTTTCTGTTTCAACATTTTTATGCATCATCTACCGAAGGTCTGTTTCGACTGCAAAATTCTTGAAATGAATTTACATTTCTTTTTGTTCTGAAATACAAATAATTCTGTAAGAGAAAAATGTTCAAATGTTTCGGGTTTGATATGAAACTGAGAGAGGTTTTTAATTAAAATGATATTAATGCTTGGCCAACTCAAAAGGTTTCAATTGATTCAAACTTAACAAACATAACAAGACTTTTAGCGAAAAAAATGTTGTTCGTTCATGATTTCGTTGATTAATTATATTTGAAGTTATGGCATGTATCTAGGAAAAAAAATTCTTTGGTTTTATCTCAGGTTATTCTTGCAATAAAATGTTGAAGTTATATTCATTTCAATCGTATACGACTGTAAGGACTCAAACATACTTTGTGCTATTAAATCAAATTTTTGTGCCTTACGATCATATTTCCAAGGCTGTAAACTTTGGGGAGGTCACGCAGATACAGATACGCGGGTGCCACACCACAATTGATGATAACATGGCGGATTTCATACAAAAACTCACCTACTGTGATGGTTGTCATCGCCGTGATGATGTGGTGATTTTTTTTTTGTATGTAAAATCATCAGACGTGGTGTGTTCCCGCGTATCTAATAAAATGGCGGTCTGCGTCACCTCTCCAAAGTTTACAGCCTTGTATAATTCGACGTATTTCGTCACTGCACCTACGATCGAAAACTTCAAATTTTCAGTACTTCTCAGAGAGACGTATTTGTGACCGTATAAGTAACTTTCACGGACGCCCTGTCCGGCCGACAATGGAATTTTATATATACTTTTTTGGACGCAATCGAGTTTGATAGTTTAGGACGCATGATAGTTGATGAAATTGATGTAGAGTTTGTTTATGTTGTTGTGGTTTCGTCTCATTATGATCCTTAAGGCACAAAAAACGTAGTTCGTAACTCGTGATGAAAGCAGAATTTTTCAGGACACGTCGTAAGTTTACGACTAGTCTTGAAAAATTCCACTCGTAACGAAAAATACTATTTATTTTAATAAAAGTAATGAAAAAACTTGAGGGTAAAGTTTAAGCACATTTCCATATATGTTAAAACTTTCTCTTATATACAGTGAACGACATCTCAAATGTCTCACTGTCAAATTTTTCTGAGAATTTTATTGTGTCATTGAAAATTCACAATGAAATTCTTTGAAAAAAATGACAGTGAGACATTTGAGATGTCGCGTCGTTCACTGTAGCAAAATTAAAATCTAGTACTTAAGTTTTCTTAACCTTTTTTCTTATAGAGAATATATCCATATCCATCAGAAACTTACTCATTTAGAATAAAATGCATCTGCAAAAAGTTAAACATTCTTCCATAACCAAATATATTTTCAATGTAAGTTTTGAGGTACTAGAATTTTCCATGTATCCGTTCACAGACTTATAAAAGTAACAGGACAGTTATCGACTCTATTGCTTGATTTGATGAAAGACTTAAACCTTTCACTTCATCTGTTTTAACATACTTTGTTATATCAGAAGATTGAAGTAGCTAGAGTTCATTGCATATTTCTGTTAGCGATAACAGATGATAAAATCGGTAAAGTCCGTCAGACGTTCTCACGGCACAAAAAATGGGAGAAGAAAATTTTTGTTCTCTTTATTTAAATATGCGAAAAAAAAGGCTGCTCACAATGAGAAGAAAATAAAAGAGTTATCCACCGAACTCAACAAGAAGTACTCCAAAACAGCGACAAAAGTTTGGAGTCAAGATCCCGGAACAGTGTTTTTCTTTTGTTTTGCCTGTGTTTCACTAGTTTTGCAAGCATATCTCTTTGCTCAAAAATCGTGTGAGATGTCAAGTGAAAGTTATTGGAAGAGACGAATCATAATATTTCAGTTTAAGGAAAATCTGGTTGGTCGATCAGTTGCTATTGGCGAGAAGGCGAGTAAAACAGCGTGTTTTGCTTGTTTTTCGCTAGTTTTTCAAGCATATCTACAGCCTGTAAATATTTTTCATATGCAGAATGAGCACCAGCTGAATATCACCAGCTGGATCTGCTAACACACACTTATTGTATGATAAACAATCAAAACACATTCTTAACAATGTGTTTACTTCATTCATACGTGTTATGTGCGCGTAGATGACGTTAACGTAGAAATGCACGGTGTGTAGGTTGTCTTTGAATTGTATACAATACAAAGTGTTTTTGTTTGTACACCAGCTGGTGCTCATTCTGCACATGAGAAACTTTTAGCAATTGTATCAGAAAGCAAGAAAAACTGCATATGTTCCTGCTTTTCTTGTGTTCCCGCACCTCCCTTAACGGAGCATACATTCAAAATTAATGTTGATGGATTGAGGTTTAAAAATATTTTTGCAACAGAAAAAGTCGCAGTCGAGAAACTCTTGATTCTGGTTCAAAATTCATAAATCAATTCGAATTCAAAGTGATGCAAATGAGTTACATGACCCCTTCACTTCAACTGATTTAAATTTCATTTCATAGACGATATCATGAAATTTAATTGTGTTGCCCGAAGCTATATCAAATTGCCATGTGCGTTAAATTGCTAATTTTGTATCGCTTGATTCGGGTTACCGTGTTTGGTTGTACTACACATAGTGCCGGATGCATAATCAATATATAGTTTAACCGGTACCACCTTCAAAATGAATTTGTCCGTATTAGATAATGTTGTCGTGTTAGTCCATATGCATATGCAGCCCGTTGTTAAAATGTCAATTAGTATAGTTAGAGGGCGGATATATGACCGCCAGGTATGAAGATAAAGCCATTACTTTAGTATAAACTCAATTTGCAATATCAAATGTACATAGAACACAATCTCTTATTGGTATTGAGAGCAGAGCAAAATAATCGAAGTTCTGCCACACCGGTTGTGTCGAGAAAATACTGAATGAAAGAAGTCTAAAATAAGTGTGAAGAAAATTTGGAGGCTTTGTGAAGTCTGTCATACGAGTGTTAATGCTAGGAACAGTGCTGTGATTGTTAGCAAGGTTTCCAAATATGACTGAGTTTATTCAGAAACGTCATTTTAAGTCAGAGAAGCTATAATCGTAGGTGGCACAAGAATATAAAACGTAGCCCTAATTCGTCCGTGATCCTTATTTTTCCGCAGCCCTAATACGTCCGCAACCCTAATACAGCTATAACCCACATGTGCCCGTTACCATAATGCTTCCCACCTAGCCAAAGTGCGGGACGTGCAATTTTAATGAAAGTATTCATATTCATCTTAAAAATTGCACATAGCGCAATTACGAAAGCCCGTACGAAGTACCTCTTGAATAAAACAAAAATTTACGAAGTAATTTAAGGAACCCAAATTTGAAACTTTTTCTATGACCATGTCCATATGCGTGATATATGGAATGCCTGAAACATCCCATACACATAACCAATTACTTTTCTGTTAACAGAAACTCTCTCTGTACCATTTTCCCCAAGATATATCACTTTTACTAAAATCCAATATGGCCGTCGGTAGCCATTTTGTTAGGAGACGCAATTCTGACGCTTTGCATTCGTTAATACCTTTCAAACAAAAAAAAACATGAAATTAGGTCAAAATTTACTCGAGATATTGTCAAAATACACCACGTTCACTGTACTGCCGAGTAGCCGGATATGAGCTCACACTCCGGTCAACCAAATTTCATAAATTTTTTTTTCCCTGTTTGGTCCGTACAAATTTGGCCGACCTGCAAGCAAAGATTGCTTCCCGCCCTGTACCTGGTTCACATCATGGGCTCACTCACGAGTCGGTCATCCAATTTGTAAATACCTTTCATTTGACGTATCACTTACAAATGATGCGTTTACAATGCCTTAGATATCTTCGAAAAACCCTAAAACACTTATTGGGCTCCAGCTCGGGAAGGGTCGACCCAAATATGCCTTTGTCATTACCTATCAGGGGAAAAAAGAATTTTTGAAATCGGTTGAGTTTTACTCAAGTTATCGTGTACAAGGACAGACAAACGGACGGACAGACATACAAACATTTTTTTATTGTGGATTCGTCATCTATAATCATAAACAAATGATTTGCCCTTACCGTCTACTTCGAATTCCACATGTTACAAACGGTATGGTGTTCTTATAAGCCGCTCTGTACCAGTGCAACGTATTTTCTTATGTTAAACTTTCCCAATGCCGAAACATATTCAAAATTTCGGGTTACCACTTAGCACTCTATCCACACTCTGGTGCCGTTATTAGATGTTTGAATTTCAAGTTTTAAACTATTTCGTTACGGGGAGTATTGAGAAACTTCTATAGGTTAAAAGTGTGTAACGTCGGCACTTAAAGGTTCATTTTGATCATTTTGTTGTTGAATATATGATGGGTGCATGCAATCAATAAAAGAACGAATCAGTGGAAATGGTTTAAAATTTGCGATTTTTTGCTTCGTCGGGGAACATCAATTTAACAGCGAAACTGCTATGCAAATTTCGAATAGCATAAACACGCATTGTTGACGATAAAGTGCTCTATAAAAATTCCACAATTCACTAGCTTTATGATAATAAATTTGTAGATAAGTTTTATATGGTAACGTCGAAATGTGTCTCGAAGCACACAAAATTCTAAACTCATAAAAAAAAAACAGAAAAACGCGCTTTGGCTGTAAATTTTTATACAAAACGCACAAATGCCACATATCACATATTATGCTCTGCTTTGTCGTTACATATATTTACCATTCATTTCTATTCATAAGTAATATATCCAGAAATTTACGACATCATTGTGGCATGATGATAAAGTACTTGAAAAGGATTGCTTTTGTTACGATGAGCGAGGGTGTGTAAGTATATATATCTCCAAAAATTTATACCATGATGAAACAAGACCATAAACCTACAAAAATGGTATGTGAACCGAAAAACATTGGATAATTGTAATGTGTGCATTTCTTCACATATTATTGTTATGGGTACCCAATTTCTATCAGCTCAAATTGGTACGTACGCACAGAGAAGCACTTGTGCTACTTGAAGCTCATTTATAAATAAATTTTATGACAGAATTGTGAAAATTTTGCCGATTTACAATACAATCAAATCAACGATAGAATTTATTCGTTATCATATATGGCAATTTTATGGTCTACAATCATCACTTATAACGACTGAGAACAAAATAGACTGAAGAGTACTTTCTGAAGAAACAGGGGACTTCACGAAACTGAAATATACAGAAATATGTTCAGTATATATCATCTCGCATATCTTAAGGGTATTCCGAGACTCCGACTATTTACTCGAACGCTCGCAAGTTGCTGCCAAACGCCAACGGAAATCATTTCCAAATGCAAAGCCGAATCGTCATCGCCCCGTAATGTTGCCAAACCGATCGAATAGCGCCGGAGAACACATTAGAAACGCCGATCAATCAGTGATGAGTCCATCAATGAACGTAAAGCCGAAAACCGAAAATCATTTGATGAAGTCCCACGTCACAAATGGATCGAATCGGCTGCCATCTGTAATCTCGAAACCCGATGTTGCGCAACTCAATTCATCAGCGAACGTAAAACAAGTCGAAAATAGTTTGGTCGAGACTCCTGCCTCAAATGGATCGAATCTACTGACCGATTCATTATTCACGCAATCTGATGTTGATGTTGCTCAATCCAGCCCACAGCGTAATTCCGTTGATGATACATTAAAGGATCCATCGGAACCCACAAACCTGTCAACTAATTGTAGTTCTTTTGCCGAAGTGCTAAGTAATTCGTCTACTGGCCACATTCAGTCACAACGTACAGTTTCGCCGAACCGTGAGACCTGCAAAGTAGTTGTCAATTACTTAATTCGAAAGAACGTAACAACGTCTGCTAAAGATGTGTCGTGTAAAATATTCGTTTAGCCCTCTGTGGATTTTTCAACTATTAGCTTTGTGCCGTTCAAAATTACTGTCGGTTTGGACGAGGGGGGACTCACTCCTGTAAATCTCTAGTAAATCACATTAAATCAAAGTAAATCATGGTAAATCAAAGTCAAAAATGTCGTTTGTATTAAATATGCATCAGCTAGGGTCAATTTGCGTCAAGTTGGGCTAGTATATGAATTTTATTTTGTAAGTTCTCGGGCAAGATGCTTATAAATGATATACAGTGCCATTTAAAATGTTGTTGTGATTTACTGTGATTTAATTTGATTTACTGACTCCGAAGTGAGTCCCCCCTCGAGTTTGGAGGCTTTCGACTCTATAGTAAAAAGTGAATGGTGGCCCGATGGTATCGTAGCTCGTGAATTTGTGGAACGTTAGACTTATGTAGTCTTTGCAATTGAGTCATTGTCATTGCTGTAATTTTGTTTAATTTAAGTTGCAACTTTTTAATTTATTGTAATTGTATTTTCGTTTATTCAGCCAGTATTTGGCGGTGAAATAAAGATTCATTCATTATATTCCGTATTCCAGGACTCGACTATATAATCCAGTAAATGACATCTGTCAACAGAAAGATAATTCAATTTGTGTGTATGTGTGTGTAGCGCATGATCTCAGGAACCCGATAAAATAATTAGTTTTTCAATCTGCCCAATGTCTGCCGAGCAATAAGACTTTAAAATCATGAGATGATGAATATATAACAAACTTTTTTCAAAGTCTTATCACTCATTTTTCTGAGATAGTGTGGTGCACACTGGTATTTTGTTTGATGTTCGATTGAGTTGAAATTTCATTATTTTTCAATTGACAGTTGTCAAACTTATACGACAAGGATATACCAAATATAGTAAGGATACATACTACTGTATATTTCAGTCTTGTGACTTCCCTTATTGAATATATCCAGTACATCGAGTATATCTAGGGATGGGAGACGTTCAAAATTATCGATAATATCAATCGAAAGAAATTATCGATAATTGATTAATCATATCGTTATCGATAATTATCAAAATATCGAAATTCGATAATTATCAAAATATCGATATTTTGATATTTATCTGAAAATTCATGATAATATACCGATATATCGGAATATATCGATATATATCGGATTTTTGGACCGAAATATCGATATATCGAACTATCGATATCTTGATAATTATCAAAATATCAATAATTATCGATTATCGATACTGTTTTGATAATTTTCGATAATCGATAATTATCGATTATCGATAATCGATAATTATCGATAATCATTATCATTATCGCCCATGCCTAAGTATATCTCGCATAAGTTTGACAGTTTATGAATTATGAAAGCTCCAATGTCAAAAAAAGTTGTTCCGCCCCACCGTGAATTGTCAACTGAAAAAAATCGACTCGCCGGATTTTCGTCAAACAAACTGTCGGTGTGTAGCTCACGATCTCAAGACTCCAGTAGAGTAATAAGTTTTTCAATCAGGCCAACCTCTGCCGAGCGAGACTTTGGATTTTTTCTTTTCATGTCAACCACCTCGTGTTTTTAAAATATTATAACTTCGGCAGATATTCTACTGGTTCTATATTGAAAAACTTATTACTTTACCGGAATCCTCCGATTGCGCGCTACACACTAGAATTTTGTTTGTCGAGTCGAAACTTATTTATTTTTCTTGCATATATCTCAGTTTTCAAGCATATACGAGATATACTGGATATAAAGTCGAGTCTTGGAATACCCTTTATATGAATAAGTTCGAACAAGCAACGATGCACCATGTAACAACTACGCCAGATCTTTTCTACATTATTTGTCTGAGTCACTTCTGAATTTAATTTCAAAACATTATTCACCTGATCCATCTCTACTATCAAGTGTGACAGGACAATTATCATCCAACATTACATGATGCTCATCAAACAGCAGACATTCATTCAGCTCATGCATTAATTCAGTGGCATATCACACATTATTGTTTGATATGAGAAGTGGCTGTGATATATAGGTCCATGATCCCTCGAAAATATCGTTGCGTCTTCTGCGTTCTTCGTCGACATAAAATTTGAATTGTTACGTCTATCAGGCACAAATGGCATAAATTATATTAAATATAGACATTATGTAATACGCGAGTACTTGCTGTTGAGATAACTATAATTTAAATTTATCTCATGAGTTCTCTCTGCCAGCTGTACTACCACCGACATTACTACACTTTCTTTCTCCATCTTTCTGTGCTAAGTATCTTTCATAAATTATGTCACGCGTACAAAAGAGATGCAATACATGGTTGAAATTGTGAAAGTAAGAGATGCGTGGCTTTATGCCTTCAGCGAACTAACAAACTAAAATCGAAAACTAAAAATGAACATTCATTTGTTATCGACAATGCCGACAAGAGTAAACAATGAGCTCTTGTTGTTGTTGCCTTATACAACAAACGTATGTTAAAACTAATGAAGTGATAGATTCTATGTCACAAACTATACAGTTAACAGATTCTCAAATAATTGAAACTCTCATAGTAAGAATGAACGAACGTCGAACAGTGTGTAAATTTCATTCTGGACCATCGGCTTGATGTGACTTCCCAACGCCTCGAAGTATGCAAATATTCTCTGAGGAAAGTCAAGGAAATAACATATTATCTTATAACTAAAGGCTATAGAATTATGAAGATTGAGTGAACTTTAGGACGTTACTAATACACACATATCTAGTTTTCTTTACTGCTTTTCGCCTTAATTCAGATTACTGGTCCTATATAGAGGAAACTTTGCACTGGACTTGGCTATAGGTGTCCAAAGTATCGTGAAAAATGTTGAATTTCTACTACACATTAGAAGTTTACATAACAACTCATAGAAACACATACATTGTCAATTAAGTTAAATTTTTTTTTTGTTAATTTTGATGTTCCAGAGTACTGTTCAGTATCAGATAGAGAAACGAAATCGACATTCCTCCGGAAGTTCTGGATGTTTGTTAATGAGTAGGATTGAATCGGAGGCAAACAATTTTGTTTGCAGGTACAAACTGTGGGTGCAATGATATATGCATAATACGTTTGGCAGGTGGAATTTCGTTCGCATGAATTCAGTTCGGATTTCAATCTTACAGCATCCAATCTAAATTTTATCTCTAATCTGTCGATGATGCTGGATTTTACAAATAAACATAAACACATAGCATTCCCTCTGCACCCGTCATAAATACTGAATCAGTTCATAGATAATAAAGCAATTTTTTTTTTAGAATATTACAAGAATATTGGGTATTATAATGTCAAACCATTGAAGCCGAAATTCAATCAAAAATTGATAGAAAAAAAACTTTTCATTTCATTTTCCACTAGACTGAATGTTTTCCATGAAAATTTGTATGTAATATTCCCTCTTCCACTTAACGGGAAAGACATCTAAACCGTTATAATACACGACGAATATATATTTCTATATATTGTGTGTCTGGTGAAAGAAAGTTTATTTTTTTTCTTCACTCTATTCCATCTTCTCTCTTTTAAAACAACAATTTTCCAATTTTCATTGAATTGAAAATTACAAAATAACATTTTCGCACTTCAGTACTCGTAACATATTAGATATTTTTCCTACCATTATCCCCGTATAAAATTCACTGGTAGATATTTAATTTGAATTCTTCAATTTTAATTATACAGAAACCCGTACCCCGCCGGAAAATGGGGAGCCGAGTGAGGGATGAGGAGCTGAAATTAATGCAAACAAATAAAACGAAAATATTTTAATTTCCTTATGCCGTTTCTAATACACACACATAAATTCAACATAAATATCAATTCGAAATAAGCACCTGATAAACATTCCTCAGCAATTTCTTAAATCATCTCTATTTTTGCTTTGGCTTATGTTGTATTCGGATACAGACATAGTTTTTTTTTGTGTTCCATGGTTCGGAGTCCATGCTTCTTTTAGTATGTTATGCTTTCAGAAAAATGCGAGGCTGCAAAGGTTTAATATTGTATTTATCCCTAGCACATTCACAAATTCAAAACAGTTTCCTTTAATCGCATTATATATACGCAACCACCACCACCACCCCACCCCTCTCACACCAATACAGTTCTTTTATATGCCAAATATAAGTATGTATGTGAGTCTGTGTGTATACCTTGAAATACAAGGAGCTTACGAAGGTCGACCCCATAACGAACTTAAAGCAATTTATTTTCGATTCCGTGCGGATCAAATTGTATGTCTTTATACCATTCATCCCTTTTTCTTATACATTATTTCACATACAAGACGAGAGTAGAGAAATTTTCTCCGTGAAAAGAGGCAAGGAGGTGGTTTAAACGTAAAGTACAAAGAACGCATAATGCCAAACCCGATACATCAGAATAATATGAAGCGAAATTATTTCCTTTCGAAATTGTCCTCAAAATGTCCCCATAACATTAGTATGCTGAATATGTTGCTCATAAATGTTCTATATATACGACGTTACGTATAAGAGACAAGATATGCTGTGTAATGTGTACATGTACATACATATGTCGTTAAATCGCATAGTTATGTTGTGTAATATCAACGAAAACTCTGTGAAAATGGGTTTTTGTGGCTGAAGAAATATTTAAGACATTTTTGATTATTTGGTCGTTATTTGAGTTTTCAGCAATACTCTCGACATTATTACAACGTTATACATTCATATAGACAACATTAATGAAAGAAAGTCGGCTAAAATATTCTTTTAAAAAAATTCCAATCAAATTGCTCGTCTACACTTTCGTCAATTTAACTGCTTCCATATACGACCTTTTTTGGCTATTTGAAAGTTTTATATAGTACTCGACGTACGTGCTATTAAGTTTTAACGCACTTCTCAAGTCAATTCGCACTTTCGTCGGAAAGAAGTAATATTTACTCTAATATTTGCACAGTTGTATGAGGAATATGAAAATATTACAGGGGACAAGCTTATTTTTGAAACTCAACGGCAGCTCAATAATAGTATATTTCGCACCTAGGACTAGAAGTCTTTTTTAGCGTGTGAGAGGTCTGGAATCGAATACGCTAAAAAAGACTTTTAGTCCATGGTACGAATAATATTTTTCATATCAGACGGAGACTCATTCGGGTATTCCTAGGTATTAAATAGTTATTTGTGTATCTGTTTTGGACGATTGTTTTTAGGCAATTTTGCGAGTTGTAGCCCGAACGAAGTGATTTTTCATGTAAGGGGTCGAAAACCAGAGAAAAATCTCAAAACTCCCTCATTTTCGGCCCCGGCACATGAAATAGTTATTTGTGTATCTGTTTTGGACGATTGTTTTTAGGCAATTTTGCTTGTTGTAGCCCGAACGAAGTGAGGGCTACATGCGAAAGTGCCTAAAATCAATCGTCCAAAACAGATACTCAAAAAATTTTTCATGTAAGGGGTCGAAAACCTGAGAAAAATATCGAAACTCCCTCATTTTCGGCCCCGACACATGAAAAATTGATTTTCATCACACGAACTACGAAAATTGTAATTTTCGGTTTCCAAACTCATAAGGACAAGCATACGACTAAGTCACTAAAAATTTAACTCTCATAAGTCGATCGCGTTTGTATATCGGCAAAGTATCATCTAGATCATCTAGATCTATCTCGAGGCGGTTCAAGCTGATTTCCATATACTTTTGGGCTAAATTTTCTCTAACGGCTAGCGAAATCAGCTTTAATCGACTCCAGATATACGTAGTTAATGTAAGAATTGCTTCAAATAACTTAAACCACTTGTTTATGAAGAATGCATATCAATTCCACTCATTCTAAAGGAATGGGCACTTGAAGATAGATAGTAAATTGAAAATTTCGTCGTAGAGTGACCTTCCTGCAAACAAAATGTCGTAACAGATACAAGTTGTGAGTGTGGTATGGCAAGTGTAGTATCGTTGTAAAGCTTAGACTGCAGGCTGATCAGGGATTATTGTTTTGTTGCAGACAGGGTCAACCTGTGTATTACAGATGAGTCCAAGTTTCGCCGAGGAATGGTGAAAATAATTTTTTTTTAATATTGTACAATTAATACAAATTTTGTAAAATCCATTCTCGGCGTTTAATAGAGCATCGAATACTCTACCAATATCGTCATTCAAAGAGTTTCGAACTTTCTTCGTCTTGGACATATCACGATTCAAAGATGTCGAATTTTCGACTTTAGCTGGCTGTAGCTATATGGTCAAGTTGTCGAGGGAAGCCATTTCAACACGAATTAGCTTAGAATTAGTCCCTCTATCCGTTGCGATAACAATCTGTATTCAAATTGACTCGTTGGTCCCGCACGGCCATGAGTGCTGGTTCTCCGAAACGGTTGGATGGATCCGCGAACTGAATGTGGTTCCTTATAGTACTCGAGTTCCTCAATAAGAACAAGAAAATAAAATCAGAGGTGATGTCGCGTCTCTATTTAAGTTTGGTCAATCCCACCGTGCCTCCCGTTAATATATTCTTCCATCTTTTGTGCTTAAAGAAAACATATGAAACTGGCCACAGATCACGTTCCGTTACCTATTAGAGTTGTAGTTATATTTTCGACATTTTTAGTGCTTTCATAACGGGAGCTTTCATTATCATAGCCGTCAAATGTGATAGTGATACTGAGCAGCTGTAACCTATTTCGGCTTTTACAAAGAATCTCCATCGCGATACAACGTGGAAATGCCGCTTGCATTTTGGGAACATTGGGGAAAAAGAAGATTGATGATTTTTATTTATTGTAATTTTTTTTTATATGAAAAGATCGACTTTTTACTGGCTGCGCCACTATTGTGAGCAGTCTTTTTCGTCGCAAATATTTATTTAGTGAATAAATGTAAAAACTAATTGCGGCGCAATTTTTTTGAATTTTCGTAATGCAAATAGTATGTTGTGTTACAAGTATTGTAATGTTGATTTTTTCAGCACTAGACCCGAGTTTTCCTTACGAGCGGAGCGAGTAAGGAAAATTGGGTCGTGTGCTGAAAAAATCTCATTACAATACGTGTAACACATCATGCTTTGTGCCAACCGAGAATTGAAATAGACAAATGCACAAAAATTCAGAATTTTCACTGTAAACAATCACTCTTCGAATTTGATCGATCACGTTGCTTTGCATTTTTTTAAAACGAATGCTGTAATAACTCATACGAATTTCATTTCAACACTGGTTTGAGTGTTGTAATAAGCCATGAAAACGGGTGTTGTAATTTTGGACATTTCAATCTAGTTATCGATATTGAAATCCGTCGTATTTCAATTCTCGGTGGCACAAAACTTCATTAATATCACTATAACTAGTGATTAACATGATTAACATGATTAAAGTCATTAATCGTGATTAACATGATTAACATGATTAAAGTGATTAATCGTGATTAACATGATTAACATGATTAAACAGTGATTAATCAGAGTGGTTTACCCCTCGGTCTCATTATTATCCAATTTTCATATTACAAAACTTTCGCTGTCTTCCCAAATCTACAGAGATCTAACATACAGAAAATCTTCCTTCGTTCTACGTCAACTAACAGTTATTGGTGAAAATCGTATTCCCTCTATCATGAATCCCTCAGGAATACAATCATGATATATAAAGATAATAAAATTGAGTTTATTTTCGCTGGAAAATTTGTTGATCTTTTATTATTAAACTTAACTCAAAATCAGTTTTTACGTAATTCATGAATCAACAGTTTTTTGTCTGTTCCACAGCGCTTTCAAAGCTTTCAAAACAGATACAAAAACATGTACATTGATCGTACAGTTGAAATTTCAGTGTAAAAGTGTCAGATATCTCAAGTTATTAATAATTGTGCAAAGCTTTGCTTCCAGAAATGGTTCATTTATGTGGTAAAGTTAAGTGGAATAATTGGAACTAATAGAACGAATAAACGCCACGAGAAAGTAAAACCTTAATTTGAGTTAAGTGTATTCAGAAAAAAAAATGGATAATAAAAGCGATTTTCCGTGAATTCGTATAGTTTCCAATTGTGATTATTACCCAATTCAACCAGAAATATTAAATTCTTTTATGTGCTGCATACGTGCATGTTGAATTTTATTTCGATCCCTCAAAGCAAATAACCTTTTTTACTAACATTTTATAGGTTTATCACCCGGTGTACGAAAGAGTGGCGGAGACGATAAAAATATTAAATTATTATTTTATAACAGCGTGGAGCCAACATAGGATTTTATTTTACAATGTCTTGTCAATAATAATAATCTTCAACGTTGGTATAATTGAAATTAGTCTCTTTGCGGAACGTTAAGTGCATCGCGTTAGACACTTTGTAAGTGTTCACATTATGGCACACATAGAGAACACGAACAAAGTGTAATGAAAAGTGGGGTGACTTGTAACTCACCTTTTGTTTTCTTTAAAAACATTTTATTAATTCATTCGGAACATACGGGTTTGTTTTTAATTACTTATGTTAACTGTACTGACTTTCTTCTGAGACATTAAACTATTTACTGTTCTGTCGCCTGGTTTGATTGAAAATCTACTACTTCATTAGTTTCAACATTTATTTGCTATAAACGGAAACACTAACTAGAGCCCATCGCATTATCTTGTGTTCACTGTCGTTAACAGAAGAAATAGCCACATCTAAAAGGTATAAGAATACTTAAAGGATACTCGCAAAAAAGGGTTGAACCATTTCTGAAATCCATAATTCATAGAATATCCGTCGTACGAAAACCATAAAAACCCAAATGAATAAAATGAGAAACGTATCACTTTGTGTGGTTTTGAAGATACTTTTTTGCACATGCCAATTTTGCTTAACCTGAGACGAAAAGCTCAGGGGCGCAAATTGCAAGAACCGGACATCTGCACACAAACCAAAACAGGACTCCTTTTTCACATTCACTAAATCACAAAGAAACTATCCTTCGGAACGACAAACAGAGCTATAGCTCTTCCCTTGCCCACACATCACGTAAAGTGACAAAAAAGAAGAAAGAAAAGCTGTTTCGACCTCGAGAACTACGCACATGCCAATTTTGCTTAACCTGAGACGAAAAGCTCAGGGGCGCAAATTGCAAGAACCGGACATCTGCACACAAACCAAAACAGGACTCCTTTTTCACATTCACTAAATCACAAAGAAACTATCCTTCGGAACGACAAACAGAGCTATAGCTCTTCCCTTGCCCACACATCACGTAAAGTGACAAAAAAGAAGAAAGAAAAGCTGTTTCGACCTCGAGAACTAACGGCGGTCACTGGTCAGAGTGGACTGACCATCTTCAGTTGCTTCCGCTAGCCTCTTACACAAGACAGCAGCAAAACGTTCCATGAACAAGTGTAGGATAGTTTGCATTGAGAAATTGCCATCTGCTGATGGAAAATTTGGGGAAATTTCGCACATGCCAATTTTGCTTAACCTGAGACGAAAAGCTCAGGGGCGCAAATTGCAAGAACCGGACATCTGCACACAAACCAAAACAGGACTCCTTTTTCACATTCACTAAATCACAAAGAAACTATCCTTCGGAACGACAAACAGAGCTATAGCTCTTCCCTTGCCCACACATCACGTAAAGTGACAAAAAAGAAGAAAGAAAAGCTGTTTCGACCTCGAGAACTAACGGCGGTCACTGGTCAGAGTGGACTGACCATCTTCAGTTGCTTCCGCTAGCCTCTTACACAAGACAGCAGCAAAACGTTCCATGAACAAGTGTAGGATAGTTTGCATTGAGAAATTGCCATCTGCTGATGGAAAATTTGGGGAAATAGCGGAAAGCTGCTAAGAAATCACCAAAAAATGCAGCAAAGTAAACAAAAGAACTGAGCCTGAGCTTCAAAAGTAAAAAATAAAAAATAAAAATTCTCATGCACCGTACTCACGTCACCAACCGTCTGATCCGCTCATTTTCACCATTCATCCATCCAGCGAAAATTGCAAAATCACCGGCAAAACAGCAACAACGACAACGAAACGGAAAAAACGGAAAAACAATGCGAAAATCTCGCGAAAAACTTCGATTGAAGTCAATTTGACTGAAATAATTTAACTGAAAATGTTTCTTAGCCTTCTGTGTAGCAGCAACATTTCTTAGCCTTCTGTGTAGCAACAATACTGAACAAAATCAGTGAAGAAAATCTCGTAGTGAGTGAAGTACGGCCTCAAGCTACACTAATTGGCCCAAAATTCCGGATGACGAAACTCTATTTACAGAGAATGACTCGCCAGCACTCAATCTGTAAAGATCAACCAGTCGCCTTCAAAACACAAACGTTGAAACTCAATTTGCAGGGAATGACTCGCTATAGTACTCGATCTGCAAAGATCAACTTTGGTCGGCTTTACAATGGAAACATCAGAAAGAGACTAAATCCAGTCTTTGAAGTCATAAACCGTAACTGAATCTACGAAATTACAATTGCGAGTGAAGTAACAGTATAAGCAAAACTATGATGACTGCTAAAGCGATCAACAGCGAGTGAAGCACAGCAGCAAACGACAAAATCATTGGTCGAAAATGACTCTTGCAAGAAGTGACTCACAAGCACTCGACTTGCAAAGACTGACCTCAATCCTCAACACACAAAGAAACATTTCCGTTTTCCGTTTTCGCTTTCGCTTTCCACAACCTGCTTTCCTCCCTAACTCCAATCATTCATTCTTGGTCCGTTTTTTGGCCCGACCCAAATCAAATTGCATCATCCAGGTCCGAGCAGAACGATTTTGTCCACATCGGGCTTGATGAGATTCTCGCCCACAGGTCGCGTAGGTCCGTTAAAGAAATTCCGCGTACCATCAGGCAGATCAGACATTCATCATCACGTTTGAAATCAGGATACAAACCAACCAGAGATTTCAGTAACATTGCATTCGTTTCACACGGCTATTGCATTCATTCGTTTCGTTTCACACAGCTACTTCTCGTTCCCTCTTGCAAAGTGGAACACAATGGGAGCCCCAAAAAACGCTAATACCCCAATCCATGCAATAAGCGCCGCCTAACAAGGTAAGAGTGGACAACGATAGTGCCAGGGCACCTTTCATCTTACGACGACATAAACAACTTCGCACATGCCAATTTTGCTTAACCTGAGACGAAAAGCTCAGGGGCGCAAATTGCAAGAACCGGACATCTGCACACAAACCAAAACAGGACTCCTTTTTCACATTCACTAAATCACAAAGAAACTATCCTTCGGAACGACAAACAGAGCTATAGCTCTTCCCTTGCCCACACATCACGTAAAGTGACAAAAAAGAAGAAAGAAAAGCTGTTTCGACCTCGAGAACTAACGGCGGTCACTGGTCAGAGTGGACTGACCATCTTCAGTTGCTTCCGCTAGCCTCTTACACAAGACAGCAGCAAAACGTTCCATGAACAAGTGTAGGATAGTTTGCATTGAGAAATTGCCATCAGCTGATGGAAAATTTGGGGAAATAGCGGAAAGCTGCTAAGAAATCACCAAAAAATGCAGCAAAGTAAACAAAAGAACTGAGCCTGAGCTTCAAAAGTAAAAAATAAAAAATAAAAATTCTCATGCACCGTACTCACGTCACCAACCGTCTGATCCGCTCATTTTCACCATTCATCCATCCAGCGAAAATTGCAAAATCACCGGCAAAACAGCAACAACGACAACGAAACGGAAAAACGGAAAAACAATGCGAAAATCTCGCGAAAAACTTCGATTGAAGTCAATTTGACTGAAATAATTTAACTGAAAATGTTTCTTAGCCTTCTGTGTAGCAGCAACATTTCTTAGCCTTCTGTGTAGCAACAATACTGAACAAAATCAGTGAAGAAAATCTCGTAGTGAGTGAAGTACGGCCTCAAGCTACACTAATTGGCCCAAAATTCCGGATGACGAAACTCTATTTACAGAGAATGACTCGCCAGCACTCAATCTGTAAAGATCAACCAGTCGCCTTCAAAACACAAACGTTGAAACTCAATTTGCAGGGAATGACTCGCTATAGTACTCGATCTGCAAAGATCAACTTTTGGTCGGCTTTACAATGGAAACATCAGAAAGAGACTAAATCCAGTCTTTGAAGTCATAAACCGTAACTGAATCTACGAAATTACAATTGCGAGTGAAGTAACAGTATAAGCAAAACTATGATGACTGCTAAAGCGATCAACAGCGAGTGAAGCACAGCAGCAAACGACAAAATCATTGGTCGAAAATGACCCTTGCAAGAAGTGACTCACAAGCACTCGACTTGCAAAGACTGACCTCAATCCTCAACACACAAAGAAACATTTCCGTTTTCCGTTTTCGCTTTCGCTTTCCACAACCTGCTTTCCTCCCTAACTCCAATCATTCATTCTTGGTCCGTTTTTTGGCCCGACCCAAATCAAATTGCATCATCCAGGTCCGAGCAGAACGATTTTGTCCACATCGGGCTTGATGAGATTCTCGCCCACAGGTCGCGTAGGTCCGTTAAAGAAATTCCGCGTACCATCAGGCAGATCAGACATTCATCATCACGTTTGAAATCAGGATACAAACCAACCAGAGATTTCAGTAACATTGCATTCGTTTCACACGGCTATTGCATTCATTCGTTTCGTTTCACACAGCTACTTCTCGTTCCCTCTTGCAAAGTGGAACACAATGGGAGCCCCAAAAAACGCTAATACCCCAATCCATGGCAATCCATGGCCATTTTGGGGTTCCCATTGTGTTCCACTTTGCAAGAGAGAACGAGAAGTAGCTGTGTGAAACGAATGAATGCAATAGCCGTGTGAAACGAATGCAATGTTACTGAAATCTCTGGTTGGTTTGTATCCTGATTTCAAACGTGATGATGAATGTCTGATCTGCCTGATAGTACGCGGAATTTCTTTAACGGACCTACGCGACCTGTGGGCGAGAATCTCATCAAGCCCGATGTGGACAAAATCGTTCTGCTTGGACCTGGATGATGCGATTTGATTTGGGTCGGGCCAAAAAACGGACCAAGAGTGAATGATTGGAGGTAGGGAGGAAAGCGAAAGCGAAAATGGAAAACGGAAATGTCTCTTTGTGTTGAGGATTGAGGTCAGTCTTTGCAAGTCGAGTGCTTGTGAGTCACTTCTTGCAAGAGTCATTTTCGACCAAGAGTCATTTTCGACCAATGATTTTGTCGTTTGCTGTTGTGCTTCACTCGCTGTTGATCGCTTTAGCAGTCATCATAGTTTTGCTTATACTGTAACTTCACTCGCAATTGTAATTTCGTAGATTCAGTTACGGTTTGTGACTTCAAAGACTGGATTTACTCTCTTTTCTGATGTTTCCATTGTAAAGCCGACTAAAGTTGATCTTTGCAGATCGAGTGCTATAGCGAGTCATTCCCTGCAAATTGAGTTTCAACGTTTGTGTTTTGAAGGCGACTGGTTGATCTTTACAGATTGAGTGCTGGCGAGTCATTCTCTGTAAATAGAGTTTCGTCATCCGGAATTTTGGGCCAATTAGTGTAGCTTGAGGCCATACTTCACTCACTACGAGATTTTCTTCTACTGATTTTGTTCAGTATTGTTGCTACACAGAAGGCTAAGAAACATTTTCAGTCAAATTATTTCAGTCAAATTGACTTCAATCGAAGTTTTTCGCGAGATTTTCGCATTGTTTTTCCGTTTTTCCATTTCGTTGTTTCGTTGTCGTTGTTGCTGTTTTGCCGGTGATTGTGCAATTTTCGCTGGATGGATGAATGGTGAAAATGAGCGGATCAGACGATCAGACGGTTGGTGACGTGAGTACGGCGCATGAGAATTTTTATTTTTGTTTTTTATTTTTTACTTTTGAAGCTCAGGCTCAGTTCTTTTGTTTGCTTTGCTGCATTTTTTTGGTGATTTCTTAGCAGCTTTCCGCTATTTCCCCAAATTTTCCATCAGCAGATGGCAATTTCTCAATGCAAACTATCCTACACTTGTTCATGGAACGTTTTGCTGCTGTCTTGTGTAAGAGGCTAGCGAAAGTAACTGAAGAGGGCCAGTCCACGCTGACCTAAGACCGCCGCTAGTTCTCGAGGTCGAAACAGCTTTCTTTGTCTTTGTTACCACTTTACGTGATGTACGGGCAAGGGAAGAGTTAAGACTCTGTTTGTCGTACGAAAAGAGCTTTTATTTTGAAGTTGGAAGTGTGAAGGTGTAAGGTGTAAGGAGGAGTTCAGAGTTTGGAGGTCCAGAGAGTGGTTGTAAATGAGATTAAAAAATTGGGTGCCCTGGCACTATCGTTGTCCTCTAATGTTTGATTTTTCGTTTTTTTCGCTTAACGATTTCCGTGTTACGATTTTCCACTTTAGACAGGCAATGATGGATGTTTTGTGGAACGCGCACTTAACGGATTTTTATCCGACAGGTCGTTGTTCGAGGAGTTCACTCCGAAAGTGTGGAAGGTGCAAACGTGACCGAACAGTCTACAATACTGGCAATGATCGTGGAACTGTACGAAGAGATGCAGTCGAAGGCGAAGATAGAAGCACGAATTGGCGCTCTCAACTCGTGCACCCAGCGAAAAATGATGTTCAACGACTCTTATGGAATGGAAGTAAGAGAAATGCTAAAGAATTTCTTGACCGAAGGACTGAATGGAGTCCGGAAAGTAAGCGAGCCAGACGTTGAACGCAGCCAGGACGACATAATACAACAACGGACCATTTTACAAAAACGAATGGGACTAAAAGCAAAATCCGTTTATGACAAGAGAATGGAGATCAAAAAAGTAGTGGACGAAGAGACGTTTAAATTTGTGATGGAATTTTTGCAGCGTATGATCAACCATGAACGAGCAGATTTGGGTAAAGCCAGCACAAGCACTTGTGACAGTGCAACCAGAAGACTTACTACTGCTAAAATGATCAAGTACGGTTGGCAATGTTTCTTCGAAGATATCACGATGACGAAACCGTTGGGTATACGCAAGGTGTATACAATAGATGCAGTAAGCGAATTCTCTACTCAAGAATCTCGCCACATCGACGAGATATATGAGTCTTTCGGCTCAATCGGACCGGTTACAAATGAGGTTTCTAAAACTCATCCCGGAAGTCAATCACTACGCCGAGTAAACCCAGTTATTGTTCATGCTGAACAGCTGATGACCACTCGACAATCCACTGCTTTGCAACCGGTTCATTTGAATGCTGAACGGCCCAGTGTTTTGCAATCTATTTCGTTGAATGCTAATCGGCCCGGTGTTATACGATCAATTTCATTGAATGCTGAACGACCCAGTGCTTCGCAATCAATTTCGTTAAAAGCGAATACTGAACGGTCCACCACTTTTCAACCCGATCCGTTAAGAACGGATAATGAACAATCCATACCGCTAAAAGGCACTGATCAGTCCATGTCTTTGAAACACGCTGATGTCGGTACGAATGATGAAGACGTTACCAAACAGTCATATGCAACGAAGCCGTCTGATGTACATGTAGTACGGCCCCAGTTAAGTCAAATTAAGGTCAAAGTGTTTGAAGAAATTCAAAATTGCCCAAATCCGGTGTCGTCTGGCGACGATAAACAATCCAGTCAAGGTCAAACTCGTGCTGTTCCACAGAAGTCCGGAAATAAAACTCATGTCGTTCCAGTGAAGCCAGGAAATAAAGCTCATGTCGTTCCAGTGAAGCCAGGAAATAAAAGGAAAACAGCGGGAACAGAATACGAAAACCGTTTGCAAAAGGAAAATAATGTGCAAAAGGGAGGTCAATCTGAGAAAGTCGTAAAACGAAAGGGAAATCGTGGTAGTTATTTCGATGATTGCCGGAAAGTAGCGAAGAACCGGTGGAACAGCAGAAGGTTTTTCTGATTTTTGATTTTTGATTTTTGATTTTCGTTTTCATTTTATTTTCACTTTCCGAGGTCGTTTCATTTCGGGTTTGTCAATTGAGTTTTCTTTTTCCGGTTTTGTTTAGTTTCGAACTTTTCAATCAAGTTCATTTCGAACTTTTCAGTCAAGTTAATTTCGAGCTTTTTAATCAAGTTCATTTCGAGCTTTTCAGTCAAGTCGATTTTATTCGGTTTGGTTTTAACTTCCTCAGTTTAATTCGATTCGACTTTGTTTGATTCTGAATTTTCCGGTTTTGTTTTTTGATTTTGGTTTTTTGATTTTGGTTTTCGTTAAGGTTTTTCGTTGCTGTATTTTGCGTTATGTTATGAACTAATAAAATGGTCTTGATGAAGAGTTTTGGTGTGGTTTTCGTTCCCGTCGTCGGCTTGAAGTGAGTCGGCTTAAGGTTGTGTGTCTTGTCTTGAGGTTGACGCTCTGAGGGTAGGACGTCAGAGGTGATGCAGTGACTTTTCGGCCCAACCGGTACCATTTGCCGGTACGTTTTCCGGTTCAGTTTCTCAAGTCAGTTTTGTGGGCGATTTTTCCAACTCGTTTTTCGGCTCGTTTTTCAAATCGGTTTTCGATTTTATACTCGCTTTTCCGGTTGAATCCGGTTTTTCAGCCTGGGTTTTTCAACCCGGCTATTCGGTTCAGCGGGCTTCGCACACCACGCACACCACGCTGTGCCGTTTCCTCACGTTGTGAGATTTTTTACGAGTCGAATGCGAGTGGGTCGCTTATGTATATTTCTTGAGTGCTCTTCCAAAGGGAAACTTTGTTTCCGGTTGACGTGGTTAGTTTTGGTAGTCTGTCAACCATTTGATGACTTGTGAGTGTGCCTCGCTCGCTCGCTTGTGTGTACGCTGAAAGATGCTTTCGCTTATGTGAAAATAATTTTGCAGTTAAGACTGCCTAGAGTTATACTTCAAGGATTTTGGATTCATCAGCTTGAGTGTAAACGAATCACTCTCTACGAGTGAACCTTCGATGGTGCTTAAATCACTTGTGTGTGCACTCCGTATTGTGCTGAAGTGTGTTTTCGCTTTTGAGAACGCATTCTTTGCAGTTAAGGCTGTTGAGAATTGCTTCGAGAAAGTTAGCTCCGTCAGGTTGAGTGTAAGCGAGTCACTCTCTGCGAATGAGCTCTCAGCGGTGGTTCCATGATTGATATGGAAGAGACAAATGATCTTTCAGCGAAGGTTCCACGAATGATTGATCTGGAAGAGGCGCTTTCGCGTGGAGTTGGAGTTGAATTCTTGTGGAACCGATACCAGTTCTTCGATAAAGGGTTTTTCACTCTGTGATTGACAATCGTGGTCAATCAGTGCCGGTTATTCACCCGGTTGTCGCCTGGTACCGGTTGTTCGCCTGAGGTTGTTCGCCTGACGTTGTTCGCCTGACGCGTGAGGGTGGTTTCGGTTGGTTGGGTTCCCACGTGACACGAAGTTCCCACGTGACACGAATTTCGCTTAGTTCTGTTCATCGCACGTCGCACTTTGTGTTTCTTCATCCATTCATCCATTCATTCATTCTTTATTGTGTTGGTACGGAATAGGTACACCGAGGAGAGCTGAATGCGTATGAAAGGTGGATCTTGTACAAATTAGGAAGTCTGGGAATATCGTATCACGAAGAAAACGTGATTTGCCTGACGAAAGCGAAGATCCCGTTGTACGTGAAGTTCGTAGCAAGTCTTGGACAGAAATTCAATTTCACTCGCCGCCCGCACGATCCAATAGCTTTGAACGAGATTTCGCTCGCGTTTGAAAAGTTGATACAAGAAACCAATCAGTATGGCCAGAAAGTTATGCTTGAACGCGACTTGAAGCAGCTATATGATGAGATAAAGAGTTCTGCAAGAAATCTTCAAGTGGAAGACGTTACGCATGCGCAACATTTCATACGACAAATGTACGAAAAAACTGAACTTTTTCTCAGAGAGAATGATGATGTGATTGTTGCACCATCCGATAAAGGAGGAAAAACTGTCATTATGGATAGAAGGTCATATGAGGAAAAAGTCCAGGATCACATAAAGCTAAACCTTTTGAACCATACTTACTTTCATTGGAAAAGTGGATCAATTGAACAGTGTCGTACTATTCTCGAGCCGAAGTACGACACAATTCGGATGAAAATGAACCCATTCTTTGTGGCCGACGCAGCGAATGGTTGTAAGAATGTGTGCATGCCGTTAAAGCAAGAGCCATATATGATCGCACGTCTTTATGCACTCGTCAAAGTTCATAAGGAGGATTATCCTGTTAGACCGATAGTGTCTGCACCGGATTGTTGGGCCAAGGATCTCTCGTTGTGGATACTGAAGAAGTTAGAATTAATATCGGTGTTACTTGATGATTTCAAAGTCAAGAACTCGGAGGGATTCATGAAAATGATATCAAATGAGAAACTGAAGTCCCAAGATCATCGGCTAGCAACGTGGGATTACGATGCGATGTTCACGAATGTCCCATTCCAGTTTGTAAAACGGATTATTGTGCATTATTACTATGAAGTGTCAAAAGAAACTTCGGTTCCGGTCGAGCTCTTCGTTGAAGCTGTATCTTTCCTTGTTGAGTTTTCATGTTATTTTATATTCAACGGCGAGATATATAGGCAAACGAAGTGCCTCACTATGGGTAACATGTTGTCACAAATGCTTGCGGATATCGCCACCAATTATGCAACGAAGAGAGCCGTAGATAGAGTCGGAATGGAAAACATCTCGTTCTTAGGGAAATATGTGGACGACTTCGCCGGAGCGATGAAGGAGAGTCATATTTCAATGTTTGAAAATGAGTTGACGAACGTGATAAAAGGTTTGAAGATAAAACGGAAGGACGAGTCGTCAGCTAATTCTGTGACTTTCTTGGACATGATGATAACTAGGAAAGATTGCCAATCGGTCGTGTCAAGGTGGTGGTCGAAAGAATGCAGTGCAAGAGTCATTCTGAATTATCATTCTTTCCATCCGATGAGCATGAAACGCAACATTATCGAAGAATATATTCGGCATGCTATAAGGGTTACATCGCCTGAGCTGATGGCTATTACGGTCAAAAATTTAAGGTTGATATTGAGAAGAAGCTCTTATCCAACTAGTATTTCGGAACCGATTCTCAAGATCCAGCTATCAAAACTTGGAGGATTATTCGTGACGTCAACTTATGGATCACCTGATGACGTTGTTGATGTTGAAAGGGAAATTGGATTTGAAGACAGGTACGCACATTTGAAGAAAAAGGATGGAATGAGAGTGGACAAGAACATGCTACATATTCCGATGCCATTACACGATTTCGGTACGATGAAAAAGCTAAAGAGTATTTCGAGAAATAACTTTGTACGGTGCAGAATAGCCCCAAGAACGACGCGATCGAATAGAGATAAAGTGTTCTCGAAGTTGAAAGATAAGATGGATTTCACGAGCATCCGGTTTGCGATTTTCGAATTGAGATGTCGGCACTGTTCATTCAAGGAGGTCTGTCGCACAAACAATCAGGATTTGATGAGGACCATGAATTTTCATCTCAACCGGCCAGGGTCACTATTACGGTCGCATGTAGAAGAGAACCCAAACCATGTAATCATGGACCGTCCTATGGCCATCAGAGTGTTTAGATCTTCGTACGATCTAGGGTTGGTGTATTCGCGAGTCAAGTAAGATTTGGTTTAATGAAATAAAAGATGATGATAAATGATGATTCTTTGTTGCTTTTATTTTGTAGTAAAGGTTGAGCCTGGACCAGGAGCACTGACTTGTGACCAGAAGTCTATGTCGCCGCGAGAGGTTTCCCGTGGTTTGCCGTGACGGTTTTTTCTGTGGATGATTCATAGTTTTAGGTGATTGTTCTGTAAACGGAGTCTTCGTTCGAAGTTTTCTGTGGCGAATTGTCTGTAGCTTACCAGTGAGAGGTTTTGTACAGGAGACGAATTTAGCGAAGACTTTCCGTGAGAATCATTGGTGTGTGTGACCCTGAGAGTTGTGACGAGTTTGGTTCCCTTGTTGAGTGATCGGTTGATCGCATTGCCTTTGTGAAATTGGTATATTTTGTCAGCGGTGTTCGAACGGTACAGTTTGAGTTTTCACTGGTTTCAACTTTTCGGCTGGTTAAACTTACGTTTGCGGTTTTCAATTTTCTGCTTGATTGGTGTAAGAAGGAAGAGGTACCGAGTCTAGATGGCCAGTTCCAAAAGTGGTGAGATAAAGGTGAGAGATTTTCTTTCTTCTTTTCCTTTGTTTGTCAGTTTTGGAGAATGAACCTTGCCGGTGCATTCTCTTTTTTGTTTTTTCTTTTTTGTTCGTTAATTTTGGAAGACGGACCTTACCGCTGCGTTCGCAGTCGAATTGCCTTTTGTTTTATAGTTTCCTTTTGTGTTGCAGTCTTGTTGTGATTTTGAAGTTGATTTTGACGTTGATTTTGATTTCGATTTTGCTGCGTTTAGGGATGAATTTCATAGCAGCTTCCAAGAATGTCCGAACTTCCATCAGTCGATGGCAACTAATCTGAAAAAACTGAAATCACTTGTTCGATAGTAAAGTTTTTCGCTGTCTTGTGTAAGAGGCTAGCGGAAGCAACTGAAGATGGTCAGTCCACTCTGACCAGTGACCGCCGTTAGTTCTCGAGGTCGAAACAGCTTTTCTTTCTTCTTTTTTGTCACTTTACGTGATGTGTGGGCAAGGGAAGAGCTATAGCTCTGTTTGTCGTTCCGAAGGATAGTTTCTTTGTGATTTAGTGAATGTGAAAAAGGAGTCCTGTTTTGGTTTGTGTGCAGATGTCCGGTTCTTGCAATTTGCGCCCCTGAGCTTTTCGTCTCAGGTTAAGCAAAATTGGTATGTGCGAAGTTGTTTATGTCGTCGTAAGATGAAAGGTGCCCTGGCACTATCGTTGTCCACTCTTACCTTGTTAGGCGGCGCTTATTGCATGGATTGGGGTATTAGCGTTTTTTGGGGTTCCCATTGTGTTCCACTTTGCAAGAGAGAACGAGAAGTAGCTGTGTGAAACGAATGAATGCAATAGCCGTGTGAAACGAATGCAATGTTACTGAAATCTCTGGTTGGTTTGTATCCTGATTTCAAACGTGATGATGAATGTCTGATCTGCCTGATAGTACGCGGAATTTCTTTAACGGACCTACGCGACCTGTGGGCGAGAATCTCATCAAGCCCGATGTGGACAAAATCGTTCTGCTTGGACCTGGATGATGCGTTTTGATTTGGGTCGGGCCAAAAAACGGACCAAGAGTGAATGATTGGAGTTAGGGAGGAAAGCGAAAGCGAAAATGGAAAACGGAAATGTCTCTTTGTGTTGAGGATTGAGGTCAGTCTTTGCAAGTCGAGTGCTTGTGAGTCACTTCTTGCAAGAGTCATTTTCGACCAAGAGTCATTTTCGACCAATGATTTTGTCGTTTGCTGCTGTGCTTCACTCGCTGTTGATCGCTTTAGCAGTCATCATAGTTTTGCTTATACTGTTACTTCACTCGCAATTGTAATTTCGTAGATTCAGTTACGGTTTGTGACTTCAAAGACTGGATTTACTCTCTTTTCTGATGTTTCCATTGTAAAGCCGACTAAAGTTGATCTTTGCAGATCGAGTGCTATAGCGAGTCATTCCCTGCAAATTGAGTTTCAACGTTTGTGTTTTGAAGGCGACTGGTTGATCTTTACAGATTGAGTGCTGGCGAGTCATTCTCTGTAAATAGAGTTTCGTCATCCGGAATTTTGGGCCAATTAGTGTAGCTTGAGGCCATACTTCACTCACTACGAGATTTTCTTCTACTGATTTTGTTCAGTATTGTTGCTACACAGAAGGCTAAGAAACATTTTCAGTCAAATTATTTCAGTCAAATTGACTTCAATCGAAGTTTTTCGCGAGATTTTCGCATTGTTTTTCCGTTTTTCCATTTCGTTGTTTCGTTGTCGTTGTTGCTGTTTTGCCGGTGATTGTGCAATTTTCGCTGGATGGATGAATGGTGAAAATGAGCGGATCAGACGATCAGACGGTTGGTGACGTGAGTACGGCGCATGAGAATTTTTATTTTTGTTTTTTATTTTTTACTTTTGAAGCTCAGGCTCAGTTCTTTTGTTTGCTTTGCTGCATTTTTTTTGGTGATTTCTTAGCAGCTTTCCGCTATTTCCCCAAATTTTCCATCAGCAGATGGCAATTTCTCAATGCAAACTATCCTACACTTGTTCATGGAACGTTTTGCTGCTGTCTTGTGTAAGAGGCTAGCGGAAGCAACTGAAGATGGTCAGTCCACTCTGACCAGTGACCGCCGTTAGTTCTCGAGGTCGAAACAGCTTTTCTTTCTTCTTTTTTGTCACTTTACGTGATGTGTGGGCAAGGGAAGAGCTATAGCTCTGTTTGTCGTTCCGAAGGATAGTTTCTTTGTGATTTAGTGAATGTGAAAAAGGAGTCCTGTTTTGGTTTGTGTGCAGATGTCCGGTTCTTGCAATTTGCGCCCCTGAGCTTTTCGTCTCAGGTTAAGCAAAATTGGTATGTGCGAAGTTGTTTATGTCGTCGTAAGATGAAAGGTGCCCTGGCACTATCGTTGTCCACTCTTACCTTGTTAGGCGGCGCTTATTGCATGGATTGGGGTATTAGCGTTTTTTGGGGTTCCCATTGTGTTCCACTTTGCAAGAGAGAACGAGAAGTAGCTGTGTGAAACGAATGAATGCAATAGCCGTGTGAAACGAATGCAATGTTACTGAAATCTCTGGTTGGTTTGTATCCTGATTTCAAACGTGATGATGAATGTCTGATCTGCCTGATAGTACGCGGAATTTCTTTAACGGACCTACGCGACCTGTGGGCGAGAATCTCATCAAGCCCGATGTGGACAAAATCGTTCTGCTTGGACCTGGATGATGCGATTTGATTTGGGTCGGGCCAAAAAACGGACCAAGAGTGAATGATTGGAGTTAGGGAGGAAAGCGAAAGCGAAAATGGAAAACGGAAATGTCTCTTTGTGTTGAGGATTGAGGTCAGTCTTTGCAAGTCGAGTGCTTGTGAGTCACTTCTTGCAAGAGTCATTTTCGACCAAGAGTCATTTTCGACCAATGATTTTGTCGTTTGCTGTTGTGCTTCACTCGCTGTTGATCGCTTTAGCAGTCATCATAGTTTTGCTTATACTGTTACTTCACTCGCAATTGTAATTTCGTAGATTCAGTTACGGTTTGTGACTTCAAAGACTGGATTTACTCTCTTTTCTGATGTTTCCATTGTAAAGCCGACTAAAGTTGATCTTTGCAGATCGAGTGCTATAGCGAGTCATTCCCTGCAAATTGAGTTTCAACGTTTGTGTTTTGAAGGCGACTGGTTGATCTTTACAGATTGAGTGCTGGCGAGTCATTCTCTGTAAATAGAGTTTCGTCATCCGGAATTTTGGGCCAATTAGTGTAGCTTGAGGCCATACTTCACTCACTACGAGATTTTCTTCTACTGATTTTGTTCAGTATTGTTGCTACACAGAAGGCTAAGAAACATTTTCAGTCAAATTATTTCAGTCAAATTGACTTCAATCGAAGTTTTTCGCGAGATTTTCGCATTGTTTTTCCGTTTTTCCATTTCGTTGTTTCGTTGTCGTTGTTGCTGTTTTGCCGGTGATTGTGCAATTTTCGCTGGATGGATGAATGGTGAAAATGAGCGGATCAGACGATCAGACGGTTGGTGACGTGAGTACGGCGCATGAGAATTTTTATTTTTGTTTTTTATTTTTTACTTTTGAAGCTCAGGCTCAGTTCTTTTGTTTGCTTTGCTGCATTTTTTTGGTGATTTCTTAGCAGCTTTCCGCTATTTCCCCAAATTTTCCATCAGCAGATGGCAATTTCTCAATGCAAACTATCCTACACTTGTTCATGGAACGTTTTGCTGCTGTCTTGTGTAAGAGGCTAGCGGAAGCAACTGAAGATGGTCAGTCCACTCTGACCAGTGACCGCCGTTAGTTCTCGAGGTCGAAACAGCTTTTCTTTCTTCTTTTTTGTCACTTTACGTGATGTGTGGGCAAGGGAAGAGCTATAGCTCTGTTTGTCGTTCCGAAGGATAGTTTCTTTGTGATTTAGTGAATGTGAAAAAGGAGTCCTGTTTTGGTTTGTGTGCAGATGTCCGGTTCTTGCAATTTGCGCCCCTGAGCTTTTCGTCTCAGGTTAAGCAAAATTGGTATGTGCGAAGTTGTTTATGTCGTCGTAAGATGAAAGGTGCCCTGGCACTATCGTTGTCCACTCTTACCTTGTTAGGCGGCGCTTATTGCATGGATTGGGGTATTAGCGTTTTTTGGGGTTCCCATTGTGTTCCACTTTGCAAGAGAGAACGAGAAGTAGCTGTGTGAAACGAATGAATGCAATAGCCGTGTGAAACGAATGCAATGTTACTGAAATCTCTGGTTGGTTTGTATCCTGATTTCAAACGTGATGATGAATGTCTGATCTGCCTGATAGTACGCGGAATTTCTTTAACGGACCTACGCGACCTGTGGGCGAGAATCTCATCAAGCCCGATGTGGACAAAATCGTTCTGCTTGGACCTGGATGATGCGATTTGATTTGGGTCGGGCCAAAAAACGGACCAAGAGTGAATGATTGGAGTTAGGGAGGAAAGCGAAAGCGAAAATGGAAAACGGAAATGTCTCTTTGTGTTGAGGATTGAGGTCAGTCTTTGCAAGTCGAGTGCTTGTGAGTCACTTCTTGCAAGAGTCATTTTCGACCAAGAGTCATTTTCGACCAATGATTTTGTCGTTTGCTGTTGTGCTTCACTCGCTGTTGATCGCTTTAGCAGTCATCATAGTTTTGCTTATACTGTAACTTCACTCGCAATTGTAATTTCGTAGATTCAGTTACGGTTTGTGACTTCAAAGACTGGATTTACTCTCTTTTCTGATGTTTCCATTGTAAAGCCGACTAAAGTTGATCTTTGCAGATCGAGTGCTATAGCGAGTCATTCCCTGCAAATTGAGTTTCAACGTTTGTGTTTTGAAGGCGACTGGTTGATCTTTACAGATTGAGTGCTGGCGAGTCATTCTCTGTAAATAGAGTTTCGTCATCCGGAATTTTGGGCCAATTAGTGTAGCTTGAGGCCATACTTCACTCACTACGAGATTTTCTTCTACTGATTTTGTTCAGTATTGTTGCTACACAGAAGGCTAAGAAACATTTTCAGTCAAATTATTTCAGTCAAATTGACTTCAATCGAAGTTTTTCGCGAGATTTTCGCATTGTTTTTCCGTTTTTCCATTTCGTTGTTTCGTTGTCGTTGTTGCTGTTTTGCCGGTGATTGTGCAATTTTCGCTGGATGGATGAATGGTGAAAATGAGCGGATCAGACGGTTGGTGACGTGAGTACGGCGCATGAGAATTTTTATTTTTGTTTTTTATTTTTTACTTTTGAAGCTCAGGCTCAGTTCTTTTGTTTGCTTTGCTGCATTTTTTTGGTGATTTCTTAGCAGCTTTCCGCTATTTCCCCAAATTTTCCATCAGCAGATGGCAATTTCTCAATGCAAACTATCCTACACTTGTTCATGGAACGTTTTGCTGCTGTCTTGTGTAAGAGGCTAGCGGAAGCAACTGAAGATGGTCAGTCCACTCTGACCAGTGACCGCCGTTAGTTCTCGAGGTCGAAACAGCTTTTCTTTCTTCTTTTTTGTCACTTTACGTGATGTGTGGGCAAGGGAAGAGCTATAGCTCTGTTTGTCGTTCCGAAGGATAGTTTCTTTGTGATTTAGTGAATGTGAAAAAGGAGTCCTGTTTTGGTTTGTGTGCAGATGTCCGGTTCTTGCAATTTGCGCCCCTGAGCTTTTCGTCTCAGGTTAAGCAAAATTGGTATGTGCGAAGTTGTTTATGTCGTCGTAAGATGAAAGGTGCCCTGGCACTATCGTTGTCCACTCTTACCTTGTTAGGCGGCGCTTATTGCATGGATTGGGGTATTAGCGTTTTTTGGGGTTCCCATTGTGTTCCACTTTGCAAGAGAGAACGAGAAGTAGCTGTGTGAAACGAATGAATGCAATAGCCGTGTGAAACGAATGCAATGTTACTGAAATCTCTGGTTGGTTTGTATCCTGATTTCAAACGTGATGATGAATGTCTGATCTGCCTGATAGTACGCGGAATTTCTTTAACGGACCTACGCGACCTGTGGGCGAGAATCTCATCAAGCCCGATGTGGACAAAATCGTTCTGCTTGGACCTGGATGATGCGATTTGATTTGGGTCGGGCCAAAAAACGGACCAAGAGTGAATGATTGGAGTTAGGGAGGAAAGCGAAAGCGAAAATGGAAAACGGAAATGTCTCTTTGTGTTGAGGATTGAGGTCAGTCTTTGCAAGTCGAGTGCTTGTGAGTCACTTCTTGCAAGAGTCATTTTCGACCAAGAGTCATTTTCGACCAATGATTTTGTCGTTTGCTGTTGTGCTTCACTCGCTGTTGATCGCTTTAGCAGTCATCATAGTTTTGCTTATACTGTTACTTCACTCGCAATTGTAATTTCGTAGATTCAGTTACGGTTTGTGACTTCAAAGACTGGATTTACTCTCTTTTCTGATGTTTCCATTGTAAAGCCGACTAAAGTTGATCTTTGCAGATCGAGTGCTATAGCGAGTCATTCCCTGCAAATTGAGTTTCAACGTTTGTGTTTTGAAGGCGACTGGTTGATCTTTACAGATTGAGTGCTGGCGAGTCATTCTCTGTAAATAGAGTTTCGTCATCCGGAATTTTGGGCCAATTAGTGTAGCTTGAGGCCATACTTCACTCACTACGAGATTTTCTTCTACTGATTTTGTTCAGTATTGTTGCTACACAGAAGGCTAAGAAACATTTTCAGTCAAATTATTTCAGTCAAATTGACTTCAATCGAAGTTTTTCGCGAGATTTTCGCATTGTTTTTCCGTTTTTCCATTTCGTTGTTTCGTTGTCGTTGTTGCTGTTTTGCCGGTGATTGTGCAATTTTCGCTGGATGGATGAATGGTGAAAATGAGCGGATCAGACGATCAGACGGTTGGTGACGTGAGTACGGCGCATGAGAATTTTTATTTTTGTTTTTTATTTTTTACTTTTGAAGCTCAGGCTCAGTTCTTTTGTTTGCTTTGCTGCATTTTTTTGGTGATTTCTTAGCAGCTTTCCGCTATTTCCCCAAATTTTCCATCAGCAGATGGCAATTTCTCAATGCAAACTATCCTACACTTGTTCATGGAACGTTTTGCTGCTGTCTTGTGTAAGAGGCTAGCGGAAGCAACTGAAGATGGTCAGTCCACTCTGACCAGTGACCGCCGTTAGTTCTCGAGGTCGAAACAGCTTTTCTTTCTTCTTTTTTGTCACTTTACGTGATGTGTGGGCAAGGGAAGAGCTATAGCTCTGTTTGTCGTTCCGAAGGATAGTTTCTTTGTGATTTAGTGAATGTGAAAAAGGAGTCCTGTTTTGGTTTGTGTGCAGATGTCCGGTTCTTGCAATTTGCGCCCCTGAGCTTTTCGTCTCAGGTTAAGCAAAATTGGTATGTGCGAAACTGTACTGACTTTCTTCTGAGACATTAAACTATTTACTGTTCTGTCGCCTGGTTTGATTGAAAATCTACTACTTCATTAGTTTCAACATTTATTTGCTATAAACGGAAACACTAACTAGAGCCCATCGCATTATCTTGTGTTCACTGTCGTTAACAGAAGAAATAGCCACATCTAAAAGGTATAAGAATACTTAAAGGATACTCGCAAAAAAGGGTTGAACCATTTCTGAAATCCATAATTCATAGAATATCCGTCGTACGAAAACCATAAAAACCCAAATGAATAAAATGAGAAACGTATCACTTTGTGTGGTTTTGAAGATACTTTTTTGCGAATTGTTGCGTAGTGGCACAAGGTTAACAGCTAAAGAAATCTCGAAAGCTTCAAATACATTTTTATAGCCCGCAGAAGGCCACAAGCTTTGACATGGGATCTACTACAAAAAAACCCGAGATTTTTAAAACGACCTACTAATAAATGACACGTGTTCAATCAGCGCGTGGACACTATTTCGGTAGTCTGAAGCACACTAAATGTCAACATAGTTTTTAGATTTGTTAGTTATGTGTGATATAGCAAAACCAATGAAGTAATAGATTTATTTGTTTCAGCAATGTCAATGCACTTTAAATTGGCTTTGCTCATATAAAATCTGCATTTACATTTATTACTTCTCTTCCCTTCTGGTGAAGATCTTGCCTTCCCTCTCGTCAAAATAAAAATTTGGAAGCACATACGTAAGCTACTATTACGATATTCCAACAAAGTGACAAATTTTATGATATATCGCAATGACACGCTAAAACGTTAATTTAAAAATAATTTCGAGTGCGACTGTTCACACTCCGCAATGCATTTTAGGGAAGCATATCCAAGTCTGAGAGCCACATACAATTATCGTTCTCTTCATTAGTCCCATTCCAATGGCGCACAGCCCGTGATACTTTGAGTAAATTGTTGTTTCAATGCATTATTATATCTCCATTAGTCACCAGCTCAAATGCGAACTTTATTTTGTAAGTACAAAGATAATAGCGAAACACTTACGTGTTTACTTTTAATTAATAATTTTCCAGCTCACTCTTATAATATTCCTTAGTATGTGAACACTGCTATACGCACTCACATAACTATATGTGCATTTAAGCCCTTTGCGAAAACTTCTTTTTTTCCGTCTCTTCGTTTGTTTTGATTTTCAATTTTCTTTTTATACGTCCTTGTTTCTAGCTAAAACACATACAGTGCTGTCTGAATAAGATACACACAATAAAGCTCTACAATAATAAATTGCAAAAAAAAATTCAGCGACAGACTCGCTTTTGAATTTATGTATTTTATAGCAAGTGTTTCCTAGGTGAAAGGACTTTGGGTGGTGTGTTATGCGATTTTAAAATGGTTTTACCGAAAAAGAGACCAAGTGCTTGCATAAAATTGTCGGTTATAAGTGCATACGAGTACGCTTTGCCCGAATAACCAAAACTATGTAGTGAAGGGAAAATTTATTTTGAATATTTAGATGCACATTTCACAAAGCACAAAAACGAATGATTTCAAATAAGAACAGCTTATATTATATATGACCATTCATCGGGTTATTTGATGGAAATATTTGTAAACATTTTTGAAATTGATACCAAGAAATGTTTTGTTGTAAAACCAACAATTGCATTTAATTCAACTCGTTTCGTGGAAGTAAGCAGTCGGAATTGTTTGCCAACAATTTTCAGTTAAATGAAACAACATTCAACATTCAATCAATTATACTAAAATGCTCGTCATTTTCGACGATATTTGCGTTAAGTTGGACGGACAGCATGATTTTATTTTATCAATTGTTGATGTCGGTAGCGATAAATAATGTCAAGGTAGTTAAAATCCATATGCCGTCGGATCATCGCAAAGTCGGATAAATATATTCTGGGACTAACTACATCGGACCAGATTTGATGTCAAAGGTGACATCCTTTTTCAAAGAAAGGTGAGCTAGGACGAAAAACCTGAAAAATCAAAGTTCGAAACTTAGAAATTTGTAACTCAGCTCAGTATACCAAAGGTTTAGTTGATCTTAGCACCGCCAAAATGTTTGGTAAGGTATGATGAGGTGAATGGTGAAAAACTACAGCAATTCTGTGCAAAAATCGCTGTCAGTTGCGAAAAACGAAAGATTAAAAATGTCAACACAATTCAGCTTCGAATTAGACTGACCAAAAATGTCTTACAGCACCACACTTCAAGCATGAGTGGTACTCTAAATAAAGTACTGCAGCTATCCTTACTAATGACTCATTAGAAGCACTTTTGCTTCACTTTTGCTTGAAGTGCGTTGCTTACAAATTATTTACGAAGTATGTCCGATGTTATAAAGCGTGAACAGGTCGTAAGTCGTAATACTTTGGACGTGTATATAATACGTTTGGAACGACAGTTATCATGACATCCACACCAGCTTAATCATTACAAGCCACTTGTTCTGCTCCACTTACATACTCATTCATCTGAGCGAGACCAGTCTCTTTGATTAAAACCTTATCTCTACTGGAAACTGTGAATTCGGTCAGAACCTAGAACTGTATTGTGGGTTTGTTGTCCTTTGATGGACCAGTCCATTAAGGAATTGGGGCTGAAAAACGAAAATATGAGTTACTACAATAAGTGAGCTAATGTATCCGTTTATATAGTTATAATGCAATAATATTTCGATAAAAGAAGTAAAAGATTCTGCATAAATTTGTTGAAAGGACTTATAGATCAAAATAAGTAATAGATTCGCTAAATTTATGAATAAAATATGAATATTTACATAGATCTACTTTGCGTGCACCATATTTTTGTAAATATTGGTATAACATAACCCAAAGATTAACTAGTTAAGAGGCACAGGTATTTCGCTAAAATTGTAGCCTACATTTGTGTGCTTCATATTTCATTTTTGATTATATCTTTCCATCAGAATCCTTTTTAAAAAATGTACGACCGCAATTCCGAATGTTGTTAGCTTTCAACAGAAAATACATTTGGCTGTAGTTACCAGCTCTGAGAAAAGTGAGCAGTTTAACGAAATTTTCATAAACTGCTCACGTTTCTCAGAGCTGGTCACACTGCTTCAACCAAATGTATTTTCTGTTGAAAGCTACCACATTCATGGTCAGAATTGCGGTCGAACATTTTTCGAAAAGGATTCTGATGGAAAGATATCGTCAAAAGTAAACTAAAATCCAGTATTTAAAAATCGCCCTAATGTATGCTTTTCAGCAAAGTACTGATGCCTCAAGGGGAGGTTAAAGAGATTGACAGTTCACAGATCAAAACTATGCCATCTGTCGAGGGGGCGTAATACTAATGTCACAACCAAATTCCTAAAATCTACACAACAGATATGTAAATTACTATTTTTAGTGTGGACAAAGTTGTGTGTCTTTGGAAACGAGTCTGTTTTTCCTTCGAAGAAACATTTTTATTGACCAATGTTTCGGTTAAAATAAACGAAAACAACTTACTTTTGAATTGCCGAAATTATTTATAGTAATATAGAGGGATCGTTGGTAACTTTCAAAACTATTTTCGGAGCAGACTGTAATTGGTCTCACATCACTTCTATATATTTTTACAACTTACAGTAACATTAAAACATTTTGTTTCCTTTTCCCAAACAACGTAACAGCAAACCAATATTTGCATGCAACGAAACCATATTGCGCATCGCTAAATTAATTATCGATCTAAAACATCTCAAATCATCACAACTTGTGCATTGAGAGAAGACGGCTCGCCTCCTATTATGACAATAACACAACGTATGCTCCATTGTGAGATGTGTTATTGGGATAATTCGAGACTATAACCATTTTTCTTCTTCATAATTTCTAAATTTCGCTAGACCTTATCATATCTTCAATAACTAAGTCGTTTGATGTTTGCATGCAAATGTAGCGAGTTCAAAAAATTCGGTCAAAATGCTGCCCGTGGGCAATATATTTTGATACTATTTTACAAGTGTGCTGACACCTTACAGTGTCAGCATACGCAAAATTTTTGTAACTAATATAGAAAAAGAACAGACAAGGCTGCCTGATGTAAAAATATTTTACCATGAAATTATTGGAGAGACCACTATTTCGACACATCGAGCCTTTTCGAGCTCTAGGAGTTGGAATATTGGAGGTATACTAGTGCGAAAGTTTTTTTTAAATTAGCAATGATCACCTCTACATCACAAATATTTTCTAATTGAAATCCTACATTAGTAGTAAACAAACCAGCTCCTTTGAAATAACACTATATCAACAATGTTTGCAATTAAAAAGTATGTAATTCGTTAGCCATTAGATACAACATTGTCTCACACTAAAAAAATCATACTACGAAGCAATGCAATTCGAAATTTAATTTCATATTTGCAAAAATTCGCTAGACTCTTTGTAGGTTCATACAGTAAAAGGGGTACAGATCATTCGTTTAATTACGTCAAAACGACTTGCCGTCGGTGCAAGCATTTTGACCGAATTTTTTGAAATCGTTTCCATTCTGGGAACACCGAACACATGAAAAATTTGAAATGCTCGTTGGTATGTGTGTGTTTGTTTGCATAGAGGCTATTTAGTCCTGATGAATGATTATGATGTGTGAGCGAAATCTCGTTTTTTACAGGTGACGATTGTGACACCGATGCCGATGTTGAATAAGCAATCCACACGTTTAGAGCGACGTCAATGTGTGTGAAGTTATACTTAATTTCATGATGGTGCGCATTTCGTAGAATATTGTGCATGTACAAAATGATGCACCACATCGTGAAAAAAGATATGTTTTCGTACATATTGACGTCGCTCTAAACGCGTGGATTTCGTTATTTGAAATACGGTGATAATAAAAATTAGATTTTACTTTTGACAATGATAATGTGTGTAATTGTAGATGTAATTATTTACTGTTTTGTTTACATTCCTGGACAATGGAATCCAAAAAGCGGTTTGGTTTGTTCTCTCAAATTAGTGTCAAATTTCATCCAGCTAATATCAAAGCCCGGATATTGCATACAAATTTTTCGAACTTGGAGGTTAGCCCGATGAAATTTGACATCTCAATATATCTCTTTACAGCTACAGCGTTTCAATACGTACCAGTACGTTTCAATACTTACCAGTACGTTTCAATATGTTTCGACACGAGCCGGAACGTTTCAACACGAACCGGAACGTTTCAATACGAACCGGAACGTTTCCGGTACCAGCTCGTTTTGAACCAGGGCCTAATTTGATTCAAATTGGATTCAAACCAAGGCCTAATTTGATTCAAGTTTGATTCAATCTCAGCCGATTCTGAACAGAATCTCAGCCGTAATCTCTGCCGATTTCGAGCAGAATCGTTATCGATTATGAGCAGAGTCTCAATTGATTCCGAGCGCAATAGTAAACGATTCTGACCGTAACCGTAAACGATTCTGAAGAGAATCTCAGCAGATTCTGAAGAGAATCTCAGCAGATTCTGAAGAGAATCTCAGCAGATTCTGAAGAGAATCTCAGCAGATTCTGAAGAGAATCTCAGCAGATTCTGAAGAGAATCTCAGCAGATTCTGAAGAGAATCTCAGCCGATTCTGAAGAGAATCTCAACCGATTCATTGGTGTCTTTTCGTTTCAACACGTACCAGTACGTTTCAACACGTACCAGTACGTTTCAACACGTACCAGTACGTTTCAATACGTACCAGTACGTTTCAATACGTACCAGTACGTTTCAACACGTACCAGTACGTTTCAACACGTACCAGTACGTTTCGACACGTACCAGTACGTTTCGACACGTACCAGTACGTTTCGACACGTACCAGTACGTTTCAACACGTACCAGTACGTTTCTATGTAATACGAACAGAATCGGATGAGATTCTGTTCAGAATAGGTTGAGATTCTGTTCAGTATCGGCTGAGTTTCCGGTCTGAATCGGCTGAAATTACGGTCAGAATCGTTTACGATTACGGTCAGAATCGTTTACTATTCCTCTCGGAATCAATTGAGACTCTGCTCATAATCGATAACGATTCTGCTCGAAATCGGCAGCGATTACACTCATAATCGGCTGCGATTCCACTTAGAATTAGGCCCTGGTTTGATTTAAACTAATATCAAATTAGGCCCTGGGTTCAATCAAACTTTAATCAAATTAGGCCCAGGTTTGAATCAAACTTGAATCAAATTTGAATCAAATTAGGCGCTGGTTTGATTCAAATTTGACCAGCAGAATATTTCAAGTTATGAATCTACTACATTTTTCAATTTTGTTCCTAATCATAGAAGTCTTGATTTCAAGAAATAAATCAATGTCGCCTTTTGTTTTCAGTCAATTTGTTTGTGTAAAAACCGAGTTGTTTGTTTCGATTCGTAATCGAATCTGTTGTAAATATAAACGATTTCAAAAGATTTGGTCAAATTTGTGTCGTATATACATACGTATATTGTAATTATGTGAATGTGGATCTCCTGCAAATGGAATAGTTTTATAGTCAATGTGTACAAAATCAGACCAAATTGTGTGCTGTTTCAAAATTTTTGGAATGCAATGAAGAAGGTAACGAGTAGAGTAATTGCGCAGGTATGGCCAATGAAAAATTCCGACGCTTATTGTTTAGCGAAACGAGAAATCAAGGTTATTAATTGATTTGATTTGGTTGTGACATTAGTATTACGCCCCCTCGACAGATGGCGTAGTTTTGAGTTGTGAACTGTCAATCTCTTTAACCATCCCTTAAGGGATGCAAACCGCGATGGCCCGTTGAATTTCCAATTTGAATTTCTTGGAATTTAAAAAATCGGTCAGAAATGCTGTCGCTAAGTTATTATATTGGCAAATGTTTGACAAGGATCCAACCAGCCAGCGTACAATTAAAAGTTTAAAATTCTACCGGATTTCGATGTAAAAACTGTCTATGTAATCTCATAATCAAAAACGGTGACAAATCGATAAAATGTAAATTAAAATTTTGGAAAGCAATTACAGGTTACATGCTGTGTGTCTGGATAGACAAACGCGTATATACCGTCGAACATTGTCCAACCAACTATAATATATGTATGACACATTAAATACAATTTTTAATTAATTATTTTTATTTATTTTCTGGTCGAATGACCAATACTACTGCCACACCATATTGCGTTTAAATACAACGAACTCTGGTTTTTTATTTTTGCACGCAAAATAATAATAAAAAAATCCATTCCCATACAGCAACATATTTTGTCTGGTGTTTGCTTTTGTAAAACCAAATTTATTTAATTACGAAAAATTATTTTATAGTATCCCATATAGCGTTAAAATTAAATGCCTAGGGTAAAGATAAAACTAATGCTTCTGGTTAATCGGCAATTATGCTTTTGACCATCTCGATTTTATATAATTTTTTGTAGCCCATTTGGGTATTATTGCACACCATCACATCCTATTTAGAATGAGGATAGTCATTTTTTTATTCTCTCTCTCTCCCAACGCTTATGCTGGTAAACGCTTTTTTAATTAAGCAGAAATGTGTTTGCTTTTTGAATGGAAATATTAACTAGCTTATCGCTATCACCATCGTGGCTTACCAATTGATGTTTAAAACTGGTGCAAAATTGTGTGTGTGCTTCGTGGGATGGCACATTGGTTCGTATAAATACATTTTGCCATATTCGATGGAAACTCATTTTATTTTTTATTTTTAAACGATCGACACTTATTACCGAGTAACAAAATAGCTCTGAAAGCTTTTCTAAAACACACAAGCACACCACACATAGTACAAATAAAGAAAACCTTTTAGATCTTACTCGTAAACTCACTCCGTACACAGCAGAGTTTACCTCCGACAAGAAATGAACATATATCTAATCCGACATGAAAAATTCTTAAAGCAAACACATCAAAGCTACCTTTTATGACAATTTCCTTTTCCATATTTTATATTTAGACAGCCAAGGAGTGAATCAAATATTTGTATCAAAGTTTATCTGTTTCTGATAGACATAAGTATATACAAGATGGCAAGAAAAAGAAGAAGGCGAAGAAAATATAAAAAAAATGAACCAAAAGAAAGATTTTTCGTAGAAATGTGCTACAAATGACAACCACATCAGTTGGCGGATTCAATATTATATATAATACCCGCGGAACAGTAAATTGATTTCCAAATAAAATCCAAAACAGGCTTTTACATATACCGGATTTACAATTTAAGGACAAGGTAATTAATGATTCAGTAAGTAGAATAACAAATACAAATCAACTCAATATACAAGTAGGAAGACGTTTGTGATAACAGTAGGAAACATTATTAAGAGGTTACAGTCGTTTGAGCAACACATCGCTCCATGATGGGTTGGTTTAGGTATATAACGTTGCTAAATTGCCCATTTTCTAAGTATACATGTGCGATACTAAATTTGTCCAGCTTAGTGGAACCACACGCCATGCGCCATCGACATGTGTGATGAAGTTCATTTCAATTATGATTCACTAGACTTTTCCCTGTGCAAAATGGTATAGTGGTATCAGGGTACTGTACTTGCACCACTGTGGAATTTTCGGTCTTGAAGTATGCCAGTACTCTCAAAGTTAGGTACTTAAGGCCCGTCATAGGGAAATGACAGGGCAGTTTCCCGAAAATGTGTGGAAAATTCACGGAAACTCACCTCTTATGCTTTCCATTGTATTCGGGCATAGTCTCTTTAGATTGCCAAGGCATTTTTGAACACTAAATACTTTTTACTAGATGCAAAAACAAAAAGTTTCAAAAAGTTATTTCAACATAACTGTGACACTCCGTTATTATAAGTACTAGAATGAATGTTTGCTGCAATTCGGCGGATCTGCTGATGCTTATTGAGTGTTCGCTTAGCTTCATTACCTCACAACGTGTTAAGGCCTGACGGACTCTTACTGAAGCCGAGCGGAGAATTATTAGAGCTCATGAGAGTTTTGTCAAGGCTCAGCGGAGAATTATTAGATCTCAGCGGAGGTTTTTTAAAGCTCAGCGGAGAATTATTCGACCTCAGCCGATATTTTTGTTCGAAGAGATGGCATAATTAGACTCAGCGAAGTCTTGTTAGCTGACTAAAGAAGTGGGAGAGGTTACAATTTTAATAAATGTCTACCATCGTTGAAGTGTCGGACACTTTTTTGAATGAAAATATTTTACCGCCGAAGTGAACACAGCAAACATTCATTCTAGTATTTATAATAGCGGAGTGTCACAGTTGAGTCGATATATTTTCTGTGTTTTTGTCGCGACAAAACAAAAAAGACTTTTTGTTTTTGCATCGAGTAAAAAGTGTTCAGTGTTCAAATATGCCTTGGTGATTTAAAGAGACTATGCCCGAATACAATGGAAAGCATAAGAGGTGAGTTTCTTTGAATTTTTGTGATAAAATTTTCCATACAGTCTCGGGAAACTGTCCTGTCATTTTCCTATGACGGGCCTTAATTGACATCTTGCCTTAATATAGGTTAGATATTATGCACACAACTCATCGTATTTGGGTTACGTCATACGAGTCATTCAGTATGTAACATCGTTGCAGCCACCAAACACATTGCAACTACTCAAATTATGAAGCTAGAAAAATCGCTAGAATTGTCTGACACGGGATTCGAATCCGGATCATTTTGACGGAAGGATAGTACGTAGCCACTGAGCCATCCCGTCCGTAATAATTGTGGCTTTGTCATCTTTTGCGTAAAAATTCAATAATATAAGATACATTGCACTTCGCATCTATAAAATAGTCACCACCGTCCTATTGGCTTTCGTACGTATATATATGTTCGGTACTTGATTTTCCAATTTTTCTAAGGGCATTTCCCAGGCAGGTGCATTTATTCCTTGTTATTTTACATAAGCCGAGAGTTAGACTGGACTAACAATTTTAGAAATTCACATTTTTGGTTGCATCTACCGACTGACAAGAAACTATGCAATCTCCTTTTTTTTGTCGTTAGTAAAGGACAAGGGAAGACACATATTGGCTAGGCTAGAAATTTTGCCACTGCAATATGTTTGTCAGCGCAATTTAGAGAAAAGAGAACACCCTGTCCTGTCACGCAAATTTTTATATATTCTACCACCAATCCTTGAAGCACTGAGATCTTGAAATTTTTGCTAATTTTTAAATCAGCTCACTGAACCGTTATTTGTGCTGATTTGTAATACTTAATGTCGGTTACTGAATGGATGTAATTACTTTTATAATTGTCAAGTCTATTACTTCATTTGATCACATTTTGATTTCAACACGTCTATTGATTCATTAGTCTTAACATATATTTTGCTATATAGAAATACTGTAGCCAGACTGCCAGGCGTTAGCATCTGCAGTGCTGTTGCTGTGGATAGTGCCAGATAATATTGAGCTAAGATCGTTGTCTTTTGCTTGCGGTTTTTTAGTGAGTTGTAGCACCTGTTAGCTTAACACAAAACTTTACATGTACTTGTTCGTCTTTATATAACTTGTTTTACTTACACCGACAAGAATTAGTCAAAGTCGTAAGTCTTTGCACAGCTATACCAACAATTTTCAAAGTCTTGAAACTAAAAGGTGGTGTGAAAGGTCATGCACTCACCAACTATATCCTTCGAGTAATTCCATTCCCACCTCTTGCATAATATGCATCAGCATACTGTTCTCTCTCCTCACACTCCTCACATGAAAAATGGTTCAATTCCATTATGATAATTAAAAGCTTCTTCGCCTCATATTGCATAGTTTGCGTCTGATTTATTATTTTCCAGCATTGATCGTTGCCTTTGTTTTCCGATTATGAGTGTACGAGAATGAAATTTATGTTTATTTTTCTTCTCTTTACCTTAATCTAATGTTATCTTCTCAATAAATCAGATCTGGAAACGGTGTTCCATACACAACACATGTGAACACTAAAAGCTCATTACGACGTAAAAAAAGAATTTTCTTCTTGTCCTTTTTTCGTCTTTACCGAGTTATTAAGGTTAAACAGAGGTGTTTGGTTTTGGTGGCTGTGAAGATGTTTGCAATTTTTGTCAGATATAGTTTACTACTAGTTAACCTGCTAAACGAACGATAATTGTGAAGACCATTTTCTCGGCAAAAATAAATTGAGTCAAACATTAGTGGAAAGCAAAATCCACACCGCCTGAAAGAACAAAGTAAATTTATATTCCGGAGCTTTTCTCATTCTTTTGCTTACCGTTGCGTTGTGTATTCGTAACAAAAGTATACCTCGTTTTCCACGTAGTTATGGAGGGAAAATTGTTAAGACGGTAGAGGAATGATGTATAAATCAGCAGCTGAATGTGTATAAATATTATACCAAACAAAAGTGTGTTCGTACAAATGTGGCAGAGTCAGGAAGTGTATTGAGAAAACCCAGTTTTTGCAGGTACAAAGTAAACCGCTTTGTCAATTAAATGTGAATGATTAGTCAAAGGAATGGAAATACAAATAGAAATGTGGGCTAATAATAAATACGAAAAGGAAATTTAATTATTTATTATAATTAGATGTTAATTGGATAACATGGTTTTAATGTCTGCAGAATGTTTTTTTTTATTTCGCTATCCATAAAAGACACTTGTTTGTTGCGAATCGTACGATCCAAATAAAAATCATTAGAATAATTTTGGCTAAAACATTGCTGTTGTACAATGTCCGAGTGCCATAGTCTCGAGGCAGTTGATTTACGTCGAATGTAGTGCTACTTCAATTCATAATTTCGTTTAGAACGACTCTCTTCCACAGAGATTCACTTCAAAACATAAATTTTAAAGTTATATATTGTACGTATCTTCTCGTAGCATTGTAAATAAGTAGTCATTGGGGTCATGTGAAACTATTTTACGAACACCTGTAATCTATTCCCGTCATTACTGAGATTTTAAACGTTACACCTCAGTCTGCAGTCTCAGGAACAATCTGCAGAAATAAGAAGCAGGAAGAAAATGTGTACGAATGTCATCTGTACAAGTAGTCTTTGAACTATTATAATCTATTACATCTTTTGTTTAAAGTAATCACCTAATATTTAGTCAAATTCTTCTGTTTCGATTGTTGAAGCACATACTTTTCTATATAGGAGAGAATCAGATAGAAGTGTTCATTTGGTACTGTCGTCATTATCGTCAACAAATGAAACAGCGATTGCTGATATATTCAGAGATGAAAAAGTGCCTGATTCTTAGTGGCGTTACAGATGTTAAATTAAAAAGCAACATGACGTCGACTAACTCATTAATGATGCGTTTATCGTCGGCATTTGCAATTAAAGTACGGATTTAGCGTTAGCGTTAGTGTGTGGCATTTAGCGTCAAAAAAATCTGACGTTCTTTATTTAAAAAAAAATTCGGTCCTGAAGTTCAGATCGTTGAACGCTTGCTTCATACGCAAGATAATTTAATTTGGGTGCGTACAACAGAAATTTTATTTCCGAATTTCAATTTGATTTCTCATATCTTGCATTCTTCATTTTCAAAAATTAAAATTAGTCTTACGATCGGTGTGTCCGAAGCAATACAACGTTCAAAAAACAATTTATAACGCTTATTCTAATCTTGGTATCTTATACTAAATGGGTTGACTTTCGACTAAATGGATTTGAACTCATCATGGCCCTACGTTAGTGAAGGGCCGTGACGCAAGTCCGTTCACACTGAAAAATTTGTCAAACAATTTTTCCGGAGAACTAAGGAACATATACACAACTTTTTTGACTTTTCCCCCTCCGCTCCTACTACCCCCTACTTATTTTATTCGTAATCTGGGCGTCCATACGAGTTCAACGAGCTATCACACGCCTCATAAAGTTCAGATTTGGCCGAGATATTAATTTTCAAACTTTGGAAAATCGTATGAAGAAATTCATTTTCATAGATTTTGAAATTGATGAATTTTACCAACCTTTGTTACTCTGTTAATTTGTTACCGCGAAACTTTTTAATTTACCGGTGGATTTGGCTAAAATTTTCAGGGTATGTTAAGGACGTAATTCTAAGAAACTAATTTGAAGGAATTTTTATAAAAGCTTATAATTTCGGAGCTATGAGCGTGTTAAGCTATTGAGCTATGGAACCTATAACTCGGAAAATATGGTAGATAAAAAGTTCGTTTAAAAGACAAATTTATTGAGTTTCAGATTTCAATCGACATGTGTTTCATGGTTTTCCTAAAAAGTCGTCTATTTGGGAGCTATGAGCGTTTTAAGTGCGAGCTATGTCAGCCATAACTCGGAAAATATAGCAGATAGAAAGTTCGTTTAAAAGACAAAGTTATAGAGTTTTAGATTCTAGTCGATACGTGTTTCATGGTTTTTCTAAAAAGTCGCTTATTTGGGAGCTATTAGCGTTTTAAGTGCGAGCTATGTCAGCCATAACTCGGAAAATACAGTAGATTTTAAAAATTTTCCTTCGTCAACATCTGCCATTTTTTGACGCAAACTTTTTTATAATAATTTTCTTCCTAAAATTTTTCTGGTAAGATTTTTGTTGATAAAACTTTCGTGTACTTTCCTTATCAGCTGCCATTTGTGACGTATACCTTTTTGCGTGTCGAATCTGTAAGCGTCACCTACACCGATATCAGTTCTTTTGTAAGTGGATAACAGGACTTGCGTCACACCTCCACTGTAAGTGGTTTTGGGCGATCTCTAACACTCGCTTAATTTGACCAATTTTCGTTTTCGTGTTCCATACAGATCTGGAACTTCAATTTATCCACGTTCAAAAGGACTTTTTTATCACTTCACGTTTTATTTATGCGCATGAATATCAGTCTACGCACTGATCTCCCGTTAGCGTCTAGAATGATGATGATTGGATCGATATGGATAATGCAATCCCACGTGGCGGAATATTTGCTATCCGTATTGCCTGACGAAATTGTTGTGCAATCCAATCATTTCTCAGCCAGGACCGAAATGAAACCACTTTTGATCGTCCAGAAGACTTTATGGAACCTTTATATCTCACTGAAGTGCAAATGTTTAACTTTTCACTGTTTTGTTTTTGGGAATTTTGCATGCATTTTTATATGGAGAAATCAAAAACTCAACAGAAACATAAAATGTGTGTGTTTTCAAAATTATGTGGGTGTAATTCGCGAAATATTACAGTAATTGGAAGGATAAACTTGGTCTTTCGTTTGTGTGTATTCGATTCCTTGATTTAGATATTTAGATATTTTTCATGAGTCGGGGCCGAAAATGAGGGAGTTTTGAGATTTTTCTCGGGTTTTCGACCCCTAACATGAAAAATTTTTTGAGTATCTATTTTGGACGATTGATTTTAGGCACTTTCGCATGTAGCCCTCACTTCGTTCGTGCTACAACTCGCGAAATTGCCTAAAAACAATCGTCCAAAACAGATACACAAATAACTATTTATTGCCTATCCACCCGGAATATTGTTGTTACAAGTACATTTCCCACCCGCGGAAAGCGGTCGTTACATATGGGAACTTTTTCATTACATCACAAGTGAAGGAATATTCATATGAAAATTCATTACATATCAGGAGATTTTCATTACATACCAGCAGATTTTTATTACTTGTCAGTAAAAATGTATCACTTGTCAGTAAAAATGTATCACATGAAATATTCTTTAACACTGAAATGTTATTGCGATGTTATTTTAGTTTTGATATCACAAACTTTGTCACTTGAATTAAGTGCACACCAATCTAAGCAAACTCATTAAAACTTTCGAAAAAAAAAATGAATTTAAAAATACAAAAATAAAAGGGACGGCCATTTTGTCTATAGCCATAATTTCAATTTTTTCAACTTCGACGAACACCAATGACCGCACAATTTTATTTTTGCATTTTTCACTTATTTTCAAAAACACCTAACACTTTTACTTTTATTATCATCTATTCACTTCACTTCACAGCAAAATTTATTGAAACACCACCAAAATCGACAAATATTACGCAAAATATTAATCTAGCACTTCACAAAAACAAAACAGTCGAAGTAGTTGGTCAACATGTCACCAAAACAGTAGTGTTGCCAGTTATGCTTTCGGGATTAATATAATGAAGAAGTGTGAGCCGATTTCATCAGCAGACTAGATTCGTTTTTAAACGTTTCAATGCAACAACAGATATTTTTGTTGTATCGGTAGTATTTATGTTTAGTCTGGCAGTGAATGAAATAGCGCGACATAAATGTTGTGAAATTGTGCATTAATTTAGAATAATCTTTTGATATTCAAGAGTCTGCCAGTTGTCTACTGGAACAGTGTTCCAGGAACACTTTTGGTTTTGAACTCTCAGGTCCTTGGGTGGGAAAATGTACTCGTAGAGATTTATCAGTTTGGGACGATCATTTAAGATCTCGAAACACAGATCTGTTGATCCTTTGTTTCCATTCCCGGTCATCATGTAAATCATGGTAGCCTTCCTGTTGCCGATAGGAACCTGTCTAAGATGTCAGGTCCTATTGCAGCAATTTCCGAAGGAACCACCTCGTAGTCTCCGAGCATCCTGCGTCTTAGTTGAAGAAATTTGGGGCAGTCACATATCAAGTGTGCACCCGTTTCTTCTTCTAGGTCGCAGGAACATCTCGGAGTGTCCGAAAGCCTCAACTTATGCATGTGCCGATTCAGCCCGCAATGTCCCGTAGTCGCTCCTACTACTCTTCTAATGCGATTTCGGTCCATTTTGAGCAAATCTTTGGCCCATTTTTTGTTAGGCTTAGGGAAGAAGCATTTCGTGTGAACGCCTCCGTTATACGCTTCCCAGCGTTCTGCGTGTTTACGCTTAACCCAGTCTTCCAGTGCTCTTTTACACTCTGACTGGGGAATCGGAAGGTACGGTTCTGGCCCGTTTGCCTGAGTCGCCGAGCCTTCTTTGGCCAGCTTATCTGCTTCCTCATTTCCCTCCACGCCGGAATGTCCTGGTACCCAGACCAAATTGATCCGATTGCTCAGACCAAGAAGGTTCAGGTATTCCTTACATTCCTTCACCAGCTTGGAGGTGACTACGGGCGATACGAGTGCCTTGATCATTCCTATATTGTCAAGACATATAAGGACCTCTTCGCCTTGCGTCCCTATAGGCAGAGTTTCATGTGCTCCCATGAGTGCCGCCATGAGGTACGCTGGCGATCTCTCCCAGGTGGAAGGAATTGCCTAGCCCCGTCTCGGGGGCATACACTCCAGCTCCTGTTCCATTTGGAGTTTTCGAACCGTCAGTGAATCTGACTTTACTTCCCCTTGATAGGCCAGTAGGCCAGCCGTTAAGCCAGTCTGCTCTGCCTAAGAAGGTAGCGTCGAATCGCCTCGTGAAGTCAATCACCGGTGTCATCCGGTCTCTGGGCATACCGAAAACTGGGCTTTCTACCACGCCACATATTTTCCCATGCCCTGCCCGGAAGTTAGAAGTCCACAAGCCATTTTGCACCAACCGATCCGCCGTGGCGAAGGCTCTAGCCTGAATTATCAGGTCGAGCGGTGGTACATTCAGCAGTGTCTCCATGGCCGCGGTAGCTGTGGTCTTCATAGCTCCAGTTATGCAAATGCACACTAGCCTTTGAATTTCCCCTAGCTCTTTCCGCGCTCTCTCTATGTCTAGTCTCGGCCACCACACCACCGACCCATGACATATCATGGGTCTTATGACGGCCTCATAGAGCCACAGAATAGCCTTCGACGGCAGACCCCAATTCCTCCCGAAGGAGTTCTTACAGATCCAAAAAGCCGTCAAAGCCTTCTGCGTTTTGTCCTTGACGTGAGCAATCCAGTTAAGTTTGCTATCAAGCGTCACTCCCAGGTATTTAACCTGGGGCGAGAGTTCCACGTTGACGTCGAATAGCCTGATCCTACCCACAAGTTCCGATCCAGTGCGTCTTCTGCTGAAGAGCACCAGGTCGGTCTTTCTAGGATTCACTCTCAGGCCCTTCTCGTGGCACCACTTTTCCACAATCTTCAACGCAGCCCTCACACGGTCTCCCAATGTACTCTCAAAATGTACTCGTAACAACAATATTCCGGGTGGATAGGCAATAAAACAGCATACATTGGATGCTGCTTGGTAGTTCATTACATTCGGAATCAATTTTGTGAACTCGCGAACTCACTCGTGTGGTATTAAGCAACTCGCTTTGGAAACGGTTATTTTGACTCGTCTACACTTGTCAAAATAACCGTTTCCAAAGCTTGTTGCTTATAACCACACTTGTGAGTTCGGCTCGTATCACAAAATTGATCCCTCATGTAATGAACTACCTCCGCAGCATCCAATGTAATCTACTATTATCGTCTTATGCATAAAGAAGTATTTTTGGTTTCACTTTTATGACCGTTCAGCTTAGTAGTCGATAGAAAAAAAGAATAACGATTTTGATAACATCGGATCTGACAATCATTTAGCGTCTTTTTCATTTCCGTTTTATCATTTAATTACCCGCACTTCAGGTGTCCCTCTAACAGAATTTGGATCGTGAATGCTTCATTTAGGTAATTTCGTATTTTATTTTTACCGCTTCAATTCAAATTGTTTGAATTGTTTTTGTCGCTTTAAATTCTTTAACTTTTCATTTTTTCATAAACGTTCTAAAGGTTATTTTTAGGACTAAATCGTGCACCTAAATCTAATTTACAAACTTTAAAACTAATCAGCAAGCTTAAACTAAGAATGACATTAGATTTTTCTAATGGTTACTACGTTCACGATTATTAACATGGTTAGGGATGTAAATATTGCTATATTATAAAGGGAGTAGATGCGACTCTTTATAAAATGAGTCCTTAAAGCATCAAAATTGAATGTGAAAATCTATTTTGATTGACCAACGCAGCCAAAACAAAAAATTTAACAATACCATCAGCACAAGGGTCCGTGCTGTCATTTGTTTTCCAATCTCTACATTCACGATCTGCCCCGGTCAAAGTCATTTAAGAAGATCGACCAACTATTGCAAAACCTTCTCAGCCTCATTTTCCCTCCTTCAACATGTTCAACATTGTCATTGACTGAACGTCGTTACACTAATATCGTATCATGCTTACGCGATATGATTATCAATAAATCGTTTTCACATTCCAATCAAAAATTTGCAAATTTTCATCCAATTAAAATGTAATGTGATTGAAAATGCCACACACACACAATGAAGTTCAATAATTTAATGAAAAAAAAAAACTATCCGCAGATTGATAATGTTGCATACACTGGAAAACTTTTATTTACTCGTTTGTTCGTTCCCCGTTTCCATTGTAATGTGTATTCCGAAATGACAGGGACCTTTCGGAGGGAAAAAATAAATATAAAAAAAAAACAATTTGAAAACTTTCTTCTAAATGACTAAAAACTTTTAATTACAAACATTTTCGAAAACTTTATGGTATATACCGAATACAAAAGTTCCAACAGTCTGTTAAAATTATTTCTTCTGGGAATGATAAGCTTCAGCACATAATAGACCGACATAACTTCCCTCCGTAACTCCCACCACCGTCAGCCAGTGTGCCATTCGCCCCATTCAATATGTGTGTACCTACATAGACAATGACAATTACGTTGACATGATTGGCCTTGTTCGGTCTATTTTCTTTCATTTTATATTATTTCTTGACTTGGTATTTCTCTTATTTCATTATGCTCCGTTCGAATGTGTTTTAATACGAGGACAACACAATGCGATTTTTCATATTATCTAGTGGAAGAATTTCGTCCTACACATTAATACTTTTGAGAAATTTGCCAAATCTGCGAATTTGAGATAAAAGTTTTAAATTAATGCTTGAAATTATTGGATAAGCTTTCGATCAATATATTTTTGAGGGGGGTGTTTTAATGGTTACTTATTTCAGACATGAGCTGATTTCTTTTTCATATTTTTTTCGGTGTCATTTCTGTAGGCAGTATATGACGGCAAGGTGATAGAAAATCTCTTGCTTGGTGACATTAAAAAAATAATGTTACATCCATACCATTCTTGGCTCTTGGGATAATGCTATTTAATGGAAGTCCATTCGGTGAAAATCAGAATATTAAGGGATGTTATTCGTATGTTTGATATTTCCTAAATTTATGTAGAACACAAGGAATGAAGGAATGTCTGAAGAGTGAAATGTGTTTGAAAGCAACGAATCTGCTGAACAGAACGGACGAATGTCTCATTGGGGAATTGTGCGAACGAGAGCTTTTTCCTTTCGGAATAATTATTTCTATTAAAAGCAGAGATTATTGTGAACTTTCCGGTTTATGAGAGAATCAGTCAAAGTAAAATAAACTTTTACTCGAAACACATCACGGAAAGTCGTCAAAACTCATTGACATACTAATAAGACTCATTTCCGTGTAACAGTGTAACTGTTTGAATATTGTTGGTTTGCCAATGTGGTCAGTTTTGTGGAGATTTTACCATATAGTCGCTTGTGGCATGTAGCGGAATGTGTGGCTATCAAACTGCATGAAAATTTACTTTCATTTCGTTTATGATTCAACAAATTTGTACATATAAAAACCGCATTAATACCCTCCTCGTCTAGAAGTTGATTATTTCTTTGCAACTGTTGGGTTGGTCGGATGTGTTAGCTATTTTGGAATTATTTTTTTCGTTAACCCTACATAAACTCACTATATTATCCGAGGGTTGGTCAAATGCTTTGATTTAATATTTACATTTGCAGGGTATGCGAAATATTCGTTCAATTGAAATGCAAAAAAAGAGAATAACGCAAATTTATTCTACGGCCGGTGTATAATCCAATCGAATTGGATTAATGCATCACAGATAAAATCTCGTTTCAAACGGATTCATGAAGGGAATGGGGTACTAGTGGCAAATTAGGGTTGCAATTAAATTGTTGACGTCGCATGGTATACTAAAACTATATATGTTTCGGGCTTAAATATTTTCCACGATTATCTATTTGCTATGTTTGCTATGTATATGTCATTTGATATGATGGTATGCGATGTGATATATGTTTATAACATACGTTGTGTGTATGTATTGCCATGAATATAGTTATTTACATACAAAAGTCGGTTGATATTAGGTCAATAATCACATATTCCTACGGTCTTCGATTCACAATTATACATCTTGTGCCATCACCGAGATCCATATAAAATTTTTCTCAATAAATGCAACTAAAGTTTTGATTTTCGTCACTGAGTTGAGAAAAATGATTTTTTACCCCAGAGTTGTAATAGTTATTTATGCAATTGAGGTGCAAAGTAATTTTTTAAGCTCTAGATGTGTAATATGAGGCCGCAGACCGTGTGTCATAATATACATCGTGAGCCTAAAAAAGCACTTTGCATCGAGTTGCATAGAACGTCTTATGCTACATAGGCATCTAAAGTTTGCAAATTTTGAATATTATGAAGATGAGTGGCATAAAATATACACCACGGTAGAAGTGCACACAATACAAGCAATATTACATTCCCAGATGATATTGGGGTGTTTGCCACACTGCGTATCATATTTGACACTGTTACTACACACGCAAGCACTCCGATATACGTACACATCTTATAAAACCAACGGTGAGTGGTAATGTACTATAATTCAGTATTTACTGATTTAAATACATTTTTCTGTTTTTATTTTAATGGGTTAAGACCCTCTAATCTTGTGTGTCAGTTTTATTTAATTATTTATCGTACGTAAACGAAATGATTTGATTTTGCTTGATATACCCGAACATACATACGTATAATGAATCTCGTATGGAATCGTAAATAAATGTTTTGTAGGGATTTTGTTATACACAACTTTTTGATGGAGGATGACAATTTAAAAACAAAATTATTATAACTTCTTCCAAACGTAAAGACGCTGACGTGGATTAAATGGAATAGCAGCAACGAACGAAATCACAATTCCTAGCTTTCTTCTGGTGATAGAAGGTTTAGCTTGGTAGACGGGACTGCAATGCTCATTTTATTTGATTGCCCGAAACTTGATCTCGTATTTTGTGCTTATGCGAAAAAGAAAAACATTTCCTTATAGCAAACGAAATAATCTCTTTGAGAAAAACCTTATATATATCTCGGTAATAAATGCTTTCGAAATTCCGGTCCATAATCATCACCTTTCCATGCATCCATTTAATGTCGTTTTGAAGGTATTTATTTCACTGTATTCCCGGACACAGTGCAATATGATTTTTTTTTTGGCACGCTAAAGAACCTATTACCTTCAACGAAGGCTAAATTTTTATAAATAAAAATCTTGCATTGACCAGAAATCGAACCATCGTCACCAAAAGGTTTTTGAACACAAAGCAGCGACTATAACCATTCGGCTATAGAGTCACACAATTATACCGAACGTATTGTTGAAGCGTATATACTAAGCATTGACTACTCGCTTTCATTCAACGCGTATTGTCTCGGCCTCGCCTCGGGTCGACAATCGACATCTAGTGCAAACAAAAATACCTACCTTGGTAGATAAATAACTACTAGGCACAAGATGTGCGAAGTGTTGTCACACTCGGTCTGCGGCCTCCCGAGTAAAAAAAAAGTTCTCACAATCGTCTAAATCTGGCGAAATCAGATATCTCAAATCTAGTTGAGTTTTGAAAGACAATAGATTTTGAGACTTGAGATATCTGATTTCGACAGATTTAGACTTTGAGATATCTCACTTCAAAAATTTTTTTTCACTTGGACTTAAGTGACAATCTAGACATCTATTGCATAAAATTATTATTTTACATGATTAGGGATAAAAAGATAAAAAGTAGAGTTTTCGTGTGAATTTTGTTGATCTGAGGCGTAGCCGCGGCCAATTAACTACACGAAAAACAGACTTTGTGCCACCGAGAATTGAAATACGACGGATTTCAATATCGATAACTAGATTGAAATGTCCAAAATTACAACACCCGTTTTCATGGCTTATTACAACACTCAAACCAGTGTTGAAATGAAATTCGTATGAGTTATTACAGCATTCGTTTTAAAAAAATGCAAAGCAACGTGATCGATCAAATTCGAAGAGTGATTGTTTACAGGTACTCAATTATATTATGACTATGGGATTGTATGATTCATTCCTCTTACATCCTACACACTTCCCACATTCAATTGAACCAACGAATTCAATTTCATTTTTGATTTTGTCGATTGGCACCATTGACATACAAGTGGTTAGTTCTCATTATCTGCTTGTGGTGGCACCATATACTTTGCGTGTCCAAGCAGTTAAAGAAGTACTAGGTAGCGTCAATCAAAATTCTGAAAGAACAGTTTAGATCAAATCTGATTTGATCGCAAAGGCAGTAAGCAATTTAGAAGGTTTTTTTTTGTGCATTATATTTTACATACTACATGCGTCAAAAACGGTACTTTTCATGTTTCACGTACTAATTTCGACTTCCAAAGCATGCAAAAACCACTCGGGATAAAAAGATGAAATGTCTCGTTTTCGCGTGTTTATTGACCTCGGCTACGACTCGGATCAACAAAATTCACACGAAAACTCTACTTTTCATCCCAAGAAATGTAAAATACAAATGCTTTTCTGATCTTTCAAACGTGAGAAGCAGAAGCAAGTTCGTGTGAAATGGGAGAAATCAGAAATGTAAAACGCTAATGAAATACATGTATAGAATGAATGGAATGAATTGGATGAAAAAAACCAACAAAAGCGGTAAAAACGTATGTTGATTGTTGAGTTTAAATTGGACAAAATAGCAAAATTCTAATCATAAGATGTTGTGCAACAAAATGACGATCGGCTGTACCTCCACCGTTTTTGATATCCGCCTTCTTGGTACATGACATATGCAAGATTCTTTTCATAACATTTTCATTGTTCATTTGTCAACAGATTGCGAAGTGACATTTCAGTTATTTTTAAGCTTTTCGTGATATCGCAAAAACTGCAGGTTATTTCATTATCTTTGGGAACACGGGTTCTCCAATTCAAATGAGTGATAGATCGTTGGATTCATCTTTGAATTCTAGAGAAGTCACATCTCAAATTTTTTCGATTAATTTTGTTTGTTTTCGGTGCAAAGTGTTCAAAAGTGAAGGCTCGTGAACAGTTTTTCAGCAATAACTCAAGAAATAATTATTTAAAATCATTGTTATGCTGTACTAATGTCGGTCATGGGAAGACGTACTGGTGGAGTGTATGCACTGGTTGGTGCAAGTATACATCCACAAAAGTTATGACAAAAACATTTTTTTTGGACCTAATAACGTTTTACCGTTTTATTTCTTTTTATTGACAAGCGAAAAAAAAAGACTGCTCACCAAATATATAGTGTTCAGAGAGTCCACCTTCTCTGCAAAATTGATGTTCCAAGGGACTGACTGTGTAGTGTTGTAGCTTGCCTCACCCACTATTGTTCCACATATATAAGATCCCAGTACTTCTGTGTTGCAAGCCTACAAAACCTGCAAGTCTTCGGAAAAAGGTTACTGTAAAGTTGAAAATTTTAACTTTCTTTCTAGGGGCTCTGCTACTGAAACAGCGTCTGGAAGTGCAGTCATTTTTATCTACTTTTTTCCTTTTTCCGAAGACTTACAATTTCTGTAGGCTTGCCACACAGAAGACCTGGGATCTTATATATGTGAAACAATAGTGGGTGAGGCAGGCTAGAACACTACACAGTCAGTCCCGTGAAGCATCAATTTTGCAGAGAAGGCGAACACTATATTTTTGGTCATAAATCTTGTGGAGGTATACTTGCACCAACCAGTGCATACACTCCACCTGTAGTACGTCCTCCCAAGACCGTCATTAGTACAGCATAACAATGATTTTAAATAATTTTTCCTAGAGTTATTGCTGAAAAACTGTTCACGAGCCTTCACTTTTGAACACTTTGCACCGAAAACAAACAAAATTAATCGAAAAATCGAAATTTAAGATGTGACTTCTCTAGAATTCAAAGATGAATCCAACGATCTATCACTTATTTGAATTGGAGAACCAGTGTTCCCAAAGATAATGAAATAACCTGCAGTTTTTGCGATATCACGAAAAGCTTAAAAATAACTGAAATGTCACTTCGCAATCTGTTGACAAATGAACAATGAAATAGTATGTTGTGTTACAAGTATTGTAATGTTGATTTTTTCAGCACTAGACCCAAGTTTTCCGAGCGGAGCGAGTAAGGAAAATTGGGTCGTGTGCTGAAAAAATCTCATTACAATACGTGTAACACATCATGCTTTGTGCCAACCGAGAATTGAAATAGACAAACGCACAAAAATTCAGAATTTTCATTGTAAACAATCACTCTTCGAATTTGATCGATCACGTTGCTTTGCATTTTTTTTAAACGAATGCTGTAATAACTCATACGAATTTCATTTCAACACTGGTTTGAGTGTTGTAATAAGCCATGAAAACGGGTGTTGTAATTTTGGACATTTCAATCTAGTTATCGATATTGAAATCCGTCGTATTTCAATTCTCGGTGGCACAAATGTTATGAAAAGAATCTTGCATATGTCATGTATTAAGAAGGCGGATATCAAAAACGGTGGAGGTACAGCCGATCGTCATTTTGTTGCACAACATCTTATGATTAGAATTTTGCTATTTTGTCCAATTTAAACTCAACAATCAACATACGTTTTTACCGCTTTTGTTGGTTTTTTTCATCCAATTCATTCCATTCATTCTATACATGTATTTCATTAGCGTTTTACATTTCTCCCATTTCACACGAACTTGCTTCTCACGTTTGAAAGATCAGAAAAGCATTTGTATTTTACATTTCTTGGGATGAAAAGTAGAGTTTTCGTGTGAATTTTGTTGATCCGAGGCGTAGCCGAGGTCAATAAACACGCGAAAACGAGACATTTCATCTTTTTATCCCGAGTGGTTTTTGCATGCTTTGGAAGTCGAAATTAGTGCGTGAAACATGAAAAGTACCGTTTTCGACGCATGTAGCATGTAAAATACATATAATCCACAAAAAAAACCTTCTAAATTGCTTACTGCCTTTGCGATCAAATCAGATGTGATCTAAACTGTTCTTTCAGAATTTTGATTGACGCTACCTAGTACTTCTTTAACTGCTTGGACACGCAAAGTATATGGTGCCACCACAAGCAGATAATGAGAACTAACCACTTGTATGTCAATGGTGCCAATCGACAAAATCAAAAATGAAATTGAATTCGTTGGTTCAATTGAATGTGGGAAGTATGTAGGATGTAAAAGGAATGAATCCCACAACCGTAGTCTAAATGGCATAAACTATGGTATGCACCTGCACGTCCTAGATCTAGAAGAATTGGACCTAGCTGCCATCCACGACCCCTGGTTTTTTTTTCTGTTATAAAAAGTCGCGCGCTTCATTTGTTTTTAAATATGTTTTTCTACATAAGATAAAACTATCCAGAGGCCATCGCTTGTAAAATGAGATTTGTGTTAATCTGTTGAAAATACAACGCTCATTGGCCAACGAGAGTCGATCATTTAGCCCAACAAATGCGTCACCACTCTGCCCTCATAACCAACCCCGTTGACCGATGCGGTTCATAATGCAAATTCTCAACGTAAAATCGAAATGAAATTCATGCGAAAGATGTCTGAAGTGTTTAGAAAAGCTTTCTTCACTTGAGCATTTACTACAAATGTAGCATAGGATCAAAAGCAATAAATCTTCTTCGTTATTGTGGAAAAATTGTAAAACCACATTTCCTTCTGCAAAGATGACCAGCACAACAGATCGGAAAATTTCGAATGAAAAATCTTTTTATCAAATTCAACGATTCAAATTACATCATCGCCCACTAAAGAAAGATTTCCATTTACCATATTCCATAAGCTTGTGTGTGCATATTCGTTTAGTGTAGAAATATTTCACTTCCTTCAACGCCGGATGTATTGAAATCTGTTCAGCTATAGAATACATTTTTCTGTATGGTGTATATATGCATGGAACGTTACATGTACTTCGGTCAGAACTTTTCAAGTTGTTTAAGTTTTTAAAAGACACACCAGAGAAGAGAGTGCGAGAGAGAGAGGGAGGGAGGTCTTCTTGTGGTGTTTAAATTTTCTTATTTCACACCATAATGGTTAAATTTGTATATAAAATGAATCCACTCGATCATAAAATGGTGTAAAGAGACTGCATTGTGCTTCTATTGTAATGACAATTATTCTGTTATCTGCACGAACTAAAATCAACTCTTCAGACAAAACCTATGGTTGAATGGTGAAGTTTAATACAAAGACGGCGATAAAATCACTTTCGTCTCTGTTCGACTTTCTGTTCAACAATTTTCGTACACAACCTGAATTCGGAGCATCTCGTAATTCCTTTCTGGATTTATTTTCTGAAATTGATCTAAATTGTTTGAATCAGGTGTACTCTCACATATTGCAACGGGTTCATTTAGACTAATGTACAGAAGTGGAATTTGTTTTGCACTGCGATTTTCTAAGATTCGAGACTCAAAGGCAAAAGTTGTAAAGTGCTTGTCTTGTAAATGAAGTCATTACTTAATTTAGGCAACATGTTCTTTCAAGTTCTCAAGTTGCAAGCATAAATAAAACATGAGCGTCTTTACAATTACACAACTGCTGGAACCGTTAATGTTGAAAGGTTGTTTTTGTGTGTATCAGAACGCATCCTCGGCAAAGAGAAAATAAACAACTTTTTTCGGTGAGATTTTCATGTGCATACAAACTATAAATTACATTCTCTCGTCTTTGACATATGAACCTCCCCGGAATGTGTTACATCTACACAGTCTAGCATTTTCGTTTTTTTTCCCTGGTATACAGACGCCGAAGTTCAGTACATAGCTCTGAATGTTTTGATACATGCAGAGAACTCATATACTACAAAGAGATGCTTTTTTCTCGATAAAAAATATTCAGTTCCAACTTCTATTAGAGATGCAGCTACCGGAATGATGCATTATATACATTGACAACACAAAACCGTATTTTTATTTATGTCATTGTTGTTCTTTTTGTAGTTCTTTCTGACTCTCTTCCCAACAAAAATGGTTCCTAGAAAGGATCTTGTAAGTAATCCAATTTCGTTGTAAATGTACTTCCAATGTATTGTTGAAGGAACTGTATACAAAACTTGGAACCAGTTGCGGCTTATTTCGAATAAACATCAACTCTAAGAAAAATATTATTATCCGAGGAATGAATAATGCAGCAGCCACGGAAGTGCCCGTGTCCATTAAAGGTGCACGGGATGTCTTGGATGATTTTCCATAAAACTGACGGGATTTCAGCTTGGCACCCGAACTTTTATTTTTCAGGGTACCAAGGCTTGGATTCAACTTGGATTCAATTTACTTTCCAAATCACCCAAGACATCCCGTGCACCTTTCATAGACAACGGCACTTCCGTGGCTACTGGATTAGAAGATTTTCATCGTTATTGTGGAAAAATAGGCCGATTCCAGTTACACCTTCTTTCGCCGTATTCAAAATAACAATGACTGGTTCTCTATTTCCATTGTTATAGCGCATACGGTGAGTAAACGGAGTGTAGTGTGTTTCGTGCTTTAGTTAACTATCATTGTTAAGAAGCTTTCAGGAATGGCAAGATCTACTACTTCATTTAAGAAAAGTATCTTTAATGATTTGATGCAAAATCTTTTACTTCAATTTTTATAACCCATTGTCACATTTCAGATAACACCTTCCGTTTCTGTTATGCAATGAGATGGTTGTATGAAATTAATTCAGCCGGATTTGTTCCGAAGCTTTTCATTTTCCGCTCATTTCAAAAGCTTACAAATCTCAAAAATCTCTCCGTCAGCGGAAGATTGAGTTTCCCTGGCATACAACGGCAATTTGTGAGATGTAGCGTGCAAGCCTTTAGAACAGATCGGGTGTTGCCTATAATGGGGAATAGTAGATCATACACAACTATCCGAAATATTTGTTTCAAGGGATAAATGTTAACTTATCATTCTAGTCAGATAAAATAGCAGAACATTCATTGAAAATGCAGACCCCCACCTCTCACAATATAATTCCAAGACTCAGATCAAAGCGAATAAACAACAAGTTAGATCACGAGTTCTTACCGCTCTACTATACTGGGAAGCAGCATGGATGCGTTATTGCAGTAAATTTACTTTACCTTTTCCATCATTTCAAATACAAATTAAAATAGAAACTTGTTACTGTAAATTATTATAAAATTAACTCATTCCGTACCATATCATTCCAATGATTGCATTAAATACGTGTAAATTTCGATTGCTGTAAATAGACTTGTGTAAACAGACTTTATGTCTCTTGTTTTCAGAATTTTCACCATGTCGAAAGTTGGTGTAGGTACGTTGTAGCTAAATTTATTTATTTTAAACTTTGTCTTAAAATATATCGAAAACACAAATCGGGATAGGAAAATTGCATCCGAAGTTTGGTTTAAGTTACATCAATTAATTTTAATTTTTGTTTTTCATATTTGTTTTTCTCTGAAAGCAAGATGCTGACGTGATGATTGGAGCATGTCTTAACACTTTTAAATTGCATTCTTCACATGAATGAGCTTACCTTAAGTTTTCATTAGAAAATAGCTACAGTGTCGAGGGGTAACAACAAAAGCGAATGGTGTGACAGGCTGCATTCACCATTGGAGCGAATGAAGGGAAATATGAGCGAATGGGTGGAACAAGCGCCAATTATGAGCAAATGACCGGAAAAATGTAGTTGAATGAAGGGAAATTAGAGCGAATGCAAGAAAATATGAGCGAATGAACGGTAAATATGTGCGAATGAGTGGATAATATGGGCGAATGGCATTCGAATGCGAATGTTGGGACAGGATTTCCCGTTGTTGTTTCCCCTCGTACAGTGTAATTTGTGACTATTCAGTATTCATGTCCCATTATTTTCAAAACTGAAAGTGCCCAAGTAAACAACTCGAATGTTATTAGAGTGTTGATGTTAACCAAAATTTGTAAACAAAATTACAAACTTACTTGACACATAAGACAAGCACTTCACCAATATCTTAATCGAACCTGTTACTTCTGCCTCAAACAAAAATCTTTTACTTCATTTGTTCTAACAAATATTTTACTATAAAAGACCAGAATGGTCAGAACTCATTGCTTAGTTTTGTTCTCGCTGTCCATAACAGATTAAGATTGCACTGTACATGTAATAATGGTACTGGTACACCTGTTTAAGCATACATATCAAAGCATGCCAATTAATTTCTAATTGTTGTATTGCTGGTCTGGTAATATTAAATTACTAAGCTGTTCCGACCAATGTTGAAAAATTTGTATTTCAAGGTAAAAAATGAAACGTATTACCGTTTACATTAAGAATAGACGAATACAAGGATAAACGATGCTGATTTCGGCGTATCACGCCTCATCAGTACACCTATGTCTTGCCAGGACAATGTGTATGTTAGCACGGCACAAACTAGAGTGACATGGTCACGTTGGTTGCATCGGCAAACACACTTTTCGTCACCTGTTTAAAACTTGTTTTTCGCTTTGCTGCTATATCTGCCACATATAGCATTGTTGGATCTCTCACATCCAAACGATTGCGGAGTAATACCTGACCATCTGATGCTGAAATCTGCTACATCAATTTATGGTCAAATTTTACAGCTGACTAATTGTATACTGGTATGCTTCTCAATCAATGCACCAAACAATGAGCTGTCGATAAACTGCTATTTTACCTTCTATTTACACTTTCGTTTAAGCTATAACGCACTTGTTGTAGTGATTAATCATATCCCACAAACTTTCCCTTCACAACGCACATTGAACTTTCCACGGTGGGGCTGAACGAACTTTAAATAAACATGTCGACTTCCATCTCGGTTCTTTTCATAGCTGAGTTAGGGGAGACGTGTACTATCCAACGGCACATGTTGCGGGTGCAACCGCTGAGCCGTTTCTGAGAACTAGGAATATCGTCGCCTGGCTCCGTGGAAGTAGCTGGACCAGTGTTTGAAACTAGAATCGGTAGAGGGACAAATTCTAAGAACAACCATGTAAAAATTATTGCTCTCGGTCATTTGGTCGCAGAGCAATAGAAGCTGAAAGTCGAAAATTCCACCTCTTCAAGGCGTGATGCCACCTCGACGAAGTTCTCGATCAAGCACTTTATTAGCGTTTCTAGACAAGGTTAATGTGCTCTTTCGAATGGCAATAAAAATTTTTTGAAAGTGGTCTCTTTTGGTACATTTTCAGAAAAGTCACTTTTTCTATTTTTCTAAATTTCTATTTTTATGTTTATTATGGTAAAATAAGCAGATATTAAACAATGGATAACTCACGTAAGTCGATGAGACATAACTCAAAGACATTAATTTGTAATATTTGTAAATTTCGTTTTCAATGACCCTAAATTTGCTAGTAGCCCGACCTCGATGCAAAATCTTTATCATAAACAGTTCTTGCTGAGAATCATACATGGCATATTTGGTATCATTGGAAAGCTTAGACTTCAGGCTAACTACTACAAGGTATGTCGTGTTGAAATATTTTAACCGGCAAGGTATGGGAGTAGCCAAAGTTCACCGAGAAAAAAGTGACTTTTCTGAAAATGTACCAAAAGAGACCACTTTCAAAAAAATTTTATTGTCATTCGAAAGAGCACATTAACCTTGTCTAGAAACGCTAATAAAGTGCTTGATCGAGAACTTTGTCGAGGTGGCATCACCCCTTGAAGAGGAAAAATTTTCGACTTTCAGCTTCTATTGCTCTGCGACCAAATGACCGAAAGCAATAATTTTTACATGGTTGTTCTTAGAATTTGTCCCTCTACCGATTCCAGTTTCAAACACTGGTCCAGCTACTTCCGCGGAGCCAGGCGACGATATTCCTAGTTCTCAGAAACGGCTTAGCGGTTGCACCCGCAACATGTGCCGTTGGATAGTACACGCCTCCCCTAACTCAGCTATGAAAAGAACCGAGGTGGAAGTCGACATGTTTATTTAAAGTTCGTTCAGCCCCACCGTGTTTCGTTCTTCATTTTAATCGCAAACATGACATGGATTTCTTTCTTTTCACATTGTTTTCCTTATCGTCAAATAAAAGGCAGTCTCCTTTAAGAAAAAAAAATTTGCATCGTATACTCGATGGCATACATAAAGCAAGAGAGATTTTTTTTTGAAATACTATCTTAATGTAAAACGTTTTAAAATGTTATGCTGTGAGTTTCGGATGTATGCGGATAGAAGGATGGATATTAATGTATAAATTCAACTAGAAGCATTAATTTGAAAAGGCAATGGAAGTTTAAATGCTTGAAGTCATTTTATGATAAGACGCGAAAAAGTTTAAATTTTTTTTTTTCGGCTTTGGTTTATGATGTTGCGATGTGTATCTTTTCGAAAAAAGGATAATATGTTCTTTGACTTTGTTTATGTTCTTGGAAAGTCGAGATATGCGAAATGAACATTTTCTGGTATTGTTTTCATTTTCTTTTCAAGTTTTTTTTCTTCGCCTTTTTTGTTGCTGAATTTTTTTTTTTTGCTTTAATAAAAAATGACACTCGAAATAAATTTGTGAGGAGGTTGTTCATCATGTTTGTTAAAGATTGGGCGGAAGATTGCAACAGGGAAAATGGATATAGTATATTCAGAAAAAATGTAGCATGAAAATAAAGTAATTGAGAAAATCCCTTTTTAACGAAGAAATCCATGAATCCTTACACGTAAGTGCGCTTCAGAATTTGAATTTTAAGTGAACGAATGAATAAAAAATGAACCAAAAAATAAAATTTACTTTTATTGATATGAATAGTTTTTTGGGATTTTTATCCCATTAAACTGGTCGTTATACGTGTGAGACAAAAATTTCGACTGGAAAAAAAATTAAAAAATGTTATTCAATAACAGCTGTTAACAGCTGACAGTGTGGGACAAGAAATATCAGATCCTACATAAAACAAAAATTTGATAATTCCTAATTTTTCATAGTTGTAAGGTATAGACGAACTTTTAAGTGACTTAGACAACATTTATTGTTATGTGGCTTAATAGAATCTATTGGACAAACTATATTAAATTGAACTGATGACGTTAATGATGACGTCATCGGTTATTGACACAACAAAAATTGCTTTTTGAAATGGTTATCTGTCTGTTAAAACTGCTAGAATAAAACGAAGTAAATGATTAGATAACTATCCTAAAAAGAAAAAGTTTCCGTCACATGATCGAGATTGACAAATGATCGATGTTTCTGAGAGTACTGCCAATTATGAAGAGATTGTTCTTACATGCACTCATAATATTCGGGATATTGAATTGAATTCGCTTTGTTTCTGTGCACATTAAAATTGTATTTACTATAGTCAAGCTGTGCTACATTAACCTACTTTTTGATTTACAAAGCCCACACACGAACGTAATCAACTTGCAAATGACTGTGATCGGTATCCATTCTCCATCTCGGCAGCCATTGCGATTTTCCTATCCAGAAATCAGCCATCGATCTTCCGGAATTGTTAACCCATGGCTTGGCACCATTTCCATTAACATAACTATCACGGAAAACTGCGTTCCCTCCAACACCAAGGCTCAAAATTATACCGAACTCATTGTCGAAAGGAGCCATTATAGTTGCATTGGCCCACGGATTAGGTAGTCCAGTCCATCCGAATCCTCCTCTTGCCCAAAATCCACCTGGTCCTGGTGTAACGCTTCCCAAATGAATGCCATCAACGTAGAATTGGAAAAATTCTTTTGTCCATACGAGCTTATAAACATGGAAGTCATCGTCGAAACCGGGATGTTGATTTTTCGAATAAGTTGCACTAGCCCAGCCATCGTGAACCGATGACGGACCAAAGTGTAATGTTGAGCCCATGTGTTCAACTCCAACATGCTTATTGTCCTTAGCTGGATCCCAATAGTCAGTATTTCCTTTCATTTCCATTAAATCCTATTGACGGAAATAAGAATGACGAATAATGGAACAATTTATGACTGACTTTGGATGATGAAGGGAAAATCTTAAGAACTGACTATTTCTCCTGATGCCGGCCAACCACCGTAAATTTTTTCAATTGGAAGGAGCCATAATGAGGAACCAATCCAGTCACCAGTAGGGCCTTTAGCTCTGATTTCTAATGTTCCGTATTTAAATCCGAACGAGTTGAAAGTGTTGATTCGGGCGCTTCTGATGGGTGGAATTGGATTGCTTGGTGTTCCAGTTTTCTTGCATCCCCAATTATTAGCATCCGTACTGAATTTTACAAAAAAAACGGTTAAGATATTCATCCTTTGTCGGATAAATCTATAAAGCTTACCATTCCGATTCTGGAATTTCGACAGTCCCCGATGTAACGAAATTCTCACCAAACTTGTCATCAGTCAAAGTAGGTCTGATGTGAAGGTTTCCATTATTGACGTACGAGTTATTTCGATCATTTACAATCCAATTGAACTGATAGTTTCCCAGTCCAGACATTGTTACGCCATGCTGCCATTTATTCACATCGAAAGTGTCAAAAGTTTCCTGGAATATCAAATCACCCGAACAGAAAGTGGAAGGTGCATGTGTGCCCACTACTGTAGTTGGTGTCGGATTGCAAGCATTTGTCGACGAAAGTGCAATACAAAGCACCACAAAGATTAGTCTTTTCATTTCGTTGTTGTCCAACACTGCAGAAATTTTTCGATTGGAGCGAGTTATTATACACACGAACTTTTAATTATCGATGAAGATTTCATTGTTTCGAAAATATCTTGGCGTAAATGATAAAAAATGGAATATCATGGCGATAACTAAGTGTATTATTATAAAGCAAGGGGCAAACAACGCGGATCCGGTTGTCTGTGCATCAATTTAAAAATATCCGTTCCGATGAAAGCATAACGCGATAATGTTACCTTTTTCTTGGAAAACGAGGCCAAATTACTGGATGCAAGGAACTTTTACATCAAAGAAGCACCACGTCATTCGCATTATCTGTTGAATTATACACATGTCTTTCACCTGGACTGGACTGGGGGACTGGACGACATGTCTACAGGATCGTTTTAGTGTTGTTAATATACAACGGACCAAATTTTCAGCGAAACGCAATATTCAGAAACTCAAACGTGGGAAGGCAGCCTCACAAAGACAGAAAAAACGAAAATCATAAGTCAGAACCCAATTCAAAGTTCACATAGTGAATTGAATAATAAAATGATATGAGAAGCATCAAAGGAATGCTGTTTCGGCTGTAGGTTACATTAGTGGTAAATATCTCAGGGTTTGCATAGCGGAACTGAAAACAAATTCAGAGGGTTTTTTAGCATTACAATTTGGCAACGGGCTGAGGATACATACATAACGCTCGGGGACGAGGACAACTACGAATAAATCATCAAAAACTCCTTTTGAAACTTTAATTTTGGGCAACAGCTGAGATAATAAAACAAAATTGATTTCGTCTTTATTGTTGATTGAAGATCGCGTGTAGATAAAACGTTGCGTCCTTAACCAGGACGTTTGGGATTACTAAAAATACCCCCACCTGAAATGCCTAAATGAACACAAGAAAAATGACGAAAACAAACAGAGAAATCGATTCTCTTCCCTCCCACGGTTCACGTTAAGTGAATTTTGAGACAGAATTGCTGTTTCGACCTCAGGTACTGACTGGCCAGCGTGGTCTGACCATCTTCAGTTGCTATGTCAATACCCTTCACAAGACAGCATAAAATCGCTAAGTTGAACAAGTTGTTGACGATTTTATTTTGGAAAGTTGCCATTCAAAATGGATATTCGGATCAGAGGGATGGCTACTTTGAAAACTTCACGATAGCAAAACTGAAAACAAATTCAGAGGGTTTTTAGCGTTACAATTTGGCAACGTATCCGGTCGATCAAACACACTAAACGGTCGATGAAAAAGATTTCTGACCGGAAGTTTTACTATTTTAGTCGATCTTTCGTTTTATTGGTCGGTAATTTTTCATTTTTTGTCGATCTACTTCTGTCGGTAAATTTGATTTTATTTTCGGTGAAATTGAATAAATGGATGGTAAATTATAATTTCAGTCGATCAAATCAATGTCCGATACTTCCGATTTATTGTACTTGGCCAATATAATGTCCCTTAGAAAAGCGATGGGAAGGCCGTTTTTGACACGATTAAATAATGTTTTAAACTGCAATAGGTGTAACAAGCTTTCCGATTCAACAAAAGCGCTGAACAATTGTTTTTCCACTCGCTGCGCTCGGTATCGTTTTTCTGTGTTAATGAATGTAGAGAGCATTTGATACTAAATAGAACTTTAACACACGTGTTTGCATCCACCATGAAATGGTTGGGTTGTAGACGAGGTAGTAACGAAAATAAACTCTAAGAGAAACGTTCTAATTCTCAATTTAAATGAATGCGGCGAACAGTGGAATTATACACGTCTATATAATATATTATAAAAGCTTCACAATAAAAAGCTTTTGTTATTGATGGATGAAGGGAATCAATCATTTTCTTATAAATTAAATTACCTACTTTCCCCGATTTCTTTATGATGATTTTCCTTTTTCATAGATATTTTTATGTATTTGTATACTTAATATCACTTCTATTTATCTCTCAAAAATATCGTAATGTACGCGATGGTATAATAGACCTTTATAATAAATTCTGATGTGTATAAGTATACATCTCTATCAAAATGGCGCTTTGAAAATGCTTTCGAACAAAGTAAGAGTCATTTGTGCGTGTGTCGTGTGTATACGTTCGTAAGCTCGTAAGATAAAAATATTTTACTTTAATAGACGAAATCAAAATAGATAATAAAAGCAGTTCGTTCATCTTCTTCTGCTCTTATGAATTTTTTTTTTGTGCTAAGGTTTGGATTTTATTTTTATGTCTTATGATTGTGCCATATAAGAATTTTCTTTGGAATAAATAATACATAAAAGAGTTCGCTTATAGTTCGTAAATGGACTTAATACTTAATTTTCTTTAGACTATTCTACAAACTTACGAAAGTCTTCTTTTCATTGAAAACAAAAAGTTAAATTTTCTACGATCATTTCCTGACGAATTTAAATCAATAGGTCACCTTTTGATGATGATGCTGATGAAAAGCAGGTGAAGGCTTCGTTTGAATTAATTTGATTATGCTTTGCAGGCAGTCTACGATATATATATACCTCTGGTTCTTTATATGCCCCAAATTTTCTTCGAAAATCTGTGCGAATAATCGAATCAAAGAATTAAAGTTTTGTAAAGTCACTATAAGATTGTTGAAATCCAAAACGAAATACGGTCTTAGGAATGGAAAGTTGATGAAATGGTTTTAACTTTTTAGAGACGGAAGATCGTTATATGATTATGGCATAAAACTCGAACTTATCTGTTACTTCTGCTGATCTAAAATTATTTCCAACAAATTGATAAAAAGTCTTGTACTTCATTAATGTTAAACACATGTCATTGATGCAATAACAATACTTTCTTAGATAGAGCTCTAAATGGCACCTCACTGTTCCTCAACCCTAGCTCAAAGCTAGCATTGACATAAATAATTAAAATGTAACCGTTGATGCTTCGTATTATGTTTTGACATAATCACCATCTTCTACAAACTTTTTGTAGATTTAGAGTCACTCTCTTCTTCAAATACTTTGTAAAAGGCAGCATGATTGTCTTCTAAAAACACTTTGTAAAAGTAAGCGACACTATACTCTACAAACACCTTGTAAAAGGAAGCAATCACTTTCAATTCCAGATCCAGATTCAATCATTAACTTGCAAATTTTTGATTTGATTTGATTTGAAACATTTTATTTATCAAAAGATTACAGAATTTACAAAACCAAGCAATCAGACTGATAAAATCATTACGGTGCCAACATCGATTAACTTTGATGTAGCACGGAGAAGCAAACCGGAAGTGGAAGCAACCCAGTCGACCCGTCAAAATTGCAATCCACCTTATGCTTGTAGTACGAATGAATTGTGTGTCATGAGTTGCTGCAACGACGAGAATAGCCAGTAACGATCCTTCATCGTGAGGAGGACTTCACCCTGGAACGAAAAATCTCACGAGAATCACTGCTTCTAAAAACGTCTATAAATCTTTCAAATTCTCTACATGCCTCAGCAATCGGCTCATGATAGCCATAAAGCGTTCTTTGTCGAGGAGGACGAAAAACATTAAAGTGACGCAAACCGTAAGGGTGGTCAGGCATATGACGATACGAATCAAATATCGTAGTCAACTTCGGCTAGTTCACTCTGGCCTTCAGCACATCATACAAGAAAAACACACGCGCGTTCCTTCTCCTAGTGGACAGCCGCTCAAGACCCAAAACCCTCCGACGCTCGTCATACGGGGGAAGCTCATAGTTCCGATTTCTCCTTACCGAGTGCCTTAGAGCATACAAAACAAACCTCTTTTGTACAGACTCAATGGTGTCGCTGAGCTCAACACCAGAAGGGGTTAAATAAGTTATGTTTCCCGCCCTGTGACAATAGATTTCCTTCGTCATGCAACATATTGACAATTTTCGATGATTTATGGTTTCTGGGTTAGAAGATTAAAAGCTACAACGCCGTTAACCCGAAGTAGTAAACGCATGTGGTCCAGAACTTCGTTTGTACGTTTTATAAAGATAGATTATGCACTTTCCTAGGAATTATGGGTACGTATTATAAACGTTGTACACTAAAAATTACTTATTATGTTGTGTTGCTTTAGAGAATTTTTCAAATGAATAAACAAAATTTTAATGAGGAGATTTTTGACCAGATTTTTCTCGAATTAATTGCACAGAATTTAAATAATTGGTTTGACCTTTTCTCTGAAATCTAAATTCGACCTATTGCGTCTTTCTGTTACTAGTCAATAATGCTGCCATTTGCTGTATCCGTGCTGTATCCATGGCTTTTGTCAATGCATAAAATAAAATATGTGGGAATGTGGTGGCATTTTTTTCGGCATGATATGGGTCCATAAATATTTGCAAAGTACATTATAGGTTTTGACCGTTTAAAATGATTAATTGGTAGTTTAATTATTATCCAACATTAACTGTACGTATTACGTAAACTAAAACCTTAATTTTATACCAATTTTTATTGGTTTCATGATTACAGTATAGCAACCACTTTTGCAATTAGTATAATAACCCACATTGTTTGAAAATTTTGTTTCGCATTATTATGAATGTATAAATTTGTGTGGTCATAACAAAGCTATAATGTTTTTATAAAGCTTAAATTTCAAACATAAATTTTACCAATAAAAGGTTTGGTCTTTAATGTTTTGCAAAATGTAAATAAATTTTACAGAAAATAGTCACATCAGTGTCTAGATTCACCATATGACCAATTCTATGACAAATAGTGGAAAATTAATTCACCTTGACAGTTCTATTTTGCATTTTGTTTGCACCTAGCACCGTTCGATAATTGATTATGTCAAATCGAATCTTCCGTTTAGATTTAATTTGTACAATAAAGTCGTATGGCGGTACAGTACACCATATACCTAGTGAAAATTAGTACTCGGTAGTATATTTCTGCAGAGGTTCACAGAGGTAGGTGTTAAAAATACGGATCACTACGTCACATATGGTGCATACCTCGTACGTAGCAGTTACGAGTTCGAAACCCTACGGGCAGTTTCTCGTCCTGATTGTAAATAACCAATAAAATAGTTTCTGGGACGTCGGGATCCGGAGATATCCCAATTTTAAGTTAAATGGGAAATGCGTTAGTGTGAGCGAGATAAACCTATGTGACATCATTGCATCTCGCTCGCACCAAGGCATTTCCAATTTAACTTAAAATTAGGATAGCTCCGGATCCTGACGTCCTGGAAACTATTTTATTGGCGATTTACATTCAGGACGAAAAACTACCCATAGGTTTTCGAACTCGTAACTGTTACATCCGAGGTGTTATGTTTGGGATATTTGTCCACTTCCTGCGATTTTATCGCCGATGGTTTGTTTTCAAGTTGTTCGAAGCTTTCGCAAATTCCACCCACATTCACTTAGAGCTAATGTAGAGAAGTAGGAAATTGGTTTTATTTTGGACTTGAAACTTCCAATTTTAACAAGACATGGTTTACGTTTACGTTTACGTTTACGCAAAATCCTATGTCGATAGAACGTCACGTGATCGTGGCTTTGCAGCCAAACAAGCGGAAGACAAGAAATTTGACCACTACAGGCACTTAATGGATCAATTTATTTTCGTCCCAATTGCATCAGAAACGGTGTCGGGGAATCTCGCACACGCGATCATAGTATGCGTCCTTTTACGACATGTAACGACAAGTCATGACTGTGCGAGATTCACCACTTAGATGTGAATCTCGCACACCATGAATTTGTGTGGTGTGCGAGATTACCCTACCCCTCAGAAACATCAGGAGTCATTGGTAAAGTGGGTTTTCAATTATTGAAACAAATCGGAAGCAAAATCAAACAGGTCACTAACGAACGTCGAGCAACAAGTTATTTGATTCAACGAATTTCTGTTGCAATTCAACGAGGAAACGTTGCCTCGATTCTTGGAACTCTTCCTCCATCAAAGAATCTTGGTGAAATTTTTTATTTATAATTTATAAATTGTTGAATTTATTTTGAAAATAAACTAATACAAGTAATTAGAAGCAAGATCGCTGAAGTTACTGTTTACGTTTGTGGTTCTTTGTTCTGTATAAGAAAAGTCAAAGTTGAGGGATTTGGTAGTTCGACTTACTGTGTGTAAAAAAATGTCCAAGTACATCAAAAATGATCAAAATATGGAATTTGGGTCATCAAGTGCATTTTGATTCTGATATTCTTCAATTCTTAACTGTTTTTCATCTTAAATCATCACGAACAAATCAAATATTACATTCTCAGTCTGACTACCGCCTGCACCTAGACAAATTTCCGATTGGCACATTATCCCAATTTCCAGATTCGAAAGAAAATGTCAATCCACCCATCATATCCACCTCTTATTTCATTTCAATAATATAAAGACCCCGACCAAAACGTAGAAGTAAAGAAAAAACTATAAAACTGTTTTTGGCACAGAAAATTTGCCGCACGTTCTTTCTTCTACCGAAATGGAAATCAAATTCAATATTCTCTTTGTGTCCGGGAGGAAGACTATTGCAGATATCTCTCTGCGTTGCGATTTCAATTGTACGAAACTATCCAATAAAAGTTTCTTGTGCATTTTAACAGTTTTTCTCGGCGAATAATGTAACTTTTCCGTAAACTGAAAAATTCAAGCATTTTTATTGTCCTTGAGTATTCCGAACGCATATTTCAAAAAGTTTAAAAGGAAAATAATTTTTTTTTCATCTGATTTTTCTACATTTTCCATATTACGTACAACAATTTCTATATAATACACATTAGAGATCTTCGCCTTTACTCTACCTCCACCTAGAAACACACATATTTTGCATATTTGAATAGGAAATTCAGCATTACAATACCGACTCTTTTTTTTGTATTTTATTCAGTACAACCAACCATACAATATTTCTCTGGAGAGGATGACGAGAGTAAAAAAAACGTAATAATTCAATAAATTTTGCGACAGAGCACGTTAGTCTGGAAAACATTTTCAATTTAACTGTCCCATAAATAATCCTTGCTTTTCGCTCATCCTCAAATGGTTTACACTGTATGTAATACATTGTTGAAAAGTGACAGGCTTCGTGATATATCCAAACAATACAAACAAGATTGAGTTGAAATATCCAAATTTATGTGGAGCACACACCGCGGATCTTTCCTGTACAATACAATATTTTACCATATACACATGCCATGCCGGTAGCCATAATATTAACTTTTTATTATGGATAAAAGTTTAAAGAAAAATATTTCCCATTTTTGTCGACTTCAATGACAATAAAATTTCGATAAATAAACAAATGATGTTGTCTCAGACGTTCATCGGCTCCTAAGTAGACGTATACAAATAGGCGGCATTATAAGAAATAAATGCGACATCGTCCCACTCACACCCGTCGTCGTATATATTATATAGTATAGGACCCACCGATAGCAGTGCGTGAACTTTGATTGATTTTATTTTGTTCGCTGGGGGTGTGATGGAAATTATTTACGGCCAATGGAAAATATAAAGTGTCTAGACTTTCCATGGATCATACACGTAAAATGGTTGTATTTTTGCAATTTGTCTTTATGTAGCGCTAAACAGCTTCATGATGCCTACTAATAGAGACTCATACTCGCATTTTTTCCATTTTCTTTTTTTTTGGTTTGGAGACCATCCGTCTCTTTGCTAAAATGTAATAGGATTGTGTTCTGCCGCGGTAATTTAATTTTGTTTAAAAAACAGATTTATTGTCATTTAAGCCTCGTCGTCTTTTATTTCAGTTATTTTATGGCTCAGCGGTCTAGGAAAAATATGACAATGGGGTGGCTCGACAGACAATTCAATTGGGTCTGTGACACCTTTATTATTAGATCATCAAAACACTCGGATTATAAGTGGGACAATATGACCAAATTTTAGAAGCTGACGATGTAAGTGCACTGAACATTCAAAATTAAAAGTGTCAGACCCAAATCAAACGCAGCGTCGTACATCGGTAGGTCGCGATATTCTCATATCAGAGTGCCTTGATGTTTATTTTTCAATTCATTTGTTCCAAAATGCAAATTTTGAAGCGCACTCACAGTCTAGTTCACTTACAATCCAAATGTTCCCGCTATTGACAGAGATTTTTCAGTTTTTAGTTCATTTAGCAATATTCTAGAAAGTGGGGGAAATAACGATAGGTTCGTAGAATAGTGCCACCGATGAATAGATGCTCTGTCGATAATAGTGAGACTTTTCTGATCAGTTTGAACCAATTATTCGACACAATTTTTGGAACTTGCATAGTTTTGGCTTTTCGTGTCTCATACGATGTACAAACTTCCATAAGCCGTATATGTATGTGACGACGGTGTTTTGAATCTTCTATAGATACGAAGTGCAATGTATCTATATATCTGTTGAACTTGTATCGAAAATTTCGACTCGAAATGGTGACATACTTCATCGTAGTGCACGACCGTTCCGTTTATATGAACTATTACACATTCGCCTTAGTTATACAAAAGATTGAGAGTACGTTTAACAGAGAAACTGTGTACCCGTCTACATCTTTTATGTTTGCGTTAGACTCTACTACCTACATCTATTCCACAACCATTTACTTTCGTGATTCAACTGATTCAACTTAAACCTTTCGGTATAAATGAATAATTTTTCCGATGGCATATGATAGAAAGCTTCAAAAGCACATACTGCTTCCTGTTCGATACAAGTATACTTCCTTCTTATTTGTTATGCATGGCTTTTTTTATATTTCAAATAACTATAAATTCATCCGATTCAGCTAGAGACGTCATCTAAAGGGAAAATTCAAGGAAAAAATATTATTACACCAGAAAAAAACTCTTTTTTTACGGAAAAGGTGATACATAAATTGAAGGCTGTGGTGCAAGTTTTTATGCTGTGTTCTTTTGCGTATAGTTTCGCAAATAATAAAATTCTGGTGGAGAAAGTTGAGGAATGATATTTACGTAAAACGTCACAAATGTCATATTGCGCCTTTTAAAACATTGAACAAAAACGTTGCTCGCGCGATGACAACTTTAAGCTATGGGTTCTGGATAATACAATCTTATATAGTCAAATGTACGTTAAAACAAAAGAAGTAGAAGATTTTTCCAAGCGAAAATTGTGATTTTCACGAGAGGTAACCGACAGGCCGAAATGGTGGCAAATCAATTGCTAATTCCTTTTAATTGCTTTCAATTCCTTGTATTACTTCAATCACCGGATTAACACCTATACTTGCCAGATTCGCCATTCAATTCCTATAATTCCAATTAATCTCTACAATTCCACGAATTTTCGAAATAATTCCACCACAACAGAATAAAGTTAACCAGGCAGGCAGGCTATATTTTTTGCGAATAAAATTTTTCAATTTATGTCAGTGTTCATTTGAGTTCATTATCATACAATGTTCCTGCCTGGTTTATTTTACTCTGCCGTGATTCCAAGTTATTATTCAATTCCATTGCGACATACTTTTTATAAATATAGTTGTCAAATAGAGACTAAAGTCAAAGTTAAAGGAGCGTTTTGTAATGAACAAATTATTTTGAAACGCTTTCGGCGAAACTAAAATTTGGAACAGCTATGTTGCAGCTTCCCGGATACTCTGGTAAATAATTGTAATTGATGGAAATACAAGAAATTGATGGAGTTATAAGGAATTGACTGGGAATACGTAGAATTGATGACGTTAAAAGGAATTGACTGGAAATACGAGAAATTGATGAAATTATGAGGAATTGACCGGTATTGACTGGAAATACGTGAAATTGATGGAATTATAAGTAATTGACTGGAAATACATTAATACATTGTAAGGGAATTGAAAGTAAATTAGACTAAATACATCTCAGTATGATGATCGGAACAAAGGAGAATTTCCGATCATCATACGTATACTTAGTTACTTTCAATTCCTCACAATTTAACGTATTTCCTAGGGATGAGCGGGTTGACCCGAAGATTCGGGTAACCCGCAAACCCGACCCGGCCCGTCGGGTTTTGGGCGGGCGGGTTGTGAGTAGTTCGGGTTGGCTCTGAGTCGGGTTTCAAAAAATGAATTTCGGGTTGGGCCGGGTATTTGAAATCAAAGCCCGAATTAACCCGACGTATTTAAAATGACTATAAAAATGATTCGTTCAGTCATATTAGTTCACTTAGAACTCTCAACAGAGTTTTTCTTAAGTCGACTCGATTGTCGTTCGTTAAATTCTTTGTCATACAGAGTATAAAAGATTAAAAAAAAATTAAAAGTGTAAGATACTGACAGATGTGTCACTGAATGGTATTAGTATATCACGAGTTAAGTAAATTTAAATTTTTCAATCGTAGTTTGCGTGTCGAATCCGTCGAATTTCAGTCTTCAAGCACAAAAATTAATCAAATTACGTTTATCACTAGTATAAGTCCGATTGAAAAATTAATTCACGCCATAAGTGCGCCTTCCATTTCAAAACATAGTGCATATCGGCAATGGAAGTATACACTATGTACATTCATTGCATATCAGGACTTTTTAAAGCACAGTTTTTGACATTAGTTACATGAAGTCAGCAGTATTTTGTCCAACTGTCAGTTGCCAAAATTTAAATTTTTGGAGGACCTATGGCGTGAATTACCTCTCACCGAAGTCCTGAGATCCCGCGCTAAAAAGTAGCAGTTTGTTTTCGGTGACAGTCGACAAGTGATTCTTGCTTGTATGGAAAAAAGTTTTCTCGATATTTGGAAATTCCATACCCTACAAAATATTGTGTTGGTAAATGGAACATTTTTCTCTATGGACTACTAAGTTTGTATTGCTTACTATGGGAAAAAAAATTCCAGACAAACTTGTGAGATTTTTAGTGAACACTAGAAATTTTTTAAAAAAATCGCGTCCATGTTCCATTTACCAACACAATATTTCGTAGGGTATGGAATTTCCAAATATCGAGAAATTTTTTTTCTATTCAAGCAAGAATCACACCGGCGGCGGCGGACACATTCGCCAAATTCTTAAAATTTCATTTTTTAGCCTTTTTAGCCTCGAGTATAAAAACTAAACTCGGTTCGGGAATACCCTTATTATCCCAGTAGTGCGCTAAAAATGTAAATAATTACAAGTGACGTTTGGACGATGTTACGCTGATGTCTTGTAATAAATGTCAAACACTAAGCGTTAAAATGACCCGCTATACTGTATGTTTTAAATAGAAGGCGCACTTACGGCGTGAATATTTATTAAAGTTAGGTGTAATCCTGGTGTTTATGATACTCATAAATTTGTCACTGATCAATTGGCGAAAAACTAACCCCAAAACTGAGTCGTTAATACGTTCAGCGATTTAACTTTATTTAACAATAGTTTGAAATATGTCAGCGCAGCTAGAATTTTCTATACAGATTTTACTGGGCGGGCCGGTTTTTGGACGGGTTTCATATATCTTTAACGGGTTGGGCCGGGTTCGGGCGGGTTAAAAATTTGTCGGGTTTCAAAAGTGTCGCGTTTCAGAAACGGATAACAGGCCGGGTCGGGTTAGGGCGGGTTTTGAAAAAACCTCAACCCGCTCATCCCTAGTATTTCCAGCCCATTCCGGTCAATTCCTTATAATTCCATCAATTTCTCGTATTTCCATCAATAACAATTATTTATCGAAACCGGATACTCCGGCAATTCCTTTAAGAGTGTGTAGTCATTTACCCGAGTCGGTTACCCCTCGACTTTTCATAATTAGTGCACTTCTTTCGACAACCTCAGCATGTAATATATATTATGTATCTGTTGCCAAGATTGTTATTTTGACGTGTAGGACATTTTCGCCAGAGCCGAAGGGGTGGGCAATAATGCCTACACTCCAAAATAACAGTCTGGCAATAGATGCATACCATAAGAGATAAGTAAAAACTCCCTAGAGAGATAAGTTCGAGATTATCGTTTTAGACAGACAATATATATTATGCACCTGTTGCCAAGATTGGTATTTTGATGTGTAGGACATTATTGCCCTAGCCGAAGGCGTGGGTCATAATGCCTACACGTCAAAATAACAGTCTGGCAATAGGTGCATATCATATTTTATCTGTCGAGAACAGATATATCGAGATAAACAAAAACTCCCTAGAGGGATAAGCTCGAGATTACCGATCTAGACATATAATATATATTACACACTTGTTACGAAGTAGTCGAGGCTTGTCGAGACTGATAGTGACAAGTGTGTTTTATCACATAAGCGAAAACGAGACAACAACATAGACCTGAAGTGTAATTTTTGAATTATTCTTCTAGTTCTACGTTTTCGTAGTAGAAAGTTGCTCTTTGTAGATTGAGAGTGGAATCTATCTATAGATTGAGTTTCTACGACGTGTTGTTAACTGTGAACCAATTGGTTTTTCACTAGCCTGGTTATTCAAAAAATTCTGGTAATCCTGGCAGTTTTGAGAGAAGTTGATCTTTGTAGATTGCGTCTGGTCGGTACATTCTCTATAAATAGATTTTAAACGACGGATAATTATGGTTTCAAAAACAATTATCAATCAATCAGGCATTTCGTTCATTGGTCGAACTTGGTGATTGTTCTAATGATGTTCGTTCGATGTTTTTTCATCCGATGATTTGTGTAGAAGGCTGAAAAATGGTTTTGCAAGAAAATTTGTTTCTGATTTGAGAGTCATGTAAGCAGGACGTCTTGTAAATGATTTTTCTGATTTGGAGGTTGGAGCAACTGAATTTCTTCTTCTGGATGGTTGTGAACAAGAACAGGAATAGACTCACGTGTGTGGGCTAGTTACTTCGGACTTGAGTGGTGTTATCACAGTGCGTCTTTTATGAGTCGATTGCGGGCATGTTCTTTTGATTGCTTTATTGTGTGTTGTTGTGCCTTTACAGCCTTCAGAGGGCAATTATACCTTATTTTTCATCCTACTTCCCTGTGGTTCCGTGAATTGACCGCTTGGTTAAAATGTCCTATTTATCTATGACACTAACACGAACACCAGTTCACGTAGCGATCATAGCATGTACTGTGAAGAGGTGAGTTATGGAAACAGCTGTTGAGCACCGTTCTCAGTGGTCAGTGGCCGTCATAACTCAGTTCCTCGAGGCCTAAACAGCTCTGATATCCGGTTAGATGTCACATCATGTGGCTTAACGTCAACTAGCGTTACGATTCTTGTCGTTATTTTCGTTGTAGTTAATGTGCTCGTTGCGGCTTGTCTCGTGTTCACTGTGGGTTTTGTCTTCGGGCAAAGAGCAGTATAACTTCAAAGTATAACAAAATGCATTGCATAACTCGCGTGTATCCACTGACCTCAATTTTCCCTGGGATCAACACAATTTCCACGATAACTCGAATTTTCAACTTTAAATCCCTTGTTTTTAATAACTAGTTCCTCTATGCTTATCGTCTATAATTTTATTCTAAGTCTATAACAGGGTAACAGGGTTACAAACTGTATCGACACTCGTCTGTGGAAAATAAAGCGATCGACAGGAAGGCATAGACAAGAATGAATCAAAGCATGACATATCAGAAATGCTCTTCCCAATTTTATCTTAGAGAAGTCATCTGTTGTCGATGATGATGACAAAAATAAGCGATGTGCTTTGAGTAGTGACTTCATCTATATAGCAATATGTAATGTATGGATGAACTAATGAAGTAAAAGATTTGACATCAAACTTTGAGCTATTTTAACAAAAGAACTTACAGATTTAATAGTCATGCCGAGATACGTTTGCTGTTTCTGAAAGGTTCAGATTTATCAAATGAATCTTACAACATTACACGATTAAGGATGTTTTACACGTAGACAAATAGTTAATCAGGCATCGGATGCTGAAACTATATAAAAGACAAATGTGATCATTTTCCACGTTGTCTACTTTTTATAAAGTTCGCCTTTCATAAGTATAATATCACACAAAGACAGAATCACACTTGTGACCAATTACTGGTAATATTTTCCGACAGTCGGTCTCATTCACTCTCTAATATATGTACCCAATATGGCCGTCATTATGCGGTGCAAGTACAGCGATTTTCAATAACAAATTTAATTTAATTTCCTTTTGGACATGTCGGACACATAAAAGCCATAAACGAAACCATATTAAAAGTCCATCAAATACATATTGTCACATAGTACAAGTAAATTCAATCACTTGGCCATTCATACTCTGCTATCCCAAACGCTAAACCTACACCTCGAAACGTATCACTAGAGAACAAAACTTCGACCCTCAACTCATTATATATCACCCCTCGATTTATGATAGCTCACCGTCACACAAATTACAATTTTGGGACAAATACTGGGAAATTGATTACGAATCGATTGACTGGTGTTTATGCTATCTCTTCCGCTGCGTTTCGCTTAAACTGTATTATATGTGTACACCTCGATGATGAGACTGCATATCTAATTGGAAACTGAATTTATCGGGGTTGATACCCATGGTTCTTTGTTCGAGATATTCGGGCTATACGACGAGTGTGTCTGCCGTAAATTAAGGATATATGGGTAAAAACAATCTAATATGTAACCTCCACATAGAAGGTAACGTTGTAGGATAAATTATGCTATAAGCTACTTTCACATATTTGCCCATCGTACATATTCATGCAAAGCGAGAGAGAGAGAGAGAGAGAGAGATAGAGGGAAAGAGATTGTATCGGAGGAAAATGCACAAAGCCAAACCAAAATCATAATGTAACGTAATCAATTTGATTTGGCTTTTGGCTATTTAGCTAGTCCATCGTTTAAATAGAGATCGGTTGTGTGTACCACCTAAAAGCTAAGTGCTGTATACGCCAAGGTATTCCGATGCCATTGTCAAGTGTAAATTAACCAAATAGGTAGAAATTTCGACAGAACGTTTATCAAAGCGAAATTTCGATACGATGCTGTGGAGAATGCTGTGAGAATAACTGGAATTTTGTAGATGAAACCGTGAATAAGTTGTGCAACACGGAATTGTTGGGTGCTTTGTTTTTTCAAATAAAAAGTGAAATATGGTACGAGGAGCAACAAGTATCAACGTTCAAAACACTAATTTGCAATTATTATTTACAGTCATTATATTTGTAACTGTATGTGTATAATGAGCTTTTGAGGTAAAAGTATGTTGGATAGCTACCCTGAAAAATGGACTTAAGGTGGACGTATCAGGAATGATTCTCTAGACACAAAATTTGAAGAAAAAACTTCACATTCCAATTGGAATCTATTGAAATATTCACACATCTGACACATATGGATTATAGATTTTTGATGTCGGAATCTCTGCTGGATCAGCTGATGAACAATAAATTTTCACATACAATTACACTATCAACTATCACATCACTACTTCTAGCATGAACATAGAAAATATTCGGAGGCTGATGAAATCACCTTCGACACTGCGCTTCTTTTGTAGAGATAGATGACTTGTTTTCGTTGTATGAGTTAAAACATACAATCCTAAGCGGTAGCTCTTGTCACCAAAGCCTCCAAATTTGACACTCGTCAACTCAGTGTTCATGCTATGTACCACGATACAAGCTGCCTTCTTTTTATTTATTTTAGGTTAAAATTTAGCCGCCAATGACTAAGTCCAATTTCATGAAGTCTATTGCTGTTTAGCTTAGAGAAACGCTAATCAATTTATTACTTTTCTCTTTCGAACTATTTTCAACAGTTTAAAAGCAAATCTTTTACTTCAGTTTAAAAAAAATAGATTTTGCTATATAAAGTTGCAATATCCAGAGGTCTATCGCTTATGTTTGTCATCATCGTCGATAACAGATAAATTTTATATTAATCTAGAATGGACGTATGGAGCTCGCGTTAGTTATGTCATGACGTGACGGATGTTTGTAACAAAATTTCAGTTCGAAATTTCTAGTTCTAGTTACTTTAACTAACCATTAGTCTAAATTCGAAATTTCCTTCGAATTGTTAAATCCATCCTCGTATTCTCGTATTCATCCCGCTGTTTGTCTCCTCCTTTACCCCAACTACCACCAAATAATTCTATTCGTAATCTCTATTCGCTTATGATTTTGCCGAGATATTAAATTTAAAATTTTGGAAATTTGTGAAGAAAAAGATTTTCATACAAGGATAGGCAAAAGACGTTATTCTATAAAAATATTTGATAGGGTTTTTAAATGAATCAGTCAATGTTTTGGAGCTACTTGACTGGATTTAGTCGTATTAGTCTGCAAAATCCTATGTTTAAATGAATATTTTATCGAAAAGATGACAGAATATTTACAAAAGAACTGATATCGCCCAGAAACCACTTACGCTGGAAGTGTGACGCAAGTCCCTTTATCCACTTACAAAAGAACTGATATCGGTTGGGGTGACGCAATAAGGAAGGTGCGTCACAAGTGGAAGATGTTGAGGAAATCACTGTCAAGATAAATGAAGAAAACAATAATGGGCCCATAACCTGTTAGATTCGATGATTCCCAGGATCAATTGATAAACCAGACAGATACTCAATATGTAGAACTTTAATGTGAAACTTGTCTTATCCTTTTAGAATCTTACAATTCGACTGACTGAAGAATTTGTAAAACTTTTTGTTTTATTTGAAATTCTGCAAAACGTTGAACATGCTATAAGCGGAGTTCATAATCTGTAAGTGAACGGAATCTAAGTGCAAATAGAAAAAATTTTGATTTGATAAGCATTTTACCCGTTTGAATGTTTCCAGAGTGAGTGGGTAAATTTTTAAAATAACCAGTTGACGTGGTTCATTAAGAAATTCGGCGAACAATAAAACTATTTTTTTCGTTGACAGTTGTTGATTAACCCATTCTGATTCAAACAGATAGTAAGATAGTCTTTCACTTTCAGACAATATGTGGTTCCCAAAGTACGTGATCATAAAGATGTCAAAAATGCTGTAAACGAGTACAACGATTTGAATTATTTGCTCCAACCAATTCAGACCTCGATTCTGTAAATAAAAGAACTCACCACTTCCAGGTGAACACTGAAAGGCAAATACAAAAAAATTTACTTACGAATACGATACAGAAAATCGAACAACAAATACAAAAGCCACTGGTGGCAAATTGTACCCCGAAAAACTTAGATAAAAACGAATCCAACTGTGTTGTCAAGCTGGTCAATGAGAAATTTAGAAAATTTTTATTCAACTCTCCCACTAGAATGCATACTCCTCCAAAGTTTGATGTTTTGCAATTGCATTTTTCAAGTCTTGCCGATACAAGCTGTCTGATGTTTGTCGCTTATCTCCCGATCGTCCTTTAACTGTTTTAATTCCTGTATATTTGATTTGCTGTCCCAGTAATTTGTATCGTAACCCACAGTTTGCCATTAAATACCAAACAATTACGGAGAAAAACAATGCAATTGTCACGAAAATCATTCCGGTAGCTAAGTATAAATCGGCTAACCAATACGCTAAATCACTATTTTTGTAATCCAATGGAAACCCAATATTGAAAAATAATTGTCTCTCATTGTGTGCACTAATGGGCACAATAACGACCGAACTAAATTCAGCAAAATTCACCGAACCGAAAACAAAAACGGAGAATGTTAACAAGTTGTTCAACTTATCGTTGACTAGTGTGAGCTCCTCGCGATCATCGACATAAAATGTGCATACTTGATGCATCAGTTCCAATATATCTGATTTCCTCCAAATTAAATACACCAGCTTTACCAGCAAAACCGTACAATTTATGGAAATTTGTGTGAGAAATATGGTCTCATCTTTGTTATCGCTTAGAAACGCTCCACTTATCACTGATATAACTGCAAGTGAAAAATAAAGCGAATAAAATATCTTCAGTATCGTTCCACGACCAGTTTCCTCATTTTCTCCACTCCAAACACCAATTCGATAAAAAAAGGAAATTAATTTTTCAATTTTTGGATGTATTTGAACCGGATACATTTTCAACGTCTTGTTACCCTGACGATTGGCCCACAAATGGGACTCAGTTACACTCACAAAATGCATTCAATCAATCCATAATTTATTTTCATTGGTGTCGGGTTCAAAGTTTTTTTATTGTACATAAAGTTGCATTTTTTAAAAAAATAAATCCTTTATTCTTCATTCCAATAAATTTCTGTGTGTAGTACAATATATCAACTTATTAAGAATTTCTTTTTAATGAGTAGCTTGAAGGAAATTATAACTACCGCAGCAGTAAAGACCTTTAATTATGCTGTTCGGATTGATATTGACTTCTCGACACTGTTGCATAAATTATTATTTTTCTTATATTGTACACTACCAGTTGAGCGTTTTATTTCAGGAACAACAGGTGAGGAAACACTTATCTTTTCTCACGGTCGTACACAAAAAAATGACTTCTGTACACACCGTACGGCCGAGTACCCGGATATGAGCTCACTCCAAGAGACCTAGTTGACGCTCCTGTGAACCAAATTTCATTAAAAAAAATTCCTGATTGGTACGGTCAATACCTATCTAATAAAGCAAAACAGTCGAAAGCTGACCTACAAGCAAACACTTCTTCACGCCTTATACCTGGTTCACATCAAGGGCTCACGAGTCGGTCATCCAATTTCCATACACTATTTTTTGTCAATCGGTATTGTAAATCCCTTTCACTTGACGTATCACTTACAAGAATACCGTTTAAATTTCCGTAGATTTCTTCGAAAAACCCTAAAACACTTATTGAGCCTCAGGAGGGGTCGACCCACATATGCCCATTTCCCGTTGTGTTTTACTCAAGTTATCGTGTACACAAATTTGGGTTCCTAAAATTACTTCGTAAATTTTTGTTTTATTTGAATGGTATTTCGCACGGGCTTTCGTAATTGTCACTATGTTCAATTTTTATGATGAATATGAATACTTTCATTAAAATTACACGTGCCATACTTGGGCTAGGTGGGCAATAATGTCAAGTACGCAATAGGAAGCATTATGGTAACGGGCGCATAAGCGTAATAGGTGTATCAATGTTACGGACGTCATAGTGCTACGAAAGGATTAGGGTAACGGATGAATTAGGGTTACGTACGCAATAGGTTTACGGGTCGTACTGAGCTCAGTCGCAGCAAACGCTCCGACTGTTCTGACAGCTTGTTTTTTTTAGTACACAGAAGTTATTGAAATTTCAAAACCCCCTGTGAAACACTTCTCCACAAAGTATTCAACGAAGTTAAATATAATTCTCAAAATTAAACGTTATATTTATTGCGTATGACATCACAATCTTCCTTTCTTGATACATTCCGTTAAAGAAAATTGGATTTTTAGACGTGCAAATATGGTACTCAATGCCTAAAAAATGGATTCGATTGCATTCGCAATAAAACCAAACCTACCAACTGGCAACTCAATAATTCAGTGCGAGTCCTCGGTCAACGCACTGTGCTATTGACTTGTGAATGTAAAACTTCCTGTAAGGTGAAAAATATCAACAAAATCTTTTAAAATTTGCTAAACGAAGATGATCCACCTAAGTAACAAATTTATCCATCATTTTGTTATCCATAAATTGGATCTCACGTCGTTTATTATTTTAGAAAAATTTCCACTTTTCAATTACATTGCCTGATTGCCTTTATCTCATAGCAGCCAAACCATACAACATTTCGTTATTATACTCATGTCGAAGGGAGTGAGTTATACTCGTAATAATCGAAATCGCAACCTTAAAACGAATATGAATACATAATTTACAATTTCGTTACCTTACCCATGGCATACGGCGCGGCACATATTGCCGATGATCAAAATATTATGTTTACGTTAAAACAACTCAAACAGGAGAAAGGCAGAAAAAAAACTTTTTTTTGTATATTTTGTTATCAAAAGCTCTATATGATGATGCATGATTTAGGCTTAAAAGCATCCATCAATAGAAATGTATAACATGCACACGCGGGTCTCGCCCCCTATGGAGTTACGATAGGAAGTTGTGTGTTAGAATTCCTCATGTAGAAATAAAGTTTCTTTTTTTATTTTCAACTTTTTAACTTTTTTTTCTTCTCTCTGTGTGTGTGTTGATATTGTCAGAAATTTCGGGTATTTTTTATCGAAAGTAAAATATTTTGTTTATGGGATTATTTTGTGGCCAAATGTTGTTTGGCATTTTTGGGGGGAGGAAATAGAAAGTTTTGTTGGAGGATAATGGTTTGATAATTTTTGATGATTTTTTTAGGTAGATGCTAGTCGCCCGTACGGGCGAATAGCGTCAGTAGTATAAGTAGACTATTCGCCCGTACGTGCGAATAGTTTTAGTATTATAGGCATACTAATCGACCGTACGGACGAATAGTCTCAGTATTATAAGAATGCTAATCGACCGTACGGGCAAATAGTGTCAGTATTATAAGGATGCTAATCGCGCGTACAGCCACCTGCCACAGTGATGATGTTTGGCCGGCCGGCCAAACATCATCACTGTGGCAGGTGGCTGTACGCGCGATTAGCATCCTTATAATACTGACACTATTTCATTGAAAAAAATTATACTTAAATAAAGTTGAATTAAGCGAAATGATATATGTATCGCCACCGTTTACAAACATGATCGTCACCACAGCCAAAAAGTACGTGCCCAGAAGATATAGGAAGGAATTCAAATGAATGAGTTGGAATTTACTATATTTTTCGATGAAAGAGAATCAACAGGCACACATAGCTTAAGAGAAATTTTAATAGGAAGGAATACATTCCGTGCTGGTGCGAAGAGAGCAACCGTCTGTACTGCTGCACAATGAGATTAAGGAAAATTAAAGTCCCGGAGCAGCTAAGGAGCTTCTAAAATAATTGGATGAAACGAGGAAGAAAAAGTTGACTCAAACGGTTGAAAGCATGGACATGCAGATCGAGCAGAATAGCATGAGCTTTGATTCGAAAAAAAAAACGAAAATGAAACCGAATAGAATCGCACGATTGGTACAAACGTTAAAAGCTCCGCACGACAGCGATTTCCTGAGCCGGATAACCAAAAAAATCGTGATTTCCGAAAAAAGACAAAAAAGAGTAGCGAAATCTCCAGATGTTTCTCCACGACGAAGCTCTAAATATCATGAAAAAAGGACGAGCTAGTGGATCTGGATCCGATTCGATCCACCCAGAATTTCTGAAGAATTCTGGACCCAGATGCAGAACATAGCTTGCAGGCTTCTTCACGAACATAATCAAGACGAACATCCCACCACGAGCATTCAAAATAACAAAAGTAATGGCACTTCTAAAACCGAACAAGAACGAAGAAAAACCAGAAACGCTAAAATTAATGGTACGTGTCCTGTACAACCGAATGGAAATTGAAAAAATCCTGCTAGATGACCAAGATGGTTTCCGTACCGGACATAGATCCGATGACCAGGTCCTTTCACTCACCAATTACATCCAAACTGCACACGCAAATTTCGCAAGTTTTTGTACGCCGATGACAAAGCATATGCGTTCCACCACAAAAACAAGGCATCAGAACAGTCGGAGCGTTTGCTGCGACTTAGCCCCGTACAACCCGTAATCCTATTTCGTCCGCAACCATTATACGTCCGTAGCCCTAATAAGCCCGGAACCCTAATACGTCTACAACCCTCTAATGCGTCTGTTACCAAAATGCAAGTCAAGTTGCGCATTGTCAAATTTACTGAAAGTGTTCATTTTTAAAATTGCGCATAGCGCAATTACGAAAGCCCGTACGAAGTACCTTTCAAATAAAACCAACAATTTACGATATTATTTTAGAAACCCAAAATTTTTTGCCAACTTTCCATAGGGTATTCAATTACCTCTCAAATGAAACAAAAACTATCAAAATCGGTTGAGATTTACTCGATTTATGTGCAAAAAGCACTTAGGGCCGAGTAGCGGCCTTAGTGCAAGGGCCCAAATTTGAAACTTTTTTTGCCATCATTCTATTCGTCATTCAATTATCTCGCAAATGAAACAAAAACTAGCAAAATCGGATGAGATTTACTCGATTTATGAGCAAAAAACACTTATGGCCGAGTAGCGGCCTTAGTCCAAGGGCCCTAATTTGAAACTTTTTTCGCCACGTTCTTTTCGGTATTCAATTACCTTCCATAAAAAAATAAATCTAGCAAAATCGGATGAGATTTACTCGATTTATGTGCAAAAAACACTTAGGGCCGAGTAGCGGCCTTAGTCCAAGGGCCCAAATTTGAAACTTTTTTCGCCACGTTCTTTTCGGTATTCAATTACCTTCCATAAAAAACTAAATCTAGCAAAATCGGATGAGATTTACTCGATTTATGTGCAAAAAACACTTAGGGCCGAGTAGCGGCCTTAGTCCAAGGGCCCAAATTTGAAACTTTTTTCGCCATCATTCTATTCGGCATTCAATTATCTCTCAAATGAAACAAAAACTAGCAAAATCGGATGAGATTTACTCGATTTATGTGCAAAAAACACTTAGGGCCGAGTAGCGGCCTTAGTCCAAGGGCCCTAATTTGAAACTTTTTTCGCCACGTTCTTTTCGGTATTCAATTACCTTCCATAAAAAATTAAAACTAGCAAAATCGGATGAGATTTACTCGATTTATGTGCAAAAAACACTTAGGGCCGAGTAACGACCTTTGAGCCCTCCCAACAAGCCCACGTTGCATCTTACCCAAAAACAATGTTCAGCAACTTTGTTCTACTCGTCAATACCTTTCATTTGATATATCACAAGCAGCTATTGCGTGCGTATTTCGGTAGATATCGTCGAAAGACTGAAAAACACCTATAGGGCCCTAGCTCTGGAAGGGCCGACCCTACCATGCCCATTTTCGAACTTGACCTTACTTTTGTCGATACCAATCGGGGAAAAAAAGAATTTTGAAAAAAGGTTGTGATTTACTCTAGCTAGAGGGGTCACGGACGGACGGACGGACGGACGGACGGACGGACGGACGGACGGACGGACATTTTTTTTATTGCGGATTCGTCATCTATGAACATAACCAAATGCTTTGCCCTTACTGTCTGCTTCCAATTCGACGTGTTACAAACGGCATATTAATCTTATAAGCCCCCAGTACTTCGTACGGGGCTAAAAATCCAAGAATTGAACAAAACATTGAACGAAGACATGGTAAATTACGTTTAATACTGCCGGAAGTGGAGATTAATTCCAAACGCATTGAAAACCGTCGCATCGGCCTTTCACCTGAACAACCACGCAGACTCCTTTGAGCTAAGAATCTGGTTCAACGTCTCGTGTCTAAAACATGAATTCAATCCAGCCTATTTGGGAGTCACGCTCGACCGTTCGCTAACTTTGAAACAAGAAGAAAATCAGCACAAGAAAAAACTTGCTGAACAAATTAACCGGCACCACTTGGGGTGTATCCGCATCGTGCCAACAAACAATGAATACGATGAATACTGCTGCTCCTCGTGGATAAACAGCGCACACACACAAAAAGTAGACACACAACTCAACGAAACCATTGAATCGTAACTGGTACGGTCGGATCCAAACCTCTGCCATGGCTCTACGCTCTCTGTGATAAAGCACCACCAGAAGTAAGAAGGCAACACGCTTTTCTAGAGAATACCAAAAAGTCCTGTCGATTCCCAACATACATCTCGGCTGTAATTCCGGAAACCGTCTATCGCCACAGCAACGCAAGTACACGAACACATCTTCGACACCAAAGATTCATGGAAAGTGACATGGGAAGACTCTGGTATGCAAATAGTATTTTTCGTATTTGCCTCGTTAGGACAAGCTTAAGACGTGTCCTGAAAATATTCTGCTTTCGTCACAAGTCACGAACTACGTTTTCTGTGCCGTATGGATCATAATGAGACGAAAAACAAAACAAAAACATTACAACAATTTCAGCTTTTCTTAGCAATCACTTTTCGATCGTAGGTGCAGTGACGAAATACGTGGAATTATGATTCTAAGGCCCAGAAACTCACACTGGTGCAATTTAAACAGAATTCGCACGGGCGAATAGTCGTAGTATTATAAAAGTACTATTCGTCCGTACGGGCGAATAGTGTCAGTATTATAAGAATATTACTCGCCCGTACGGGCGAATAGTCTTAGTATTATAAGAATACTATTCGCCCGTACGGACGAATAGTGTTAGTATTATAAGAATGCTATTCGCCCGTACGGGCGAATAGTCACTACGATTTTTTTATACGTAAGCCAAAATATAATATTTTCCACCGATATTTATTTTGATATTTTGGTAAAGTCGCTTAGTGCATTAAATGGGTCTATTATTACATTTCTGTCAAAAGAATTGATTTCGACCAATTTTATTTTTATTGAATCTATCGCTACAGATGCTTCTCAATAAACAGTAAAATCTATCGCAATTAGCGGATAGTACAAATTGACGTAAAAAAGTGGTACAGTTTGTTCATGTCATGTTTACACAGTTTTAGATATGTCAGAGTTTTAAATGTACCCAGTCAATTAAGTTCTTCCCAAATTATGAATTTTTGGCGCAAAATTTAAAATTTCTATCGCGAATTCAAATATTGCGCAATTTGGGAAGAACTTAATTGACTGGGTACATTAAAAACTCTGACATATCGACAATCTTTAGAAACTGTGTAAAAATGAAATGAACAAACTGTATGTGTTATTCGCACATTGTGCGATCAGTCTTATCTTCACTATTCGCATATTCTGAAGAAAATATTATTTTCTCAAGGTAAAAGGGGTGTCCATAAACGATGCTCACTGTTTTCAGTAGCGCAATCAGTTCTAAATCTTTGATACCTCAATAACTTTATGAATGGGAGTGTATGTCCGACCCCCCCAAAACACCCCTAGTAGTGATAGAACCCATAATGAACGCACAATGTGCGAATAGCACTTTCGGCGCCCGAGTGCAAATAGTCAATATGAACTCGAATGCACCCGAATTATAAAAACTCTCGAAAATGATTAAAAGATCGTTGCTCGCAAGCCGTGTGAATTTCTGCAAGCAATTTCTGAGAACTGGTTGGTTATCGAGTTTTCGACTTCTTTTGATGCAAGTATTTTCACAAAATCCTTTACTTCATTAATTTTTACGTACATTTTGCTATTATAATACCTTAAGACATAAAAATCCCAACTGTAATGTCATTGATAATACCCGATTAGCTAGAGGTCAACACCTATTTTCTACCCCGGGTAAAAATTTCAGTCTCAGTGAGACCGAAAAATACGTAGTCTCAAGGGTCTCATTTCGGTCTCATTGACTTTTTCAGTTTGCGAGAAGTCTCAATTTTAATTTATTTTATGTAAATGAATAAGAATGAACGAGAGAAGCTGAGTGGTCTCGTTTCGACTACTTTTCGAGAATGTTTGAGAATGAATGAGTAGTCTTTTTTGACATTTATTTGTTAGGCGTGATGAGACTGTCCGAGTGGTCTCGGATTTAATACTTTCCGAGACTGGACAAGTGGTCTCTTTTCGAATAATTTTTCCTTACACTTTCCGAGACTGACCGAGTGGTCTCGTTTCGACTACTTTTCGAGAATGTTTGAGGATGAATGAGTAGTCTTTTTAGACTTTCATTTGTTAGACGTGATGAGGCTGTCCGAGTGGTCTCGGATTTAATACTTTCCAAGACTTACCGAGTAGTCTCATTTAAAAAAAAAAAAATCAAATTTTGAGAACGGAAAAGTGTTCTCATTTCGAGAAAATATTTTATTCGAATTTTGAGAACGGAAAAGTGTTCTCATTTCGAGAAAATATTTTATTCGAATTTTGAGAACGGAAAAGTGTTCTCATTTCGAGAAAATATTTTATTCGAATTTTGAGAACGGAAAAGTGTTCTCATTTCGAGAAAATATTTTCTTTCAATTTTGAGAACGGAAAAGTGTTCTCATTTCGAGAAAATATTTTCTTCCAATTTTGAGAACGGAAAAGAGTTCTCAATTCGAGAAAATATTTTCTTTCAATTTTGAGAACGGAAAAGTGTTCTCATTTCGAGAAAATATTTTATTCGAATTTTGAGAACGGAAAAGTGTTCTCATTTCGAGAAAACATTTTCTTCCAATTTTGAGAACGGAAAAGTGGTCTCATTTCGAGAAAATATTTTATTCGAATTTTGAGAACGGAAAAGTGTTCTCATTTCGAGAAAATATTTTCTTCCAATTTTGAGAACGGAAAAGTGTTCTCATTTCGAGAAAATATTTTCTTCCAATTTTGATAACGGAAAAGTGTTCTCATTTCGAGAAAATATTTTATTCGAATTTTGAGAACGGAAAAGTGTTCTCATTTCGAGAAAATATTTTCTTCCAATTTTGAGAACGGAAAAGTGGTCTCATTTCGAGAAAATATTTTATTCGAATTTTGAGAACGGAAAAGTGTTCTCATTTCGAGAAAATATTTTCTTCCAATTTTGAGAACGGAAAAGTGTTCTCATTTCGAGAAAGTATTTTATTCGAATTTTGAGAACGAAAAAGTGTTCTCATTTCGAGAAAATATTTTCTTCCAATTTTGAGAACGGAAAAGAGTTCTCAATTCGAGAAAATATTTTCTTTCAATTTTGAGAACGGAAAAGTGTTCTCATTTCGAGAAAATATTTTATTCGAATTTTGAGAACGGAAAAGTGTTCTCATTTCGAGAAAATATTTTCTTCCAATTTTGAGAACGGAAAAGTGTTCTCATTTCGAGAAAATATTTTCGGAGTTATTTTGTCCGGGGTTAATAAGTCCTAGAGCCGTAGTGCACTACTGTACATAAATAACTATTATTTCTTGTCAAAATAATGCTTAAAAGTCGTCCTGAGGTATTACACTATTCGATGTATAGCAGCACAATGTTTCAATCGTATCTCTTCGAACTATTTTACCATCATCAGAAAGACATTCAAGTACAAATCTCGACTTATGGTTACATATTTTCCGTCGTATTTTGATAATAAGGGGTTTCCTGAATTGTGAACAGCTAGCAGCATATCAAAGCTAATGTTCAAATATTGATAGTTTAGATTACGGTTAGGTAGACCACATTTGCACTAGCATTTACAGCATTTGTTCGATATATATGTTTGAAGATAAGTAAAATAGCATCGTGTGTTATACATCATGCCCAACATCAGATATGAATATTGGCATAATATTTCAAATTAAAAGACGTTGACAGTGAGTGGGGAGGTAAGTGGGGGTAATTATTACGTTTTTGATTGGTAGTCATGGTAACAAATCTGCTCTGACGACCCCGGAGATTATTTATTATTAAATGAAGCCTTTAGACAACAACTTGAAAGCAATTCAATGTTTTTTCTATTTAGTTAAATTTATGTACTGACCTTTGTACATTCGACGGATGGTACTTTGGCAATAGTCGACCTTTGTTTTATTCAGCACAACCAATAATTAATTGCTTTAGATTGAACATTTTGTGTTTACCAATTGAGTTGTTCTTTTAATAAGGTTCTGTTTTCGAGCGTATTATGCAATATATTAAATGCTCTTACTCTATTGATAGAGAATTGATTTTAACATATTTTAGCAATTATTCCTGTCTGCTATTTTAACAAATAGAAATTCCTATTTTCAATATTTAGCTATGAAGTCTCTAGAAAAGACGAAACTTAATGATAATGATTTATAATTAGAAGGACATGTCGGGTGGGTCGAAAGAAATTCAGATTTTTGCCCGAAAACACTGACCTCACATTTTGGGAATAATCACCCAACTAACAAACTACGAATTACCAACGTTACAATAGGAGAATGGAGTTTAGAAATTAAGAGTAATATATATTACACACTTGTCACGAAGAAGTCGAGGCTTGCCGAGTGTGTACTCTATTTTATCACATAAGCGAAAACGAGACAACAACAGACACCTGAAGTGTAATTTTTGAATTAAACTTCTAGTTAAGTAATTTTGACATCCGAACACCGCGCGTATGTGATAAAATCTATTACAATTTAGTACCTTTCGTCATTAAAAGACTGCTGTTACTGAATTATTTTTTCATGAACAAACTTCACTGCTGTGACATTTCATGGGAATAAATCAATGTGAAGTTGTTACACAAAAAAACAGTCCAGTGAGATTGAAGTACTATAAAAAAAAATGTGGCACCTCTACAGGTCAACCGACTAGGCGAATAGTACTATTCAAAAGTAAAAAGTGGAACTATCTTAACGCCGCACATATACAAATAGTTCCACTTTTTTTAGTTCCACTCCTTTTACGAGTGGAACTATTGTAACGCTGCATAATGCGATGATACAATAGTTACAATTTTTTCCTTTTACGAACAAAAGTGGAACGAAAAGAGTGCAAAACAAAAGTAAACAGATTTTTTTAAAAGAGTGGTACTATTGTGGTCGACCAATTCAGTTAGCACCAACAACATTTGTGACGTAATCTACTTGATCTGTTTTTTAGATGGTCCACTCATCGGTAGCGGTAAGCCTGTATAAATGCTTTTAACACAGTGAAGTTGTATGAGTGGATCAGCTGAAAAGCAGCTGAAGCAAAGTATGCCACAGATTTGTTTGAGTTTAACTTTAACATCTTACGTGCGAGGAAAAGGGAGCTGTTTTTAACTTACTTTTTGACTCATTCAATCCTAGCAGTATTAAGAACAATTAGACAGTATTTCAAACTTCCCAAAACGGTTTTTCTGAACATTTTCCATCGACATTATGCGTAAGATTGCTGTGACGTCATCCATAAAACCAGCAACAAAACATTCTTCAGCTTAATGTTCTCATATTAACGAAGTTAATATAAACAAAACTCGAATAAAGTTGTTACATGGTTTACGTTCTACAATTTTTTCCCACATCGTTCAACGGTTCATCATGTTGTCAACAAAATAAATTGAAGAGATGGAAGAAATGTAAAGAGAGTGCCACTTCTATGTCATGAATTTCATGTGGAACGATTGAAACAAACAAAATCCACAAACAGTAGTGGTAGGTTACATTGGATGCTGCGAAAGTAATTCATTACATAGGGCAAGAATTTTGTGATAAAAGCAAACACTCGACTGAGTTTGCGAGTATCACAAAGTTGTTTCTGAAGTAATTAAGTATGTAGCAGCATCCACTGTATTCTGGTTTACTACCTGTCCTAATGTAAGTTGATTTTGGCATTGGAAAATGAAAAAAATTGACCGAAAATAGTCCGATTGTAATGGTCAACTTTTACATGGGGCAGGTAGTAATAGTAGATTATATGGGAGAAATTATGGAAAATTGATATTCACCCGAGACGATTCATTTTACCTTATGATCGCCTACGCTATTTTACATGTTTTTGTTTTCCCTATGGCTTTATTATTATCTCGATTGCTATTTTTGTAAAATTTCGTTAATTTCTCAATTGGAAAAAAAATCGTTTACGATCGATATTCCTGCGAAAACGACGCTCAAAAACGTTATTTGCTGCAAAAGACTCATATTGGTAAGCCCAGAGCAGCCGTTGCTGGAACTTTTTTTCTCAAATTCAACCTGAACGGCGCTACCAGCAAAATTTCCACGAGGTAATTCGAAATCGAGCACAATCGGATCAGCCACATTTGACAAAGTAACATTAACTTGTACTGAGTTTAACAAATGACTAGGGTCTGCAACAGCTACCTTCCAATCATAGTTAACATTGTTTGAGCGCTGGAATTGCAATACAATTGGAGCATTGGTAGCAACAGCTGTTATATCTTCCAGTTGCGTTAAAAATTCACCCGCAGTCAAAAATGCTAGACCTATGTATCTGTCTGATAATAATTCTTGTGGATCTCCAAACGCGGCTCCTCTAACATTCGCTTGTGTCGCAGTTCCAACCGAGTTTCCCTGTTCGATCATTTGAACTGGAGAAAACTGTTTTGCGTCGATATTAAACCTCTCAACGTCGACGTCGATAAACGCAAAGTAATCGAAACGACTTTCGTTTCCTGAATCAACGATGTGGGTGAAAAAAGCAGCAAAAATCGAATGCATTTCATTGCCCAACGAAATACCGATAGCAGGCCAATCTGCTTGTCTTTCGTTTGTGTCTACGGTCAAATTTACCGGTCGAACAAATTCATAGCCCACTCTATCATGCCACAATCTTCTAGCAATTGTATTTACTCTTGTCCCCGTCATTAGTACACCATCAATATATACAGGCCCGGACAATTGACGTTGGTCCAGAGTGGTATAGATCGGCGATGTAGGTGTTGTGGAAATAACATCGCCCACAAACTGCACGATGTATGCATTCGGGAAGAAAAAGTAGGATTTCAACCACCGTAATGATTCAGTCTGAGGGTTTGTATAGTTCATGACAGCAACTCCAGCATTTCCCAACGCAACACCTCCGACAAAATTTTCTTTTCCTTTAAATTGTACTCGATTACATGCTAACGGAGTAGCTCCATAGTTCACGGTTGAACCAGGAGTCAAATACCAATCCCATGCTCCGTAGATGTCGGTATATTCGTGTCCATTCTTGTACGTGTATATAACACCGTCGCTTAAATGAAATCCATACGGATTTTGGGAATTATTGCATTCGGAGTTGGTTGTTCGCCTCGAAAACATTTTTAGAGTAACAATGTAGGTCGAGCCCCGGTGTACCATGTAATCAGAGACAGGGAAAAATCTTGTACCCACCAAACCACCAGGATTCACATTCGTACCGCTATTCAAGCGACCGACAATCTCTTGGAAACCAGCCCGATTTCCCCATGTTTCAGTTCCAGAAAGTAGAATGTCAAAATCGAATCTGATTCCACGCCAATCGGAATACCTATGAGAAATCATTCGACCCATGACACTGTACTGCCACGACAATATAGGAGAGTATGGATCATCTTCGGAATTTTTACGGTAGATAAGCCATTCACTGCCATTGATCACTGTTAGGAACGCTTCTTGTACCGACTGGGGCGGATAAAACGAAGTGCCCTTAGTTTGGTAGAACATCGTCATCATGGTTCGCATAAAATCTGCTCCATAATTTCCGGTATAGACTTGAGCATCGTGCTGCATAAATGTGCCATCGACTTTTATGCCGTCTTCACTTCCCGATGTGTACTGGCATTCATTAAAATATCTATTTATTGCGTCATTTAGTAAATCGGTGTCATTGGATAGTATAGCCAGGTTTATTCCACGCGACGACACATCAAGCATATTGGCACCTTTGTATTAACAAATCATCAATGTGACAAATCATCTCTTTAACATAACATTAAAGCAAAAAACCTGTCATTGCACCCATGCTGCCATTGGGATCTCCATCGATCCGAGCATATGCTCGAGCAATAATTGTACGACAAGCTTCAAGTTGATAGCTCGTCAAATGGGTTCTCATTATAATGCAGGCATTGCTCACCAATCCCGGTATCAAAATCATCTACAGCCGCAAAAGTACTGACATTTTTCAAAGGCACTTATTCACAAACGATATAGCAATGCACTTCACCTGTCCGTACCAGTTTGTATTCCACATACCAGGAGTACCACATGGACAATTCAGATGACCTTGACCGCCACCATTGACACAATCAGTTTCCGTAAAATCTCTATCGAACCACCAATTCAATCCCGAGTTTATTTTGTCGAAAAGGTCTCTATCGTCTTGGTTATAATGCCAAGCGCTGGCCATTGTTACTGTTTTTAAAATTTGGTCAGAACATTCAAACAATTTATATTTAATGTCCCAGACTTACTGATTTTATGCCAATGTTGTTGAGCTGGCCAAGTAGCTCGTCTGAATAAAGCATTGTTAACAAAATTGAAATCCAAACTAAATTTTTATTGTACCTTGCAGGACATCCGGATGTGTAGTCCACATCACTCCAAGTTCCTTCCCCTGTTATCTGATCTCGCCTACGAGAATTATGAGGAACTTTTATTTTAGCAGTTTAAATCCGACCCCAATAGTATTAGGTCTAACTTTCAAGAATTTTTTTTTCGAGCTTCTTGAATTCCTTGAAGAATTTGTGGAAAACTTGACGCAATTTAAAGAAAAACTCCTAAAAGACGACCCTCATTTTCACAACTCTGATCGATCGTATACATACAATTGTTCTGCCAAAGTCAAGTTGTAATTATCAGTGACCAGCTCGTCCAACCTCCTTTGGTATATAAGCTCTAAGTCATCGTACAGATCACTTGCTAATAAGCCCGACAGAAATAACAGAACTATAAAATGCTTCATTGCTGATTCCCGATTGACTTTAGCATCGAAATTAAATTGAAACTTTATGATTGTGCTCGTCGATGAAGAGAAACATTCGATAAGATTTATCGCAGCAGGAAAGCAATAATTGTTATTGTAATTATCTCAACGTGAGAGATAAATTATTTTCGGTAAAGATTCTGACGAGTAAACTGACCGAATAATCGAAGCCCAAGAGTAATACGATGCACACCACGATGTATTAAGTAGACAATATGCTTCGGCGACAGCCGTAACAAATTATTGTCAAAACGTAAGGTTATATGTTGGAAAATTATAATGAGTCAAAGTGATACAAACCTACACACTTCACCTGTAGGAAGATAAGTAGTTATCGGATGGATGACCATTCAAGTTTTATGGTTTTAAACTGAATGAATTTGATAAGAAATGTTACGGTTTCAGGCATATGTCTATGTGGATTGACTAAAAATTTAACATTATGAACAACGACAGTCTGTTTGACTGTCAAACGTTTTCATTCCAACAAGTTGTGGGCTCTCTCTGCAGTGGTCTTGTGAAAGTTTATGATTCGAGAGATACAGAAATTTGCATGCTAAGTCCAATGAAGTAAAAGATTTTGTACAATCTGACCAAAATTACTTCAATCAAAATGACGTACTAAAATCGATGACAATGGTGGTTATATAAGAAAAATGGTGTATTACAGTGTCCTACTTTTCTACTTTGTCCTACCTTTTCAAAATTTGTCCTACTGTACTACGTAGGACACTTCATGAACTTCAATTAAGTAACTTCAAGCGGATTTTGAGCTCTAAAAAATAGTTAAAGTAATTTGCGACCTAAATTCATATTCATATTCGCTTAGATTTTATCAGAGATGAAAGATATTCATGGACATTTTAAATATCCGGTTATTTCCCGACTACAGTGGTTAGCGTGTTTTTGTTTGAACCACGCAAATGCTGTACATGACCATGTATTCAGCACAAGCCTTCTGCAAGATAAAGAGTCGATACAAGGAACAACATCTGGTCAAGGATGGCCATTGACGAGAATGTTATGAATATTCCCATAACTGATCGTCTTCTGTCACTTTCTCACAAATTATCACACTTATTTAGACCTTCAAAAATTAGAAACTGCAGCAGGACGAAAAATTAGAAAAAAGCAGCTAGGACGAGAGAGCTGATCGTAAACATATGGACAAAATATCGAAGAACGACAAGATCATGTCCGGAGCGATAGCGGAGGACTTGACGCAGTCTAACTTCCAAAAAAAGAACGAAGAAAATTTTTTGAGACGCGGCAACTATATATAGGCGAGAATTTAAGTTTCTTTCCTTTGGCCTGTATCACCACAAATCCTATTCTATCTTATTCGCGCTTCAAATACGAGCAAAACGAGCTATCACTCGACTATGTAACTTTAAAATTGCCTGAGATACATCGTTTTGAAGTTGGTCATTTTGATAGAAAATGCACCAAATTAACGTTTTTCAAACAATCAAAATCTTTCAACTTACTCTGTATGTTTCTATCTGTCTATCTGTCTATCTGTCTATCTGTCTATCTGTCTATCTGTCTATCTGTCTATCTGTCTATCTGTCTATCTATCGACGGTCGATCTCGGAAACTAGTCAGCCAATCTCCATGAAATTTTGCAGGAACCTCAGGGTGGGCATAAAAATGAAAATGTGATACGCCATTACCCCAGGAAAAACCAGAATTTTGTTTTATTGGCCTCGAAGTGGTTTCTGAGTGTGGTTTTCGAGGGTCGGGAACGCGTTTTCGGCTGTAGCTTAGCTGTATTGAAACCCTTCAGAGGCGTGTGACCCATCAAATGAAAGGTATTCGTAACACGATTCAAACAAAAAAATAATTAAAAAAATCGGGTCAGATTCGTTTGAGCTAGAGTGATTAGAGTGACCAAATTTTGAGCTACTCGAGCGTAGGATGAAAGGACTAATATTTTTGCGATTATGAGAGATAGAGAGTTACTTTCTTCGGCAAAGTCTCAGAGTTTTACGAGTAGAACAGAGGGGCATATGTGAAAAATGTCGAAAGTTGGAAATGGGTGGGTCAATTATGTTTTTAGCGGTATTTCTTGAATGGTGGCAGATAGAGAGTTACTTTCTTCGGCAAAGTCTCAGAGTTTTACGAGTAGAAAAGAAGGGCATTTGCGAAAAATGTCGAAAGTTGGAAATGGGTGGGTCAATTGGGGTTTTGGAGATATTTCTTGAATGGTGGCAGATAGAGAATTACTTTCTTCGTCAAATTTTCGAATTTCGTCAAATTTTCGATTTTCGTTAAATTTCGTCAAATTTTCGAATTTCGTCAAATTTTCAAATTTCGTCAAATTTTCAAATTTCGTCAAATTTTCAAATTTCGTCAAATTTTCAAATTTCGTCAAATTTTCAAATTTCGTCAAATTTTCAAATTTCGTCAAATTTTCGATTTTCGTCAAATTTTCGATTTTCGTCAAATTGTCGATTTTCGTCAAATTTTCGAATTTCGTCGAATTTTCGAATTTCGTCAAATTTTCGATTTTCGTCAAATTTTCGAATTTCGTCAAATTTTCGAATTTTGTCAAATTTTCCAATTTCGTCAAATTTTCGAATTTCGTCAAATTTTCGATTTTCGTCAAATTTTCGATTTTCGTCAAATTTTCGAATTTCGTCAAATTTTCGATTTTCGTCAAATTTTCGAATTTCGTCAAATTTTCAAATTTAAAAAGCAGTGTTCTAAAACTTCTAAAACGACTGATATCCCAACAAAAATCTCTTCGAGAAAAGTGTGACGCAGTCTTTGAAATACAATTTCTAAAATGAATGATATCGCTAGAGTTGACGCTTTCAGCTTCGTTACGCAAAAATTAAATTTTACACCCAATTTTAGTTCAAACAAGCTGGCTTAGGTTTTCTCATCATCTGCCAAATAATTTTTACAAAAAAAAATTTTGACTGGAAACAACCAAAATTTTACCAAAAAAATCTGCGTCGCAAAGTGGCATATGTTCAGGAACAGACCAGCAAGAAAATTTATCTGCCACATGCGACGCAGATTTTTTTGGTAAAATTTTGGTTGTTTCCAGTCAAAATTTTTTTTTGTAAAAATTATTTGGCAGATGATGAGAAAACCTAAGCCAGCTTGTTTGAACTAATTGGGTGTAAAATTTAATTTTTGCGTAACGAAGCTGAAAGCGTCAACTCTAGCGATATCATTCATTTTAGAAATTGTATTTCAAAGACTGCGTCACACTTTTCTCGAAGAGATTTTTGTTGGGATAAGGGAAATCGATTAGTCAGGAATTGGCAACGTTGCATTTGGCGGAAAAGTTGTTGATCGACAGTAACAAATGTTTGAGCTTTGAGCAAAGCTGTAAATTCCAAAGGAACAGTGAAAATATGTGAACAAGCAGTTGTAACAGCTGCAATTGAGCGAACAAAGACGAAAACCGAAGATTTGACAAAAACAGAAATCGTCAATAGAAAACAAATAAATTTTTGAACCTTAGTTAGAATGTCTGTTATTTTCTTAAATAAATCACAAAAAATGTCCTACGTGTCCTGCTGCAGAACACGATAGTTTTAGTGGTTTTAGTGGCTGGTGCAGGCAATCCACAATATCGGTCCTCATACAAAAAATGCAGAAAAAAACATAGCTAACTCCGACCCGTACGAAACACCTATTCGTATCAAAAGCCTTTAATGTGAAACTCTTCATTTCTCTTACTTCATTTTCTTCTCTGCTGAAAAACTATTCTCCCTTTAAAATCACTTACATTATCCACTCTTTGCCTTGTTATCATATACAACTAAATTGCCGGAGGCAATATAGACAGCCCCGTACGAAGACAAATTTCATAAATTCCTATTTAAACAGCTATATACCGCTATATTTAACTATATTTCACTATAAATAAACATTTCACAGATAAATATATGCTATTATATAGCTCTATATGCCTGTATATAGCTCAATATAGCTGTATATAGGTATATATAGATGTCCGTATATGGAATCCCTGAAACCCCACACACATAACAAATTATTTCCATGTTAACAGAAACTCTCTAAGTATCATTTTTCCCAAGATATTTCTATTTTACTAAAATCCAATATGGCCGCCGGCAGCCATTTTGTTAGGAGACCGGAAATAGTACCGACGCTTTACATTCGTTAATACCTTTCAAACAAAAAAAAATTCATGAAATTCGGTCAAAATTTACTCGAGATATTGTCAAAATACACCACGTTCACTGTACTTCCGAGTAGCCAGATAAGAGCTCACTCCAAGAGACCTAGCTCACGCTCCGGAGAACATAATTTCATAAATTTTTTTTTCCCTGATTGGTACGGTCAATACCTATCTAATAAAGCTAAAACAGACGAAATATGTTCAAATGTGGCCGACCTACAAGCAAAAACTGCTTGCCGCCCTGTGCCTGTTCCACACCAAGGGGTCTAACTCACGAGTCGGTCATCCGATTTCCATAAACTTATTTATAAACTTTTTATCGATCGGTATTGTAAATACCTTTTATTTGACGTATCACTTACATGTTTAACGTTTAAATGTCCGGAGATATCTTCGAAAAACCGTAAAGCACTTATTGGGCCACAGCTCGGGAGGGGTCGATCCAAAATCACTCATCTTCGAACTTAGCCTGTCTTTTGACATTACCAAACGGGAAAAAAAATAATTTTCAAAATCGGATGCGTTCTACTCAAGTTATCGTGCATACAGACGGACAGACGGACAGACGGACAGACGGACATTTTTTTTTCGCGGATTTGGCATCTCTAGACAACCACAATAGGTTTCCCCTTACTCAGGGAGTCCAATTCGACGTGTTACAAACGTATGCGTAAACCCATAAGACCCCAGTACTTCGTACGGGTCTAAAAATCAGGGGAAAAGTATACTGCACTCACAGTTTATACATAAAATACACTCCTCTTCGCTATAAACTGTATACGATCGCTGCTTTGCTTGGCAATAGTATATTTCATTATGTGCGGCGAAAAGTATGCATATCATGAGGGATCAATTTTGTGATGCGAGCCGAACTCACGAGGTATGCAACTACCCGTGTCAAAATAACAGTTTTCAAACCGAGGCGCTTAAATACACACAAGTGAGTTCGCGAGTGAACAAAATTGATCCTGAATGATATGCATACTTTTCGCCGCACATAATGAAAGTTATTTTTTTGCCAATCCCCCCCGGAAAGTGAGAATAACACGTATGTTTGCCCCCTCAGGACAAAACATCAAATTCATTTAACGATTTGTACTTTTACCTCGCATTTACAATTTGCATGTTTTGTTATTGTAGTCTATAATTCTACATTTATAAAATTATTTATCGACATACGGAAAACAAATAAAATGTGAAACAATTTACTTAGAATTGTGTTGAACTTCTCATCACTTTGTTCTAATTTCAAAATTCGCGCGAAATTCGAGGTTAAATTGGCTCACACAACACGAAACATGGGATTTCATATACATTGTCACCATTGTCACAATGCAATGCTCACAATATAAAAGGGATATTTTTGTATGAACTACCACTTGCAAAACCATTGTCTAATAGTCGCAGTGTGCGTGTAACGTGTTTCTCTCTTTTAATTGAAAAATATCGTACAACAATTATCGTTTTGTGGCTGATTTATGAAATTTAATTGAAAAAATTTTGTGTGTGCGAAAAATGGCGAATTCTTCGTCTTTCAACAATATACATGCTGACGAAATCAGCATGGATTCAAATTTGGACGAAAGACCGAATACACCGGACGAGCTTGTTGAAATGGCAGATTCAGCAATGAAGGATCTGTTGTCATCAAAATTAAAAGGTCGATACGAGCAAACACTACGCGAATTCCAAAAATGGCAACAAAAGAATAATACTTCATCCACGTCCGAACGCGTGATTTTATCGTATTTCAATGAACTGAAACAAACATTGTCGGCTGGTATGTTGTGGTCGCGATATTCAATGTTGAAGTCAACATTGAATATATACGAACACGTCGACATTGGAACGTACCCGTCATTAGCTCCTTTCCTAAAAAAACAGTCAAAGGGATACACTCCGAAGAAAGCGAAAATTTTAAGCGAAATGGAGTTGCGCCGATTCATTGACAAGGCCCCTGATGTTGCATGGCTTGATGTGAAGGTACCTAATCTCACTTTTATTTCACTTTTTTTGCAGAAGTGAAAAAGATTTCTGGTTTTTCGCAGGTTGCTTGTATATTGGCTATATTCGGTGCTTGCAGAAGCCACGAGTTCACGGAAATTCTCACCAGTGACATCACCCGATACCCTGATATGTACTACTTCAATTTGCGAAATACTAAAACTCTGGAACCGAACAATTTTGGTGTAGTTGAGCCATTGCTTAGTGTCGTAAAGAACAGAAGTACGAGAATCTTCGGCCGGAACATGCAACGTCAAATCGCTTCTTCCTAAACTACCAAACTGGGAAGTGCAGCACCCAAGTGATCAGCAAAAATAAATTTTACAAGATGCCAAGACGAATCGCAGAATTTTTGGGTTTACCGGAACTTGATCGGTATACAGGTAACCTTTCAAGTTGAATGAAATTTTCGCAAAATCACTCAAGGCAGATTTTTCAGGTCATCCATTTCGTCGGTCCTCCGCGACTTTGTATGCCAACACAGACGCGAGCATTGAGGCGGTGAAACGTCATACGGGACACAAATCTTCTAAGACAATCAATTTTAACCGTTAATTCAATACGATTGAATAAATAAACTTGTTCCTTCTCATCTTTAATTATGCATTTGCGTTTTTCTTATAGCAAAACTTTCCGTCCCTAGAGAAGCAAACCATTTTCCCGCTCTAGGTAAGGAATGATCTTTCCCTCCCTAGGTAGGGAATGAACTTTCCCGAAAGGACACAAATTACCAAAATATCCCTACATGATATACGCACTTTCCGTGGGGGGCAAACATACGTGTTATTCTCACTTTCCGGGGGGGATAGGCAAAAAAATTCGAAATAATAGAATGCCCGCTACAGATGAGATTTCCAACTCTTTCCTTGTCAGTGTTTGAAATGCTCAAATGTAATTCGTTTAATTCTATTATATTTTTAGTTCATTTCGTCATTAAGATAACTAATATCAGCGCTCTATTTTCCTGTGAACCAACTTCATTTCTATATGACATTTCGTGGACATAGGGAAATGCTGTTTGGAGACTAAAGCTCAAATTTAATTGATTTTCTTAGAATTCTATTACATTTCTAGTATATTTTAAAATTACTAACGTCAGCGATCCGTTTTTTTTTTTTGTGAACCAACTTCACAGCTATGACATTTTATGAATACTTTTCCAGAGTCAAGGTATCACCTGAAAATAGAGCCCAAAGAATAAAGTACTGAAAAAAGTGGCGACTCTGCAGACCATCAGAGGTTTCCTATCTATGCTTGTCGTCTGTGAAAGGTTAAACAATGTCTATGATACACAATTACAATAAACGTATCTTGCCTGCTGTAGCAGACAACGTTCCCTTCTCTTAACACTTATCTCCTCTTTTTTTTACAACAATTGCACACCATTTTTCTCGGTAGCCCTTTTATCAATTCATTGACCCTTACATGAATAGCACTTAAAAGACAATCAAAAAAATATATAATTACGAACCTTGCTGCATAGCATCCATAAATTAAAACATTTCCAACGATTTTCACAGAGCCATAAACAATTATCACGAAATTATTTCGTCCTTAAATTACCTTTCTGTCGGCGAACACAATCAAATTGAACTATTTAATTCTTTTAAAGCTTTGAGTCTTCAGTCTACAATGCTTTATGAGTTTAATGAAAAAAAAAACTGATTGACATGACACACATTAGGTGTCGAGTCTCTTTTTTTTGTTTTTATAGAGGAAAAAAAGCTTCTCTTCTCCTCATATATATTAAAAATGATGCAAACACATTGGACATTATTTACGAGACAGTTAAATTGAAAATGTTTGCTGAATTGTTTTGTGTCGTAATTTTGTTGATTTATTGCATTTTAGAAAATGGTGTAGTAGAGATATGTTTTATTACTTCCTTTCATATATTGTGTTATACAGGGTTTTCCATATGAAAGACCCCTAATGTATATTATTTTTCTCGACCTCGTTTACGGCCATTTCCGTTCCGTAGAACAAGAAGAACGCGGTGTTCTTTATTGAGTTAATCTTTCTTTTTCGGTCGCTGGAATGCCTCGTCTTTGTTGAATTCAATGGGGAGACAATCGTTGTATTGGCACAGACCCAACTGCATTATATTGCGTGCTGCGTTGCCGTCTCGGTTCCAATACAAATGCTTTAGCGTTGCCGTTGCATTAACTGTGTAGGTGGTTGATTTTAGTTTAATACGCGCAGCCATTCTCATCTTATCGCCAAACGACCATCGTTTTGTTCGTTCCATTGCAACTCGTTGCGCCCTCTCGAACTGTGTCGGTTTGGGATAATCTTCTGTGATCGGAATCATTGCTTCTGCGATAACTTTTTTCCGTTGGTATGTCGATACTAGATTCGTTGACGTGGAATTCTCAGCCAGCTTACAATTATGGCATAATTTAAGCCGTTCTTTAGAAAACTCTACATCGTCGAGCGTTTCGTAGCATCGACTACACTTCTTCGTTGTACAATATTCATCGATGGTGGCGTCAACATACGTTTGCGGGATCTGCTTCAAATAACGGACGATTGGTGCATTTCCGGGTGACCGCCTATGACCTTTGATTGTTGAATTTGCCGGTGTTGAACAGTTGCCCACGAAGACTACACGTATTTTGCTCGGTTGTGTCGTTGCTTTGTCGTGAACGTTTATGTCGCCAACAATCTCCTTTGCCATTGCCATCATTTGCTTTTGCGTCGAACGAAACTTATCGAACTTTACGTTTGTTACCACTCGTTGCATATATGTGGCTGTGCCCTCGTTGAACCATTTCAGTCTGGAATCCAGAAATTTGATATAATCAGGTGATCGTTGCGATGGCTCTATGGGTTGGCTTTGTCTATCCTTCTGGTAACGTTCATCGAATTCTCCATGCAGTTTCTTGCCTTTTCGTTGACGTCTAGCGAATCCTGTAGTCAAATTTCATAATGTTAAAACCAATTGAAGATAATCAAAAAATCAGGAGAAGGTCTGAAGATGCTTACCTGCTTTATAGTGGTAATCTTTCGATTTGTGCAACACATTGGACTCATGAACTTCGTAGCCGTCGGATGATTTGCTCCATTTCCGTATTACTGTCGCGGCAACATTGCGGACGCCTAAGTCGACACCAGAAACACTCAAATCTTCCATATTGGTGATGTTCGTCAAAGCGGAGACAATTGCTGGATCGGTTCTGGTTGAAACAGAAAATCATTTTGTGAGTATTTCGGCGATTTCATAGACTAAATGTGGTAAACTTACTTTATGGTCTTTGCGTTATCATCATCATCATCATCATCGTCTTCCGATTCAGACTCTGAATCTGAATCAATCACATCGTGTTTCCGTTTCCTATTGCTTGCCATTTCGAGAATTTCAGCTTTGGTGAGTTCTTTTTCTTTCCGTAGCTTGCAATATTGGATTGACACGTCGCTGCCGTTGGTCGTAATCCTTCCTCCAAATTTCTTCGTTGCCGTTTCCATTTTCTGAATGTTGAACAGGAAATACCAGAACGGATTCGTGGTTTTTCTATTTGGATCGTCGTCGATTTGGAGTTCCAAAAATTCGGCCTGATTCAGGATAGCCTTGAATTGTGGAAGGTTTTTCAGGATGTCGAACAATGCTTTCGTGTCAATTGGAAAGTGCATAGTGTGGAAGCTGTTTTGTGGCACGACTATGAAATTAGGTAGCTTTGCATAATGTGTTGCCTCTGGATCGATTTCACGTTTCTTTTTCGTCCCACCAGCCTGACGTTTGTTTTCAGTAGAAGATGGTTCTGGTTTCGACTCGTTTTTTCTTTTTCGTTTGCGTTTCCGTTTCTTTTTTTCCTTTATTATGCCGGCATCAATCAAAGTTTGTTTTCGTGACAAATTGATCTCGTATATACGACGTTGCAACCTTACCATTGCTGGAACCATTTGAAACCAGTTAAGACGTGGGCCATTGTTTTGTGTCTTCTTTTTCTTTTTCTTCGATTTCTTTGTGGTTTTCTTTGGAGCTGCACATTTCCGTTTCCGTTTCTGTTTTCCTAAGTCGTCATCACCATCCTCTTTAAAATCGTATCGAAGTCGTTCAAAATACGATCTGCCGCCATGATTGAAATTGGGAAATTGGCAAATTTTCTGCAATTCGCATATTAGCTCGTGCTGCACTTCCTCTGCTTGAGTGCATTTTTCCGAATCGAATAGGAATTTGATGGTGTGGTAGATTTTGTTGTTGATATCCTTTCGATTCTCTTTGCCACATACGTCCTTCTTCTTTTTCCCATCTCGTAGCTTGAAAGCTAACCATTTCCTTATTCGTGAATATAAATGAGTGGTTATATTCGTTTTGAAATTGGTCGCAAATGTATCCACAATCGAGTTCCACGCATTTTGGGACGTTTCCGTGAAATACGTTTCCACATCGTACTTTCTGCAGAGATCGAAGAACGTATTGTGTTTATCCGGTCGAGGTTTCTTTGCTTTAGCAGTATTTCTTTGAAATTGCTTAAATTCCAAAATCATTTCTTTCCAATTGAACTCTTCTTCGAATATACGATCGATTTCGTTGCCGTTTTCTGGGTCGCTGATTGTGTTGTAGACGTCGAAGTAAACGAGGCTGGAAAACAAAATTGCCAGTTTGGACAATTCTACAGCCTGTTTGTTCATTATATCGAACACTTTCGTCGCAACTTCCGTCTTTTCCGTCGCTAGTGGTTCCAGTACTCTTTGCTTCTTAATTATCGTTTCACCGTCGATAATTAAAGGACGCAGTTTTTGCTTGACCGTAGTGATGTCGAATCTGTTGTTTGCATTCTGTATTCGTCGCCAATTGTTCGTGTCCGTCTCGATGGGTTTTTGCAAAGTTTCTTCGTGAGTCTTCTTGACGTGATTCTTTAGATTGAGGAACGTTGAATAATTGACGTTACAAGTGGCAAATGGACACGTAAATCGGCGTATCGATTTATCGAAAACGTTTCCGAGAAAAATGATTTCTTCGAGTTGCGTTTGTATCACGGCCCGGTTGCCATTTTCATCGTCGTCTTTTCTTTGCTGAGCTTTCGATGCCTTTGACCGTTTCGTTGACGTTGACCGTTTCGTAGTTGCTTCATCAGCATCACCAGCCTCATCAGCACTGTCTTGCTGCGTTTTCGTTACCTTTGACCGCTTCGATGCCTTTGACCGTTTTGTTGACGTTGACCGTTTCGTAGTTTCTTCATCAGCATCACCAGCCTCATCTGCACTGTCTTGCTGCGTTTTCGTTGCCTTTGACCGTTTCGATGCCTTTGACCGTTTCGTTGACGTTGACCGTTTCGTAGTGGCTTCAACAGCATCACTAGCCTCATCAGTGGATGCAGCACGTTTACGGTTGGACTGAACTGGCGTCTGCTTCACTTCAGGTTTCGTTGAAGTGGAGTGAGCCTTTTTGCTCGGTCGTTTCCGTTGCATCTGTTTTAGTTGCGCAATAGTTGCTTCTCCATCCGTGTCCCATTCGGATCCGTATTCCATAGGGGGAGGCGACTGTCGAATGGGTAATGGATGTGCCACTTCTTGCGTACTACCTGTTCGACCGCTACCAATGATGCTGGACGTGGTATTTCGGTGAGAGGTAATATTGATGGCTGGATTAGATGCAGCTGTAGCATTACTTGGCGATGAGGAGCGATCTTTTGTCGTTGCATTTAGGAGAGCGGCATTTATGGCAGCACTACTGACGGGTGGTTTCTTCGGAGCTGCAGCCACATTCGGAAGCTTCGGCGGCGAATCTAGAACGTTAACGTTAACGTTGCTACTGACGGGTGGTTTCTTCGGAATGACGTTCTTTCGTCGGCCTACTGCAGCCACATTCGGAAGCTTTGGCGGCGAATCTAGAATGTTAAATGGTTTTTGTTAGTTTTCGGATTTGCATTATCAAGATTATTTCCAATTACTGTAAACTTTTTTCGTTGACACGAAATCATCGTCTGAATCTTTGCCGTTACCGTTACCGTTGCTTTGACCTGATAAGAAAAAGTTACGAATTTTTAGCAATTTCAATTGCACATTGTGAACAGATTTTCTTACCTCGTTTCTTCGGTTTTTTATTGCCTTTTTGCTGGCGTTGATGTTGCCATTTTCTTTGCCGTTTCTCAATGTCTGTGTCCGAGTCCGAACTTAATTCCTTTGTGTTTTTCATGTTAATTTATTTCTGTAAACATAGACACAATTATTAAATTAAGCGATGAATTTGAGGTTTATTGTTTAGGCTATAGTTTTTTGCCTAATATTTTTGGCTGGCTGTTTTTTATGCCTTTTTTTATACGGCTACAGTTTTTTGCCTAATATTTTTGGCTGGCTGTTTTTTATGCCTTTTTTTTCGGCTAAAGTTTTTTGCCTAATATTTTTGGCTGGCTGTTTTTTATGCCTTTTTTATACGGCTACAGTATTTTGCCGATAATTTCTTTTTTTTGCTTTTTTATTAGTTTTTTCATTATATTGATGTTATATTCAATATTCAGTTTCAAACTTTCCAAACTTTTACAAAGTATCAATTAGATCAATGACTTAATTCACTTTTGCCGAAAAATTGACAATTATTGTTAATTTAAAGCCAATAGAAAATCTATGGCACAATGTTTTAGATACTTTGTAAAAGTTGAAGACTGTAAGAAACTGAATATGATCACTTCACAAACACTTTTTCACACTTAGTCGAGACTTTCAACTGCCTTAACATGTAATAATTGTTTTTTTTACGAAACCAGTCATCACTAGTTTGGTAAATAACTATTGTGCCACCGAGAATTGAAATACGACGGATTTCCACGTCGATAACTAGATTGAAAAGTGCACAATAAGTGATTGTTTATAATGAAAATTAAGATTTTTGTGCATTTGCCTACTTCAATTCTCGGTTGACACAAAACATGATGTGTTATACGTCCACGAACCAATTTTCGGTCGTCAAAAGACTTTGGTCAACAGTAGAACACAACATACTATTGTTACATGCTAATGCACTACTCAAATGCTGGGACATTATACGGAATTTCATATTTTTTGATTTTAACTGTAATAATCCGAATTTATAAGTTGTAAGTCAGTCACTTATAAGTTATAAGTCACATTATTATAAGTCATAAGTTATAAGTCGACTACTTATAAAGTAAAAGTTATAAGTTCATAAGTTTATAGGTCAAAAGTTTACAAGTCGTAAGTTTATAAGTTATATGTCCCAAAGTGTGATGCATTTATAAGTGATTAGTAAGACAAAATTTAAAGTTCAAATACATCATTTTAATTTTTGCGCTAATTGAATACGTAACAGATTTTGGTAGGTAACTTGACCAATGTTAGTGTTAATAAAAAAAATTGTCGCAGAAGACATGTGATTGACGCCATGTTGTCAAAATAAATTCTGGACCTGACATACAAACTGAGTATACCACGTGACATCCCAAGTATACAGCTTTAAGGTATACAACTCCAACCGATACTCTCTCTAGCAAACAAACCCTCAATTCTCTGTGTCAAATACACACATTATTTCTTTGTATTTTACAAACACAGTTTTACATTTTGACTGACTACGCTGTAGTTTACATGTAAATTCCATAGATTACTTGATTCTTTTACCACCTTAATGAAAGTAGTTTGTTTGGCAGAAGAACACTAACATGATTGTACATTGGCAAAGTTACCTACCAAAATCTGTTACGTTTTCAATTGGTTTCTTCCTCCAAGCAACGGTTAAGCCGAACAAAATGACATGTCTATCCATAGAACCATAACCACAACTTATTTTTCTTTGTTATTTTGACAATTGCATTGTTAATAGTGTTGAGGTTATGATTCTATGAATGACAGTTTGATATTTCATTTCACCTATTAGCGCGCAAAAATTAAAAATTTAGAGATGTAGGGTACGGACCCCAGTATTCGGCATAGTTTAGAATATCGGCCACAACAATGGGTTTCATTGGGTTTCATTGTTCTAAACAATAGATGGCCGATATTCTAAACTATGCCGAATACTGGGGTCCGTACCCTATTCGAAATTTATATTTTGATTTTTGTCTCACTAATAGAAGGTTTGCGCACTGTGACATATCTCACTTATAACTTATAATTATAAGTCATGTTCCCATATACAACACATGTAAACATGACTTATAATTATAAGTTATAAGTGAGATATGTCACAGTGCGCAAACTCTCTAATCACTTATAAACGCATCACACTTTGGAACGTATTAACTTATAAACTTACGACCTATAAACTTTTACTTTATAAGTAGTCGACTGATAACTTATGACTTATAGCCATGTGACTTATAACTTATAAGTGACTGACCTATAACTGAAATCGATTGCGTCACGAATACTTTTTCACACTAGAAAATGCGTTAAATTTGGGATGAATGTGGATTACGCGCTCGAACCATATAGATGGCGAAATTAGCTACAACATTCACCACAAATTTTTGTCACATTTTGTATGGAATTAGATGTTTGGACGCCGATTCTTGAAACTTTAAGAATTCGTAACTTGACAAAAAGTATTGGATGACGTGATTTGTTTTTGTTTTTATCAATGCATTTTATCAAATTTATGCTTACCTTCTTTGACCATATTCAATCCTAATTCCCTGAATCGCTAACAATAAAGTGACAAATGAACCATCCAGTCAATGGAACGTTAAATGAAATAAATTTTACTCAATCAAAATGTGTGTACTGTTCATTTATGGAATGATTTGGTTTTGTCTTATTATTGTTAGCGATACGCCTAACGCTATCACTATAAGGTAATGTAGGAGGTACGATGTTCAATTCAATATTATTTACAAATGAAAGCTACACACGTTCGTATTCCGTTTTTGTTTCAGTGTGAAGCTAAAACTTGAAATCAGTTCACTATGAACTACTGAAACTGAGATTGAATTTAGAAATTGGAAAAAAAAAATTGAAGGCAGTACCTCCTACTTCTTTTACCTTGCCTAGCATACCCTACAGGTAAATTGCATTTGATTTAGCAATGTCAATATGTTCCATTACCACACACTAATGAAACATATTTACATCACCAAATCGAATGCAATTTACATCCCTAATACCCTAATGTATGCGTGGCATACATGGAATTTGCTAAATGGGGAAAACTGTAATGTGCATGTTTCCCTGCCCTGCTCTGCTTCCACCTAAAGGCGGTGGAAACTTCAGAATTGGTTTCCTGAAACCAATGATTTGAGATATGGCAGCCTCCACCGTAACGGTAGCCAAGGTTAAAAACCTTGACCATTGTTCCGCCGGTGCAGGTGGAGGGGAGCTAGTGGTCGCCCTAAAGATCGGTCGGGTGCACATTTAGGCCATGAGTTTAAAAGGGAATGAAAAAGAGTTGGGGGGGTAACTAAAAGGAATGAGGCGGTTAATCTCTTAGACTAACACCGTTGGCGCATACCTTCATCATGTCGGGTATGCACATGGAAGGGAAAATCAATCTTAATTCAAAAACATTGTTCTCGTTGTGATCAGTTACCGTAAGGAAAAATTGAAGACAACGAGAACAAAGTTTTTGAATTAAAATTGATTTTCCATTCGAAATGTGAAAATATAAATCGAAGAAATTCTCAAATAGAATTTTTTGGAACGCGTCGAAAATGGCCGATTGAAACGAAAAATTTCTTCTTTTTTTTTAAACCGTTGTCTTCGATTCATATTTTCACAATTTTGCAATAAATTCACTGAATTCAATGAATTTATTGCAAAAATTCGTTCGCCAGACCTGAAAAAGAAAAGAAAAATTAAATTAAAAGTTGATACAAACCTCCGATCGTATTTGATGTTTCCTCCTTTACAAATCAATATGAAATGGCCGAGTCACCTACAAAAGTTGCTAAAAAAACATTCGAAGAATGCAGGGTTGCATCAATAATTTCGATTATGAAATCGAATCAAACGCTACTGCTTGAGTACATGTACATGTTAGAAGAGAAATTTAGAATCCAGAGAGATTCAATCATTTTTGATTGTAACTAGTTAACTACAATAAGACTTTGTTTATCGGAAATATAATGTTCGACGCAAATATCAATTATTTTGCAATTGAAATCGCGTGTTTCTTTCATATCGTTCCATTGTTTCGTTAGGTAATTTGGTTCAAGGAGTACGGAAATGTACATTGTTGAGCTGTATTATTTACAGATTGATTGCCAATACGTTGACAAACAATCAGTTATCGTTCATTTGGACAGCCCCAACCTTCATGCTGCTAATGTGTTGCATGGCAATTATTCAATTGTACATGCACACACACACGTGTGAGTCAAAGTGTCAAAAGTTTCAACTTTTCCATATAAACAATTGCTGGGTGACTGCATTTCAGTGGATCATTTTAATATTGCTCTGGTCAGAGAACCGGAGAAATTGCGTCAATTGGACTGTTTTGTGTTATAGACAATTTGATTTCCTAAAAAACGTTTGGCAGTACATCGTACAGGAGGAACAGAAACAGCAGGCTGTTGGCATTGAAAATCCCGTCACGAATCTTAAGGATCAATGGAGTGCGCGCTGTAAGAGATTATTTACTGTCTGACGAGGTGTTGGCAAACGTTTCCCGACATATTGGCACCAAGGATCTTATTTTAACAGCGGTAAGCTTTATCCGTAAATGAACATCCATCTCAGAAGTTGGACATGTAACTGGTGTTCAAGTTGAATTCACAAAGTATCTTCTGGTCATACAGGAATTCCCACCAGACAAATCAACTCTTGCCAACACGTTCAAAGCTGTCGTCGGTGCATTAAACAAATCATCCGGAAACGAAAAATCGTTTGAATTCGTTCGCGATTTTCTTTTCACACAACTGAATCAGAAGGACATCGAAAGTATGTGGGACATTGAACGACCAATCGAATTGTTGCAATAGTATTGTAGGGCGAACAAATTCGCCGAACCGGAACCGCAATTACTGAACGATGCCGGTAAAAATACAATTCTCGCAGTGTACCATGTCGGCATCTACTGTGATCGCAAAATGTTAGCGGCTGGATTTTGCTTTAACAGATTCTACGACATTGAGAATCCACGGCCGTACAATTTCAAAATAACGCTATGTTCGACTAAATATGTATATGTATATAGTAAAATGGAAACAATTTTCGACAATTCACTCGATTGTACATACGTTGGAGACAAATATCAATTTTTGATTTTTCCTTCGACTTAACAACACGAGAAAAGCTTTTACCGTTGAAGAGACGTGCTGTCTATTCTTGCTCTTCGTAATATAATACACACAACTTTCTTTCTATATATTATTACGAATAAAACGATATTTCGTGATTTATTGTATATTTATTGTATGAAAAGAATCCATGGCAGAACAGAGAAAAAAAACTATTCCACACGTGTCATACCGTGATGATTGATTGAGATTTTTTGTGATCTTTAGAAGATTACATTCTTGTATTTGTACAATACACAGGCACACAACACAATTTCGAATTTACCGGTAGAGATAAAACACCGGTTACGTTTATGTCGTAAATAAATTAATTATTTTTTATAACATTTGATGATTGGGTTAGGATGTTTTTTATGTATTGATCCAGTCAGTACACACGCGGGGCATTTCCTTGCTGATCGATGTTTATACTTTTTACTAATTCGTTGGGTTCGAATTTCATCCGTGCGTCAAAAATCGTTCCTCTGATTGCATAGACGAATGCGAAATAGAATTTTGTTCAGTTAAATGTCTCATTACAGAGAACAAATATACTAGCATAACCATCTATTACTTCATTCTATCCCTGTTTATTAAACATACTGATAAATAGTACATTAATGTCCCAGTGATACAGCACGGTGCTTTGTTGTCTTGCAAGACAGTAGTATACTGGTACTACTACCCCATGCGTAAGTTGACCATTACACAGCAATTTACACCCAGCGAAAATTTTTATTTAATTATATTGTGTTATATAGTGACTCAATATATATATATATGTGTATATGTGAGATGAAATAACTTGTGCAAAAGTTAGCAGGATTATTTTACTGGAAGAGCAAAATGCCTTTATCAATTTTCCTTTTCCAAACGGTATACCATATACCACCCGTACCACATACTTATTCATATATATGTTACGACATTTTCGCTATATATATCCATCCATACATAAATAACAAAAATAGAAAGTTTTTGTACTTCTTCAATGTTATGTATAATTGAAAATTCGGTATGAATGGTCCCTCATAAAATAAGAAAAGTTCCACATATTAAAAGTTTTCAATTATCATAAGAAAAGTTTTCAGTCACACTCCAGCTTTTGTTATATATACGGAACCAACTTCCGAGTTCCGATCAGAAATAATGCCAAAACCACAATTGTCTTCCAATATTCATTGCAATTTTGTTTTCTCGCGCCAAGAAGTACGTTAATAAATTACCACGGAAAACAAACTTGAAAAAACAAAATTGGTCAAACCACATTCTCGTCTAGCGACAACGTAGAATTTTCATTATAGCAGTGCTGTAAAAGTCTTACATACAAAATGACAACGGAAAAATGTTATTTCTTTCGACCACCGTACATTTGGTACATTATACAACACCCATCCATACAAAACACAGCAACAAATCAGCACATACATATATAATATTCGGAAAAGTTCACCCGAAAAAAAGTATCTTTTTATTCACTTACGCTTTGTAAGTAACAATGAAAAGTACTTTGTTTTGGTCAAGAAAAGTTCTTCAAATGTTATGCTTTGTAAGCAACCGGAAATATGACGACGGCCATATGTTCATTTGGGACATTCACCATGTATGTACGTACGTATGTATAAATGATAGAGAATCGAGAAAAATAACATAAAGTAGAAATATACTGGTAATACAGTGGTTGGAAGGATAGAGAACGGCAGAGAAAAAAAAATGTAATTTTGCTAGTTGTGCAGAAATATGTGAGGATTTTTGCTCGTTTTTTTTCTTTCTTTCTTAGTTTATATGGTGCGATTGCCATAACGGCGTTGTGTAATAGAAAATTCTTGAAAAGTATTTGAAATTTCATAAATTTTTGCACAGACTGGAAGTGTTAAAAAATTGTTTTTTGAAGCGAAACAAAAAGCTATGTTAACTCAAAATTCAGCTAAGAAAAACGACAATTGTACAATTCAAATCGACAATATTTTAGGGTTTTTTGGTGCCTGTAGATGCAAGCATTTTAGGTACTGTCGGATTGGACTGACCCTGCCAGCTCTAGCCAACGTTTATCGGCACTGAAAAATTTAAATTAAATTTAAAAATGTATCTTAATAGGGAACCACCGTTGGCCTCTAGCGACACCACAATTTTGTTTTCAGTACGTCATTATTTGCGCTCTATTTTCTGGTTAAATGCCTTCACTCTGGTCATAGCACAAGTCATTTAAATGATGAAATGATCGATTACATTTGAGCTTTAGTTTCCAAACAACATTTCCCTATATACTTATACCTCTGGTTTTTGGCAAATCCACCATCAGCAACTTGTCAGCCATTTCCGTATTAACAGAAGTTAGCATCTCCTTATTCCAAGAGAGAGATTACGGCTGTCGTTCTCTTTCCCCTATTTTTTATCTCAATTTCACCTTATAGAGTCAGAAAAATAATTAATTTTTTACTCGATGGATTTCAGACCAATAAAATACTCCGGAACTCCCGAACAGTAATCGGTTTTTCAATCGGACCTTTATCGGCCGAGCGATAAGGGTTTGAAAAAACGTTTACTATCGTTGTATAATATCCTATTTTAACCCTTTTTAAAGACAATAATAAATACAGTTGTTTTGGTATATTTAACTTTACATACTACTTTCCTACATTCTTCTTCAACTTTCTGTATGATGTTATAATTCTTTTAATTTGATTTTAAAAAAAATAATTAAAATTAGTAGAAAATGCAGATCCCGCGTAAAATATTTAAAAAAATGAACGTATTTTACGTATATATAACGAAAAGTGAACTTCATTGACAAGTTTTGTACGTATGATACACGTAATGTTGTCATTGGCTAGTGTATAGTAAAAGTTAACATATTTAACTTGTGCCGGCTGATATTATAAACTCGAAAGAAATTTTGCTATGGATGAACTTACCGTTATGTTTCTTCAGTAAATAAAAGAAATTTACCTTTTTCTTTGGCGGCATCAAACGGAGATTACATCAAGTGATGAAAAAATGAAACGATTTGCTTTATCGGACATTAATTTTTATTGTGGAATTTTGCAAAACAAGGCACCGTGCATAACGGAACATCACAGTGGCTGCATAACAAACGGGTTCGCTTTTCTTTGGCCTTTGTGCTACACAGCTTGCACCGACGAGATGTTAAACTTTGTTTTGGAAGGTGAATTCCTACGTTGTCGAAACGCACTTCATCAGGTACTGTTTTGGTTTTGTTGTGGAAATTTATTGGTTTTCCTCGACGTTTTCTGGTTGAAAAACCTTGAATCAATTGTTTGGCAAGATTCAAACGAAACGAGAACTGATTCTGAGTGCACTGTACACCTTTCGAAACTTTGTACGCAATGTAGCTGTTGACAATTGCTAGGTCTATAAGGAAGTACAGGATTCTAGGCCACCATTTGACAGATCGACGTCCAACTCCGTAACATTGTTTTAGTTGATCAAATCGATCAACTCCTCCCATGAGAGCATTGTATTCAGAGACCACTTGCGGACAAGGCACCGTAGCTTTCGATCCATCCGATTGTTTCCGTTGCACCGTTGATGTCTCTCTAGGATTATGTAAGGTCGATAACATGCAAACTGCTTTCTTGTCCATCCACTTTGTGGCCGATACATGATTCTTAGTTGCGAATTGAAACTCGCCTCGCTGCATGTTTTTCTCAAATTTTTGATTCTTTTTCATAAATTCAGGCAAGTTTTTTCGAGTTCCTTTGACAGTTCCACAGGAGTAAATTTCGCGCTCCAATAATTTTTCCATCAAACCAACACTCGTAAAAAAATTGTCGAAAGTTACCACACTTTCTTTCTCGACTTTGCTTGTCAGATCGAGCACCACTTTTTCCCCCAGCAGATCGCCTTTCGAATCATTTTTTCCGGTGTATATCATGAAATTGACAATGTATCCAGTGCGAGAGTCGGCGAGGCACCAGACTTTGTACCCTCGCTTTATTGGTTTATATGGTTGATATTGTTTCATAGATGACCTTCCCTTGAAGGCAATCATCGACTCATCCACTGTAAAATATGACGACGGTTGATAAAATGCATTGTTAGAAATGTTTGTCCGTATCATTTCTATTAGCGGTCGTAACTTGAACAATTTGTCGTAAGCTGGATCGGTGCGAGGAAGTTGTGCTTCATTGTTGTTGAGGTGAATGTTTTCTAAAATTTTCTTAAAACGTTTTGACGTCATAACTCGCGCAATAGCTTCTACTCTCAATACAGGATCAGAAGACCAGTAATGGTCTATTGATGGAAGCCGATGAATTGCCATTAGAATTAAGCATCCCACAAAAGCTTTAATTTCTTGATTCGTAGTTTCTATCCAATGTTTTGAAGCGTTTTGTTGAGCGTAGAGGTTTGTTTGGTGTACGATGTGCGTAAGAACGCCTTCATTAAAAAGTTTCAAAAAGAAATCAATTTCTTTCCCAGTTTCGTTCGAGAAAGGAGTTGCATTGAATTGGGCTGATATGTTTTCAAAACACATTGTCTCGGTACCCCAAACGCCATCAAAAAAAGTGCCGATTCCATCCGATTCAAGGTCGGACATTGATTCTGCGTCGGAATACTCACCATCGTCACTGGATACATCGGCATTTCTTGGGAATGAATAAAGACATTGGTCCTCGTCGTCAGAATATTCACCATCGTCACTGGATATATCACCAATTTTTGGAAACGAATAAAAATATTTGTCCTCTTCGTCAGTATCTTCAAAATAGTATGAACAAGCATTTTCGACGCGTCTGCATTCGCTAACGGATGTATCGTCGATGAAGTCGCTAACAGATGTATCGTCGCTGAAGTCGCTAACAGATGCATCATCTTTCTGGATTTGCGTAGTCACTGACACGCTTGGATGCCGACATTTTTATTTTAAGGTTATGTTGTTGCGTTAATTCAACTCTGATTTTTACAACCGAACCATTTTGATCAATGAATTAAAACCACAATTATATTTAGATTATTGTCACTGGATTAGATGTTTAATCAAATTCTTCTCTGTAATTATCATTGTCTAAACCGAAAACGATGCACAGTGTTTATATTTTGTATCCGATCTTTTCTTCGCTGTAATTATCATTGTCTATACCGAAAACGACGCACAGTTTTTGTATTTTGTATCCGATTTTTTAAAAAGCAGTTTTCGTTGTTTTTTCTGAAATTGTCGCACAATTTTTTTTTATTTTTGTAAGTATCAGAGTTCGTTTATAATCACCCGTCATTCGTATACGTCTTTTTTTAAATATAAGACTTTTAACGTATGAGGTTACTATGATGTCGCATTTTATTCAAGCGTAGTGATTTACGTTTTTCGTATTTTGGAGGTGGGAAGTATACATCCCATGGCCTTTTAAAGGGTTAAGATAAGACTCTTATCGCCAAGACGATGTGGGGCAGTTTATTTGACTAAAATCCGTCGAAAACTAATTATTTTTCTGTTGACATTGACATTGTTGCAGCTACATCTTTCAGTGAAATGGCGAACCGTACACTATCAGGTAGAATTGATATAGAATAGATGGTAGAGAAGAACATCAGCCAGCAATATCTCTTCAAACAGCTATCATCTGTCATCAGTCATCTGTTATCGACAGCAACAACATGAAAAAGCGAAAATCATAGCTAGCAAGGCCTTATATAGCCAAAAAGAACGTTGAAATTAACGAAGTAAAAGACTTTCTTTCAATCTTCTAAAATTACTCAAATGAAAGGAAGTACCAGACTCGGTTATTAGACAAACAAGTTCTTTAGTCTCTACTATATACTATCTCATGATATATTCTAACAAATGTCTCTAATTATATTATTGAGGATGTCTAATACAGTTTATTCAATTTACAGCTGCCATTGTCGTTCGTTGTCGTCCACTCAAAAAAAGAAATTGCACTGTAACGTCAACACACACACACACACATTGCTGTTATATTGGCTTCCTCCAGATTTAAATCAGCATTTCTCTTGTCCACAATTAAATTAATTATCTTTATCCCTTGGAACAATCAAAACATGTACAACTGTCTTTTGACCATAACACATCCTACGAACAACTATACTATGCAGTACTTTCCTTGTAATTTTCTCACATGTGTATGTGGTGAAACCCTTGTTTTGTTTAGGCAAGCATGAATAGCCAGAGAATATTACTGGCATGTAACGTGCAGTGTTGAAAAATGCTTTGTGGATTGTGTTTGATATTCGCAATACGGCTATATAAACTAAAAGGCAATAATAGATTTTAGATATTCAAGCAAATCACTGTGTGTGAATGAAATAAAGAGAAAACAACTTTTTGTTCGCATGGATGCTGATTTCTGTCCGACAGAATTGAAACGAAAGACAAAAAAAAATTGACTGAATTATCAATCTCAGCCGAATACATTTGCTGAACTATAAAATCTTGTTATGACTTAGAACAGAATGAAAAAAGAACGTTTTTCTACATACGGCAAGCATAATCATTAGAACTGTCATCGAATATATTACTTTATTAATTTGATGTAAGCATTTTCTAAGTATTGCTGTGTAGGATAGGACTATCTGGAGCTCGATATTTATTCAGTGTTGGCGATACCAACGTCCGTAAGAGGTCAAATGTTAAACAGAATCAGGTCTTACTAAGATTGTCACAGTTTTCGTAGACATTCAAAATATCCACGAAACTCCCACCAGAAACCCTATACAAATTTTTGAGACCAGACGTCTTTTAATAAATACGCCCCGAAATACTAGATGCATAGCACATGATATGCTCGATGTCATTATTTCTCAAAAATCCGATTCACCGTAACTATCCAACCCATTCTCGAATATTGGAACCAAATTCAAAATCATTAGAAATTAATAATGGAAACCTCACGACCAGATTTATGTGAAAAATAAAAATATTTTTCCACTGAAATTGTGTTAGTATCTTGAATTCGCATAGACGACTTCTTCTTTCAGCACAAAGGCAATAAAATTTTCCTCGAACAACTGCATGTGAACAATACGACTAACGCTATTTGTTGAAGGAAATTGAAAACGTCTCTAAATAAATGTGACATTAATTTCCACCGAAGCTTATATCGCAAGCAAACGTTTCTGTGTGGACTGGAAAGCGTAATATAAAATCTGTATGGTTGGGTTTCTATTAGATATAATTCGTCCTATACTATACTATACATTACAATTATTCCATTTTGCCGCACACACATCTATATAATAGACATAATACATGGATGTCATTAGTTCCGATATGTATGTTGAAATAGATTTTCAAGCACTTGAATAGATTGGGAAAAGTATAATGCTTTGAACATTAAATAAATTAAATTAATTTTAATTTATCCGATATCCGATTATCCGATAATGTCCATTCCATTGAGAATGCTAACATCTGACATTATATTCTCCTTGTGGAACATTAAAACTTTTTTTGCAAGCAAATAGAGGAAGAGATTTTTTATGAATGAAATTTTTGTGTTTACTTTTTGTTGAATAAAATAGTCCCATTGAGGTGCATACTTTCTTACAAAATTTTTAAGATGAGGTGTCAAAAATGAGGCGTAAACTCTCAGAATTCTACGAAATTCCACTGAATATTAGGAGAAATCAAATGAATTTCTATTGAATTTTGTAGAATTCTGAGAATGCAATGAAGGTAATACTGCTAAAAGTGATGAAGTAATAGATTCGATAATCTGTTGACGTCTGATGTTTGACTTCCGTTGAATGTTAGCTGTATGTTCTTTGTCAGACATTCGTCGCTCAAATCATTGTTTAGAAAATTAAAGATTTGTTTAACAGTTAATGTCAATGTTGTATGAGTGGATCAGCAGTTTAAACAGCTGATGAAGCTTACTTAGACACAAGTTTGTTGATGTTAAGCAATAAGAAAGCTGTCTAAGTATATGAATTGGTTTGAAATATAAAATCGAAACGCTGTAATCATCTGTTATCGACAGAGACAAATAGCCTACATCGAACTCGATGAAATCTGGTCTTAAGTAGCATTTAATGTGTAAAATAAACGAAGTAAAAGATTCTGTTTAAATCTGTTGAAGTTGTGGTGGTCACAATCCGAGTATGCCGAGTGTGCCATTGAATCAAATCACATCACAGCAAGCAATGAAGTTCCTTTACAAAATGTTTTTTTTGTTTTCATCAAAAAATTGTATCCGGTTGTATCAGAAGAAACGCTGGAGCAACTATCCAAACTAACGTCCGAATCAATTGACAGAAATGATAGCGGATCTGGTGGGCTAGTGAGTGGCACGTGTACACTAGGCCTAACAGCAGCTGTTGTATTCGAAGAAACGCTGGAGCTACTTTGTGCTGTTGATGTTCTGTTCAGCTCGTCTTCATCAAATCACATCAAAGTTAAAGAAAAGGAAGTGGTAAATTCGATTCAATAATCGCATTATTCATATTCTTCCCGCTCGGTTTTCTGCTTTTCTGTTAACAGTCGGAACCACATTTAAAATTCCATTTAAGAAACGATTCTTTTGACTGTAAGTCTATGTTCGTATCTCAGTTCCAACTGGCGAATTAATTGTGATTCCTTTCGTAAGGCGTATGCCACTCAAATAGACAATTAAGATTATCTGAATTATATTTATTTTGAGTTTTATCAATTAGATTTAAGTATTACCCCCACTCATGGAGCTCATGAAGCAGCATAATTTTTCTCAGACAGAGCCAGCAAATTCAAGTGTACAAAATACTTCATAAATAATCAAAAACGACCCAACTAATCCAAGACAATCAAGATAATTGTTACACAAAGCAATTAGTTTTCAAAAACGGAACAAAAAACACCACAACTCAAAAAAGACGTTCATTTATAAAATGTTCATCCGTTAATGTCTTCGGCAATAAAAAACACAAATCCCAAAGACGAAGTTGTCGTGAATTAACGTAGCTATGTGCGAATTTAATAAACTTTTAGATTTGAATGACAAAAAACTTGGGGATATAAATTTCAACTCCAGGAAGGATATAAATATTGTGCCCAATAAAATTTATGGCTATTGGCGTGTACGACATAGGCCTATACAAATCTAACGCCCTTTGACTTAATCTTTTGTAATTTTTTTTTGACTCGCATGATATAATGTCAATCGTCGAAGTCTCTGTGTTTTGTCTTCCATCGTGTAAGATAGCGGAACGTAAGACGATTGCACAGTGTCAACAGTTTATGCCGGGCATAACAAGAGCAAGGGTATATTAGTACTTAACCTGTTGCCCGCGGCAGCATGGGACCAGTATTGTTATTGGGCTTATTACTTCCATCGATCAAAGCATTTTTAATCTCTTGATTTCAAATCTTGTACTTCAATTATTTTAACATGCATCTTACAATATAAAAGACCATATTACCCAGCGCTTAACATTATTTTTGTCATCGTTATCGATAATGTTTGCGGCTGTTGCAAACACTCAAATTTGAGGATAAGTTTCCTCTTACTTGTAGACTGCGACGAACGGTAAATACAAAGACCGGACTTTCTTTACACTTCACATCAATTTATTGAGTCTTGTTCGTTCGGACGGTAATTAACAAGTGCTGCGGTACATAAAAATGTTCTAAACAATGCAAATTTCTACGTACAAGAATGTGTGAGTGTATTATGGCTAGGCAACATAAATTTCAATCTGTAGCAGATAAATATGGATAAAGGATAAATATGCTAGGATCTGTCAAGTAAACCTCTCTGTACAACGTTAAGGGACTGTAAAAAAATACAATCGAAGGAGATAATGTCGCAGGAAGCAGACAAACATCCAAAAATCGTCGGTATTTTTAACATATCTATTAAATTCACTGCAGTTAAGACTTATACGAATCCTTGCCGATTTGTAATCAATCTTCTTCCTACCCTTTTCGCAGATGAATACCAAAAATATAAATGTTGATGTGGAATCAGTTACTTCATGCGATTAAGTATTTCCTTTAATGTAGCCTTAAAAAATCTTTTACTTCATTAGTTTTGACAAAGATTTTGCTATTATAAGATCAAATTAGACAGCCCACATCGATTATTCTTGTCTATCAATGACAGAAGAAGTAGCCGAAAAACGTATAATTGTAGGTTCTTTGTTGCTGTATTCAAGGCTATAACACTGATTGTGAAGGTCATGTAGATACAAGGTTGATGTTGACATATCATTTTCTGTGTTTTAAACTTTAAAAGTAAAGGCTTTGGACTATGAAAATATCAATTTTTTGACATCCAATGACTACCTGATTTTTAAAGTTTAAAATTAAAATTTCCTAGTTCAAAAAAGAAAAGAAACAAGAACCAATGACACCGTAACATTGAATGGAAGTGACATCTCAAATTGCTGCTAAAATCTGTTGACATTCCCAAAACTGGGTTATCCGAACTTTCTTTTTCGAATCTACAACAATTTAGAAAATACATTTGACCCAATTTAGATTCACTCCCCCAATATACCAATTTCTTTACGTTGCACAACGAAAACGTATATGGTTAAGATAGATGTGTCTATATAATTTGGGAAGTTTTTTTTTAAATATCCTCCGAAAATCGATTATATAGATTCCCTTTTCCGTATAAATATCATGCGAGATTATATATTGTACGCGGGCACCCGAGCAAAGCATTTCATTTCGAACAATCGTAAATAATAAACTTACAACAGGGAAAATATTGCCTATGGTACCATCTTATGACTCGCACGATCAGAAAATATATTCGTAATTCAGTGAACAAGGAATTTCATAGTTTTATTGCACCTAGGCACTAAAGTAAATGATCAATTTGCTTCATTACGAAAGACGTAATGCATGTTGTACTATTAGTAATGCAACCTTTTTCATAATGGTTATTCATGCAACTCAGCATCATAATGTCCGAAAATTGCGAATTTTAGGTTACTCTGTTGCATAACACGTTGTATGAATCTCGGTGCAAAGTATTTGTATCATCACTGAATTGCATAAAGTACAATTATGCAACTGAGTACGGGAATGAAATGAACTGATCGTTACCTGGTTTAATCGTATAACGTTCTGGAATATTTCATCCAAGAAAGGAGTGCAGCAAATAAAATTCTCTAACTAGCGCAAGCATTGATATTTTGCCGAGCCGAGGCCGAGATTGACAGCACATCTTATGCGCAAAGATCCGTTTAAGACACAAGTTATGAACCATATTTTATGTACGGCAGTGGGATCACCGATTTAACAAACGTCACTTTTACGCACTAGTGCGTAAATATGATAATCCAAGCACTACATCGATCACACTGCAGCATACACTCGTTATATATTATATGATATTAAGTGCAAAGTACTTTCACCGAGATTCAAACAAAGATTTATGCAACGAGGGCTTCTTAAGTTTGCAGTTTCCAACATTATCGAGCGTGGATTGTGTAGATGTATGCACCAACACAAGACATGATTTTATGGACACTTATATGAAATTTGATATTATACAGACCGACTTGACGGCAGCGCTCGCTGTACTAAAATGCAGCCAAGTATTGAATAAATTCAACAATCTTATCAAATCAAGGACAACACATTTTTATTTGATACATACACGATGTTTTGTCAATCTCGTCCTGCGGACTCGAATAAACCTGACATCTAGTGCGATATAACCTTCGTATGGTTCTTGATGCGGAAATATTGAACTAAATATAGAAAAAGAAAAGCATTATTGATGTAACGTCACTGTTCGATTCAGCATAAATCTTATGTTTTGAAAACAATAACGGAAAATCAACAGGAAGCTTCTCAGTTAAATATGTCCGAATACATTCGTGTTGATTTGAATAAATGTTTATCAAAACTCTACCCAATTCAAAATACGTACCAGACTAAAAATTCATTTCTGCGCTCTACAGCATAAAAATGTTCTTATTTTCCTATACATAGTTTGTTATCATTTTACGACTTCAACGTTTCATCTATTTTTCCAATATATAATTCGATTTCACCAGTGTTCCACCAATCGTTTTATCTTAAACATCTAGTGAGAGATGTAATATTGTACAACTATATGTATGGTATAGTATATACGCTCCATGCCAACAAATAGTAACATCAGAAATGGCTAGATATACTTATATATTCCCGTTGTTGAATTATTCGCGCTGAGAAACCGTTTTCCGTAGCAGTTGAGGGATCATAGAAAAATTAAATTTTTGAAAAGTGATACAATGGATGTATTCAATATTGTTTTATTATTGACGTTCGTTGTTGATTATTTTCTTTGGGATGTTCCTTATAAGTTTTGCTTCGACGGTCTGAGTTCTGTTCTGAGTGTGCAATACGAGGAAAAGGTGATTTAAAAAATAAAATAAGCTATCGCCCTGAAGAGAATTCTTTAGATGTGTATATTGGTGTGTATTAAAGAAATAAACAGAACAAACAACAAAGACATAAATATGAGGGGAGAGAGAGGTTTGGAATTGAACCGTTGTTATTGGTATTAAATCTTTGGAATTGATGAAATGTTGTATAAGAAAAATGAAATTTATTTAAGATTGATATAAAGTTTATTGTAAGGGGTTTATTGGAACGTTTCAACTGTGGAGTTGGATTTGATAAATTCATTATGTTTGCGAAAATGGTTGAGCGGTATATTACACAATGTTCAGGTAAATTATTTATCTATTTCTTCAATCGAGCACCAATCATTGTTCGAGTAAAATGTCGGTAGATAAATAGGGCTCAGCACAACGTACAACAGTATAAGTGGTATATATAGAGTGCAGTGCAGGCGTTTATGGCTCTTTATGGCTGAGTCAGGGCCTATTATAGGGATTTTTTGTCACTAATTTTGGTAATTTTTGTCAGTAATATCTAGATATCTTTCACTTCAGTATTGTTGTCAGTAATTAATTACCTGTAATAGGCGCTCCTCTGACTGTGCGATACAGATATGCTGAGTAGACATTTTGTATTTTGACCTTTGACAGACGGCAAGCATATCAGCACTTTTACTGTAGGATCTATTTCTTGATATGATGTCGTATTTCTGAGAATTTGTTTCAAATCTACTACTTCTTTTGCTTAAACATTTTTGAAAGACCAGGTCTATATCTATAAAAGATTATTGATTTCTGTAAAACAGATTAAGAGAGGATTTGTATTATGTTATCAGGTATGTCCTTTTTATGTAAATTCAGAAAAGGGCACATTTGCTGGACTTAAATTTTCTCACTTACTCATAAGAATATTTTTATCTTGTGTGCGGCGTCAGTAATATTCCCCCATTACTCAGTTTGGAACTGCATGTGCATATTAATTACAAACTCGATTCCATATGTCCTGTATTTTGCACAACTCAGGTACATTCTTTTTGAGGATTCATGAAGTCAAAATTATACCCAAGTCCCTCACTATTGAGAGCCCTGTACCGCCCTGAATTGATCACTTAACAACTTTTTTTTTCTTACAGCCTAATCCATTTCCTTCAAAACAATACAAAGCTGCACATTTTTGAACAGTAATTGCGTCTTCAGCGAGTATTATTATTAAGGTGCCTACTCCTTTCGAGTAGCACGACTCTGGGCCGTGTCAGGCTTAGCCAAAAATCCTTGCAAAGGTGATGAAATACAGTTTCAGATAAAAATAAAATTTGGACAGTAAAGTGAATTGAGTGCTCCACAGGGTGGTTCAAAATTCTCCGAGATAATTCGGTTTTTTCGTATTCTGAACACCTATTTTTTTTTCAAAATTAAAAAGTGTGTAGGGTTTACTTAATTTACCAGTACACGTCATTTAAAAACGAAATAATGAAGAAATTGACAAATTATTTTTGACACTTTTGAAGTATGCTATGAAAAAGAGAACTCTTGCCGGGATATTTATTGACGTTTTTGGACGATTCAAATTGTTTAAAAGCATAAAGTATAGGATTTCGAATTGGCTACAAACTTCCCGAAGAAAGTTTTCTGGATTTTTTAGTATTTTGATCGGATTTCAAGGATTTTAAGCAGAAAAAAAATGAACCTTCAAATCAATTTTACCTCAATTTGCACAATCTTTTGCCTTAGCGGGACGTATCTGTGTTGTATCGTAATGTGTTGTATCTATAATATAAAACACAAACACGGTGCACCTCATCTCACCGCGGTGCACCACGCTTCACCTCGGTGCACCACGCTTCACCTCGGTGCACCACGCTTCACCTCGGTGCACCACGCTTCACCTCGGTGCACCACGCTTCACCTCGGTGCACCACGCTTCACCTCGGTGCACCACGCTTCACCTCGGTGCACCACGCTTCACCTCGGTGCACCACGCTTCACCTCTATGCACCACGTTTCACCTCGGTGCACCACGGTTTACCTCGGTGCACCAAGGACTACCCGATGAATCAGTTGACCGAGCCGGCTAGGGTGTCTTTCTAAAACGACGCGTCAGCGAAAAAGTTCTTCTAATGCGCCCCAAGATACGGTGTGGCAGACTTCACAGTGGTACCTCGGCCTGCGGTTGGTCAGTGGGCCACACCTCCGAGGATGTCTTTCAAAAACAACACAGCCGTCGAACAGTAAGGAGCCGTCCACGCCAAAGACAAAAAATTGCATAATATAAAACACAAAGACGGTGCACCTCATCTCACCTCTGTGCACCACGCTTCACCTCGGTGCACCAAGGACTACCCGATGAATCAGTGAACCGAGCCCGTTAGGGTGTCTTTCTAAAACGACGGGTCAGCGAAAAAGGTCTTCTAATGCGCCCCAAGATACGGTGTGGCAGACTTCACAGTGGTACCTCCGATTGGTCAGTGGGCCACACCTCCGAGGATGTCTTTCAAAAACAACACAGCCGTCGAACAGTAGGGAGCCGTCCACGCCAAAGACAAAAAATTGTTTACTCACAAGTCTTGCTTCATCTAAGTAAAACGAAGCTTAACTTACGTATTTGAAATTTCACAGTGGAGTAACAGATATTCCAAGCGATTTTCTGATATTGTATCAATTGAATTGTACAGTTAAAGTCACTCATACCTCTTCAATTTGCTTGAGTTGTTTTTTGGGTACTCATACCAATATCATACGTGTCCACAAAAAACTAACCACGGGTTAATAAATATCGGACTTACCTTAGCTTATTTATCATGTAGGCGACCCAAACTTCTCAGACGTAAATTTGCACAGATGACACGCATTAGAAAAATCAAAGTATGTTGTTAAATATTATTAGTTTTCAAAAAGATTTACTTTCGATTCAGCTGTCGAAAATACAAGATAATTTAAAAAAATAAAATAAAATTGGGTCGCGTGGACAGAAACTTTTTAGAAAACTAACAGGTATCCGGCGGGCGCTGAAGATTTTTTATAGAAACTGACAGTAATTCAGCCATCGCGTCGTGCAGACGACCTTTTTTGTATAAAAGTAGCCTTTGACTTGGGTGGGCCAGCACAAAATTTTTCTTCCACGCACGCCTATGCGCTGATATATGGCCATGGAAGTGTTAGTATACATAGGGAATTCAAAAAGTATTCCTTAGAAAACTGACTCCCGATGTTTATTATGTTTAAATCACGATTGTTATATTTAATGCAATGGGATGCAATATCGAAGAACATATCAAACCTAACGTCACCTTGCGAGTTCAAACTTATATAAAATCATATCTTTGGTAAAAGCTACAAGATACATATGAAAAGTCCTTATTTAGATTGAGAATATTTTTCACATACTACCTATGATAACGTCTTTTTTTATTGATAGACTAGACAATCAGACAGTAGAGGTCAAAAGAAGGATTGGTCTTGGATGGGCAACGTTCGGAAAACTTAGGATTATTTTTAAAGGCAAAATGAACAACAGTGGTGAACAGGAAAATTGTTGATTCGTGTGTCCTACCGACGCTGACGTATAGAGCAGAAACGTTAACACTAACGAAAGCATCCGAAAAGCTCAAAGCGCAATGGAATATAGTATGCTTGGGATTTCCCTTAGAGATAAAATCGCGAATCAGTCGATTCGGCAACAAATGAAAGTCGTAGACGTGATGGAATCGATAGCATCACTGAAGTGGAATTGGGCAGGACACATTGCGAGAATGACAGCTGACCGTTGGACCAAAACCATAATGAATTGGAGACCACCAATGACACAACCAATATGCAGGCCACGAGAAAGATGGACGAACTCCGATCAAGCTAATGGTGGGGACAAACTGGCAGTAAATGGTAATGGATCGTTCAGAATGGAAAACAAAAAAGGGAGCCAACATTCAGCAGTGAATATCAACGTGATGATTAAGAAGAAAACGAAGACGAACTTATTCGCAAATCATGTCAGAGGCCTTAGAAGGAAAATCTATCAAATTCTATCTATATAAAAAGGCATTATCATAGTTAGTATGTGAAAAATATTCTAAATAAGGACTTTTAATATGTATTTTGTAGCTCTTACCAAAGAGATTATTAGCCCCGTACGAAGTACTGGGGGCTTATAAGATTAATATGCCGTTTGTAACACGTCGAATTGGAAGCAGACAGTAAGGGCAAAGCATTTGGTTATGTTCATAGATGACGAATCCGCAATAAAAAAAATGTCCGTCCGTCCGTCCGTCCGTCCGTCCGTCCGTCCGTCCGTCCATCCGTCCATCCGTCCGTCCGTCCGTCCGTCCGTGACCCCTATAACTTGAGTAAAAAGTGTCCGATCTTAAAAATTTTTTTTTTCCCTGATTGGTATGGACAAAAGTAAGGTCAAGTTCGAAAATGGGCATGGTAGGGCCGGCCCTTCCAGGGCTAGGGCCTTATAGGTGTTTTTCAGTCTTTTGACGATATCTACAGAAATACGCACGCAGTAGCTGCTTGTGATATATCAAATGAAAGGTATTGACGAGTAGAACAAAGTTGCTGAACATTGTTTTTGGGTAGGATGCAACGTGGGCTTGCTGGGAGGGCTCAAAGGGCGTTACTCGGCCCTAAGTGATTCACTATAAATTATCTCATGACATATGACAGATGGAATATTGGTTTCTTCGGCAAAGTCTTAGAGTTTTGAGAGTAGAAGACGGCTGTATTCATGAAAATGTCGAAAAGTTGGACCTTGGTGTTTCAATCAGGTTTTTAGAATTATCTCATGACATATGACAGATGGAATATTGGTTTCTTCGGCAAAGTCTTAGAGTTTTGAGAGTAGAAGACGGCTGTATTCATGAAAATGTCGAAAAGTTGGACATTGGTGTTTCAATCAGGTTTTTAGAATTATCTCATGACATATGACAGATGGAATATTGGTTTCTTCGGCAAAGTCTTAGAGTTTTGAGAGTAGAAGACGGCTGTATTCATGAAAATGTCGAAAAGTTGGACATTGGTGTTTCAATCAGGTTTTTAGAATTATCTCATGACATATGACAGATGGAATATTGGTTTCTTCGGCAAAGTCTTAGAGTTTTGAGAGTAGAAGACGGCTGCATTCATGAAAAAGTCGGGAATTTGGAATTGGCTGTTTCAATTATGTTTTTGGGGTTATCTCTGAACCTACAGGAGTTATATTGCTACTTTTTGTTTCGTTTGTCAGATTATTCAATACCGAAAGAAAGTTGATAAAAAAAGTTGCAAATACGGGTTCCTAAAATTACATCGTAAACTTTTGTTTTACTTGAGAAGTACTTCGTACGGGCTTTTGTAATTGCGCTATGCGCAATTTTAAAGATGAACACTTTCAAAAATGGGCAATAATGTCAAGTACGCAATAAGGTTACAGAAGCATTTTGGTAACGGACGAATATGGGTTACGGGCTTATTAGGGGCTACGGACGTATTATGGTTGCGGACGAAATAGGATTACGGGTCGTACGGGGCTAAGTCGCAGCAAACGCTCCGACTGTTCTGATGCCTTGTTTTATATAAGTTTGAACTCGCAAGGTGACGTAAGGTGTGAGTTAGTTGTGACCGTTATTAAATAAAATTAAAATTAATATTATCAGTACAGCCCGGCCGAAGGCCGGTAATCAGTGCTAGTTTGTGTATAATTTTCCCATTATACTGTGGTAAATCAGAACAATGCATATCAAAAAGCACAGTGCTTTCCATGAAAACTTCAAGAAAATTTGAAAGCTCAAAGCTTTTAACTTAGTGGTAGTTCTGATTTAACACGACAGTACTGTGCTTGAGATGAAAAACTACAACAATTTCTAGTTAACTAAATTTATTTATTAGTTCACAAGTCCACACAAAACATAATCCGAATTAAACAACAAGCTTATAAATATTAAGTTACATTAACTGTGTATGCAACAAATCATTTCAATTATAAAGGTAGGAAGCAACCATAAAAGTAATTTTCATTATAGAAAAAAAAAGTTAACAAATTCAACAAACATATCCAAGTTTTTTTTTATATTTCCAAACATCATTGTGTGGATGCTAGTTCACCCAACTCCTTTTTTTTAAATAAAACTTTTATTTTTCATAAACTCATATCGATCTTCACAATTCTATTTTTCCATTAAAAACAAAGTTTGAATAAAAATTTCTGTTCCGAATAGCGTTATAGCAGTAGAAATTTATGAACCAACCGGTTATAATTTCGGTATTTATTAGTTTTATTTAGTTCTGTCTTTTGAATTGCAGTTACGTGCCTCGAATTTCATTAAATATTATGATGTATTTTTCGGATGGAATGAAAAAACCGAGAAATTGGAAATGAATTTTCCATTATTAAGTTATGTTATTTGTGTATTTTTACCGAATGGGACGTTATACCTATGGTATTCTTAGATGGATGGTGTGGTGCAACACAATGGTGAAACTTATTGGAATTTTTATAGTTCATATTTAGAATGTTTGGATTTAATTTCGTAAATTTAATTGAGCTCACATTAGTTGATTGGATTAAAATGTTTAAGGACATTTGTTAAACATAGCCTAAATCGACCAAATTAATTCCATGTTTTATTAATCGTCCGCAGAATGCCTTAGCTTTACTTTTATTTGAATCATACACATATTAGGGTGTGCCTTTTTTTCCAAAATGTCAAGCCATGCCTGAGGACCCACCTAGTCCGAGTCAGCAAGTTATCTAGAGGATTTTAGTATAGTTTTGACCTAATAGATCCTAATAGTTTTAAATAGGAGTTTTAAAGCATTCTTGTAATAGCTCAGGGTGCCGATTCTCATGAATTTAAGAATTCGGAACTTGACAGTACACGCAAAAAAAGGAAATTTCGGATGTACGTTCAAGACGTACAAAATCTACATTTTAGACGTACATTCTACGTACTAGACGTAGTGATGTACGCATAAAACGAAAAATGTACAAATAATACGTTAAATGTACTGATAACTCAACCATTGGTCTCATCGTCGAAATGTACGTTTTAGCCGTAGCATGATTTACGTTTAAGACGTAGGATGGTGTACATGTAAGACGTACAATAATATTATGTTTGGTGTTGATGTCAAAAGTTATATCTGAATTGTTTCACAAATTATTTAAAAGAACAATTCGATTTAAATATTCATTTCAATTAATTGTTGCATTGTCGTATTGCTCGTTTGGTTTCTAAGCTGTTGGATTGCTTTGAAACGACCAATGTTTTAAAAAAATTCGACGTAAAGATGTAACACGATTTTAACGTTCATTTTAATATTACCGCGGAAAATCAATTTCTTGCCAATAGAACCATGAGAGTTCATCCAAGAAAAAGAGGTTCTTATAATGCGTAGGAAATGGAATTCTATTATTTAATTTTATCACGCGTATTTAATTTTGAACTCTGGCCTTTGATGAGACCATTATACTTTCACAAGTTTCTGATCGGATTCGGAGTTGCCATTGCCAATCAACAAGCCCAAATCCGACATCTAAAAAAAGTGATGATTGAATTCCGACTTGACAAATGGATGCGTTGCGGCTAAAAAATCGGATCTATTTTTGATTAAAACCTTCAATCTCTTGGAGCCTAAAAAAATATAATTACTGCAACAACAACAACATCCGACCTTAACAACTCTAACTTACTCGAAAATTTCAGAACAAGAATACATATTTGGATTCGGTCTCACCAGTCATTATATTGGCTTAAAAGTACTCAGATTTTCTAGCTCAATAGGTTTGTTCCAAATAACTGTAAACGCGAACTTTGACAACCCGAACCACGACGATTTCATCCATAGACGACATAACCTTGGCTTTTCGCTGAAATTTTAAGGCCCCGTATATATAGTGACAGCTCATTTTTCATGAGCAATTGTTTAGGTTCTGTTGTCTATGGATGAAATTTGACAATTCGTATGGCCTTGGAACAGATCTATAGCTACAATTGCATAATAAAATGTACAAATCTACCGAGAATCCTATGATCATGTGTTCTAGATGAACTGTACATTATATTTTTAAAGGAACATGTGGCGAAAATTTCATAAATTATCAATAATAATTATTTTTTAAAGTTTGAAAACTCGACTTCTTTTGGGAGCCTGAAATTTAATGTTTAATCATCAGAAAATATTTGCCTGAATGTTGCTAAACTCAACTCAATTTAAGTTTGCAATTGGTTAGCATTCTACAATTTTAATTGTTCCACAGCGTTCCACATGTTGTCAACAAAAGAAGCGTAAAGAGTGTCGTTTCACTCACAAACGTGTGGAATTGAAGAAGCGTAAAGGCAAACGCTACTTCTATGTGGTGGAACACGCGTGGAACAAATAAAACGAAAGAAACAAACGAAACCCACCAAAATTGCATTCTTAGTGCACCTTAGTGCTAAGAGCGGTCCATCCGATTCGTAACGATTAAGGTGACAACGGTGACAACTGTCAAGTTACGAATTCCTAAATTCATGAGAATTGTCGCTCATTGTTAAGGGATTTTGGTATAAATTCAAGACACAAAAAAGTTTTGGAAAACGAAATTTGCTTATCCAACGGGACATTAGCGAATCTTAATAAAAATGAAATTTAATTGATTTAGCTCTGCTAAAATTGGCTGACCGTGTCAATAGAAGTTTTTTTTTTAAATTGTTTTAAAGTCTGTTTGAATCGAAATTAATTTTTCTTATTATTCGCTAATGTTACATGTCCCGTTTCTGCATTTAACTTTTCATATGTACACTTTGTCAAAACTAGTGGACTGAGTTGACCTACACTGTCAAGAATGACTGTTCCCACGCGACGCTAATTATCTAATTCCACCACGTTTCTCCTAAAGTTGTGAATTAATTTTTTTCTGTCAACTCCACATCGTTTTCTTCCGACACGTCAATTACGCTCAACTTCTTGAACTGAACGGATGAATGAAGTTTATTTGATGCCTATGATTGTTAATGGATCTTTGAATTTGGTGTTTCAAATAATGAATAGAAAAATTAGTCTCCTTTCTTCAGATTTTTTCGTGTATTGCATTTGTTACAGGTGATATGTACCCGATTCCAAAAGCTCAATATTAAAATTCCTATTCCATATTTCATCGAGATTTGGAAATATAGCATTTTACCTGCTACTGACTGATACACAGGACAGACCGAAAATTCCGAAAATCTATTTTAAAGACATGTGCTGATTTGCTGTAACTTCTATAGATTTGCGAACTAGAACTTCATTGTGATATAACAGAATTTGTAGTATTCGATTGCTGAAGGTATTGCCATATGTTTCTGAAGCTAAGGACAACGTATGCCCTTCACAAGAAATAAATGATATAAAGACAATGAAATTGTATTGTAAGTATTACAGACAAATATAATGGACTGTTGCATAGCGTATAAATGGTCATGCAATTGTCTGAAGTAGAACCATTATCAACATTCTCTGTATCAAGTGTATATAGAAATAAAACAAAAAAAGAAAGGATTTTGCTGGAACTGTTAGAATTGGAAAATGAAAAAGGTATCCAATACTCAACTTGCTGAAGACGCATTAATATTAAAAATTACCCGAGAATTTCAGTCACATCCGAGACGTTTGTTTTCACATGGTTTCACAAATGGTGTGTAGTGTATTGGTCGATTGAAGCTTTCGTCCCACTATCAAAGAAAATCAAAATCGATTAGCCTGTAAATGACAGCTAACTAAGAAATTGCATTCAGACAATGCATCATTTTTGAGTGTCGGTTCGTAGCTTTCGGAAAAACTATCCAACTGGCTTTCAATAGTAGTTTGTGTCAACTGAAATCAGTTCCCATTTTTTTTTTCTAAGAAAAAGAAATGCTACATCGTTTTCAATGTTGATAGATTGCCTCAGAGAGTTGGACTGTAACAAGGCTATTATTTATATATGTGTACGTGTATTACAAAGTGTACGAATTAGGTCGATATATATCTGGAATATATGGGGTCAAAGGTTCCAGACATATTGGTCAATGGAAGTGGTACAAGTTCACAATGTCTTCAAACATATATCTAATACGAATGCGTGCCTATGTAAGTATTTTATACGTATCTACACAAGCAGTCGACTTGATTTGTGCGCAACGAGAAAGAGAATAATGTATTTATATTGACAGATGACTTAATTGAAATGTTGTCCAAAAGGACATGGAAAATGTTTAATGATAAATGAATCTAATTAATAACTCCGTTTGGCATTTATTGTGTTCTGATATATGATAGTGAGTGTGCCTTTGTATTTTGCATGGCAATTCATTGGGCATATTTATGGTTTTATATTACTGCTGACAAATCCAATTTTATGTTCCATCCGGTATTAATGTGGGTCCACACATTACCCTATCATGGGGTTATGATCAATGCATTGTACAGTCGATGGGAAAATCACTAGTGCACTGTATGGATAGATATGTAATGCACATGAGTGTGTATAGTGTTATATGTATATGACTCTTGTTCGATTTGAAGTTATGAGTTGGATGATACATAAATTTATGATTATGAATACTCATGTTATCGATGCGTAGTGTTGCGTTGTTTTTTTTCGCGAATTTTCATATTGGTTTACATGCAGTTGGATAAATGTTTTTTTTTTTTTTTGAGATATCTTTTTTAATTGGAAGCGGGAAAATGCATTTCTATCATCGAACAAAATTAATTGGCTCATTTTTGTGGTTGGTTTTATTACTGCAACAAAATCAAACTAATTGAATTCAATGTTTTTGTTTCAAAATACCATAAAAAAGGCACCGCACACCTTTGGCATGTGTTAACTGAATTGGTGAAAGAGCAAATTCGAAACAAATTAAAAACTTTTCTGTGTGATTTTCATTTCAGTTATTACTCGTTAGTAACTGACGTCAATGGAACTAAAATTAAATTGAAAATTTTCCTTTTTTCGATGAAAATTCGTTTTTATGTGAAACTTCTTTAACCCGCTACAGATGTTTACTGTCTACTGTGAAGTACTAGATTTAGGTGTTTTCAAGTGAAATTATGCCAAATTTGTTCAGTTCAAATAAATATTGTTGAATTATTCTCTTGACTGAAAGTCATGGGTCTAACGGATGATAAACACTTTAAAATGTTTGTCACAAAATGTTGACTATGATCATGTTAGCGGGCGTGACGCAAGTCCATTACCAAAAATGTTTTGAAAAATTTCTTTTGAGGACGACGAAGCATATTTACAGCAACTTTTTGACTTCTCCCCTTAACTCCAACGACCTCCAAACTCAGATATCTAGAATCTAAGAATCCATACGAGTTCAACGAGCTATCACACGTTACTGTGTTGTGTTCTCGGATACAAATAAACGAAGTGCAGTTTCGGTAAAAATAATTCATTTATTAATCGATCAAATGACATATTCGATTTTAGTTTGACTTCATGCGATTGCTCGATAACGACTAACGACTTTTGCATATTCTGATAACATTGACATATCGGGCAATCATCTTACATACACATTTGCATGTATGCGTGTATCCAACAACTGCAGCTTCAAAATTAGCCGAGATATTGAACTTCGAAATATTGATGTTTGTTCTTATCGATTGATAACACTTTCTTCCCAGTCACTACGTCAGAGCCGGATTAAATAAGAAAAATCTGGAATTTTCAGATAATGCAAATCGCCTACGTTAGTTAGTTAGTCACGTTTCTATAGATTCCTGAAATTTTGGTTATAGGCTAATAATGACCCAAAAATAAGAATGGAATTTTCAAAAGTTGGAAAAAACCAATATCTTGGGAGCTGGAGCTACTCAAATTCTCCATACAAATGCCATATAAAAGCCAATGTGTGTGTTGTATATTTTAGTGCATGATTCATATCATGTGGTGAAAGGTGGGTGTTGTTTTGGGATGTGTTTCTTGTTGGAAATTGTGTGGATCATTAGGTATTAATTTTCACTAGGTTGGTTCCTAAAATTTGGGTTGACAGATGATTCCTCTGGCACTTCCAAACTTCCATCTTTTTTCGTAGGATTTGTGTTATTTTCGACATAAGTGAGGTGTTCCAACGCTGGTTCCTAAATTTTGGGATGAGAGATGTTTTCTCTGGCACTACCTGACTTCTATCGGATTTTTCGATGGATAAATGTTATTTTCGATATAAGTGAGGTGGTCCAACGTTGGTTCCTAAATTTTGGTATGACAGATGATTCCTCTTGCACTTCCTAACTTAAATGGGATTTTTTGATGGATTTGTGTTATTTTCAATAGAAGTGAGGTATTCCAACGTTGTTTCATAAATTTTGGGATGACAGATGATTCCTTTGGCACTACCTAACTTCCATCGGTTTTTAGCCCCGTACGAAGTGAAGTACTGGGGGCTTATAAGATTAATATGCCGTTTGTAACACGTCGAATTGGAAGCACACAGTAAGGGCAAAGCATTTGGTTATGTTCATAGATGACGAATCCGTAATAAAAAAAATGTCCGTCCGTCCGTCCGTCCGTCCGTGACCCCTCTAGCTTGAGCAAATCACAACCTTTTTTCAAAATTCTTTTTTTCCCCGATTGGTATCGACAAAAGTAAGGTCAAGTTCGAAAATGGGCATGGTAGGGTCGGCCCTTCCAGAGCTAGGGCCCTATAGGTGTTTTTCAGTCTTTCGACGATATCTACCGAAATACGCACGCAATAGCTGCTTGTGATATATCAAATGAAAGGTATTGACGAGTAGAACAAAGTTGCTGAACGTTGTTTTTGGGTAAGATGCAACGCGAGCTTGTTGGGAGGGCTCAAAGGTCGTTACTCGGCCCTAAGTGTTTTTTGCGCATAAATCGAGCAAATCTTATCCGATTTTGCTAGATTTTGTTTCATTTGAGAGATAATTGAATGCCGAATAGAATGATGGCAACAAAAGTTTCAAATTTGGGCCCTTGGACTAAGGCCGCTACTCGGCCCTAAGTGTTTTTTGCACATAAATCGAGTAAATCTCATCCGATTTTGCTAGATTTTGTTTCATTTGAGAGATAATTGAATGCCGAATAGAATGATGGCAAAAAAAGTTTCAAATTTGGGCCCTTGGACTAAGGCCGCTACTCGGCCCTAATTGTTTTTTTGCACATAAATCGAGTAAATCTCATCTGACTTTGCTAGATTTAGTTTTTTATGGAAGGTAATTGAATACCGAAAATAACGTGGCAAAAAAGTTTCAAATTTGGGCCCTTGGACTAAGGCCGCCACTCGGCCCTAAGTGTTTTTTGCACATAAATCGAGTAAATCTCATCCGATTTTGCTAGTTTTTGTTTCATTTGAGAGATAATTGAATACCCAATAAAAAGTTGGCAAAAAATTTTGGGTTTCTAAAATAATGTCGTAATTGTTGGCTTTATTTGAGAGGTACTTCGTACGGGCTTTCGTAATTGCGCTATGCGCAATTTTAAAAATTAACACTTTCAGTAAATTTGACCATGCCCAACTTGACTTGCATTTTGGTAACAGACGCATTAGAGGGTTGTAGACGTATTAGGGTTCCGGGCGTATTATGGTTACGGACGAAATGGGATTACGGATCGTACGGGGCTAAGTCGCAGCAGACGCTCCGACTGTTCTGATGCTTTGTTTTAATGGATTTTGGTTATTTTCGACAAGAGTGAGGTGTTCCATGGTTGGTTCCTAAATTTTGGGATGACAGATGATTCCTCTGGCACTACTTAACTTCCATCGGACTTTTTGATGGATTTGGGTTATTTTCGATATAAGCGAGGTGTTCCAAGGTTCCTCAACATCTGCGCACAATGCGACACCCTCAGCGATATCAGTTATTTTGTAAATAAGATAAAGGACTTGCGTCACATTTACCCTATTAGGGTTTTTTGACTGATTAGAAATAGACTGATTAGAATTTTACATTCTGAGCTTTCGTAACATGGTGTTACACTGTTTCATCGTCTACGCAACAATATCGAATACACATTCAACCATATGATAAAAATGGATCACTAAAAGTAAGTACTGCAACAAACTGCACCTTGCTGTATATATGAATTAAAGAAAAGAAACTTTTTATATCATCAATCACAAATTCTAATTATTAATGTGTGCTGATGCTGAAACAACCAACTGTAGAACGATGTTCCATTTTCAGGGATATGTAGCACTTGATATGAAATGTAACCTTCTTAAATAAGTAAATTGTGTTGGGAAAAACTTTGTTTGAATAGCTCGACATACGATTAAGTGTCATGCAGAAATACTTGGCAAAGTTGTGTGCATGTTTGTGAGTAATGGAATTCACTTTGTATTTGTACGTATGTATAACTCTTGCAGAAAATGTGCAAAATTTCTGTTTCACTAAACTTTTACATTTGTCGTTTTTTAAATTATGGAAACAGCCTCTGAACTATTTCTATGCGCGACATTAATCCGACCGAATTACTTTCCCAGGTGCGAAATGTCACTTTTATTTACATTAACAATTTATTACCCATTTACCCTTGATAACAACCGAAAAAGAGAATTGTAAATGGCCATTTCGACTCGAATAAATATTATCGAAAATTTCGAGAGCGACGTATAGTATCAAAATTGACATTAGGACAATTGAATTCTGTCAATTCTGTCGCCCATACAGCGCTCTCTAAATGACCAGTAATAGTCTAGAAATAGTTACGTTAGAACAAGCCTGATCCATCAGCATAAATGACTAAAGTAAGGCTCATGTTTGTGGTATAAAAAAGTCGACAAAAGGCGGAAAGACATCCGCTATCGATAACGACGACAAAGTTAATCGTTAAGCGAAGACTGGAGATTTCTGAAATTAATTAAGTAAAAGATTTTATATCAAATGGTATGTGATAGGATAGAATAAGATGGGCATGAAAGCTGATGCTTCCCAAGCACCTACGTTGCAAATGTATGTGCATACATATGTTTTAGAGATATTTTACAATTGTAAATCGCAAATGACGTATAATTTATAAGTCAACTTATAAGTTGAAAATTATAAGTCACATCTTCATACGAGAAGTTCTGGAAGGCTACTTATAATTTCCAACTTATAAGATTACTTATAAATTATACGTCATTTGCTCAAAGTGTCGATTAGAACAGAGTGGTAATCGTTAGTATTTGACATTTTAGAATCTCGATTGTGACTTATGTGACGAATGACGGTGTGACAACGGGATTTAGAATCTTGGTTTTTCTGAGAGACCCCTTACGGTCGATAGAGCTATAACTAGTGTTAACTAACAGCAGAGTAATCATTTACGATTAGGCATGCTATGTGATACTTAAAACAAAGGAAGTAGCAGATCTAATCGATATTATGTGGACACGCTTTCCACATGTTATTAAAATCAACAAAACCTCTGCACAAATCAATTCATTACATGGTACAGCAGTGCGAAGATACACAACATTCGTAATGAGAAAAGTAATGTAATTTCGATTTGAATGTGTCCATTGCACATTCAATACCTAAATTTATTGAGAAATAGATTAAGTAGTCAATGGAATTAATCAGTTCAATGAGTACAAAGTGTAATGTAAAATACCCTTTACGGTGAAACGGAAGTTCAAAACTTTTTTTTTCGATTGAATTCCATTTGACATCAACAAACCCAACTAACTGAAGTCACAAAATTAATCTCTTAACGACGCAAGAGAATACACTACCCAAAACTAATTTTCTTTAATTTCATTAAAATTCCATATAAAAACTAAATTCCACCACTGAATGGAAACAAATTCAAAAGAAAAGTGGAAATATAGTACAGCATTATAACGAACCGCATCGTGCATACAATTTACATCAAAACGAAATTTTTTGCAATTACTTTAGAAAATGGTTCATCCATCATTGGTGTTAAAATCATCTTCAATAAAGTATGAAAAACTTCCATCCCAAGCACACACAGAGAGCGGTTTTTTTTGTATTTGTATCAACAAGAAAATAATTGGAGTCATTCTGAAAATTGTACAAACCCGAAAAAGCAACACATATACGACTCGGCAGTGGCATATAATATCCTCTGTTAGATAAGCAAAAAGCTCTTAAAGCTTGAGAACTGTATGTTCCAGACCGTATTTATATACATGTATACACCCGAATGTTATGCTAACAGCAACAACAAAATTCACATAAGAAATGAGATGTAGCAGCCAGAGTACAGAAGTACACTGAATTTTCAGTACAAAAATTTGTTGGCTGCATTCCAATTATGTGCAGAAAAGATATCCATTCTGTGTTTGAATCCTTATTCCTCATCTAAAAAGTCTTCAGGGCTTTGCAATTCGTCGCGTAGACGCCGTTGAAACAACTGCATGTAATCTTTAAATATTATTTTTAAGGATTTTCCTTAACTCTTGCGTTTGAAAGTATATATTTGCTTTTGTTTAAGCTGACGATATCGTTTGAGTTGCTTTGTTTGGATTTTGCAACAAAGAAAATGCAAATATTACTACAAATTCGTATGTACAATTTTTCCTTTTTTTCCATTCTTTTCTCTGAGACACAAGGCAATGCATATAATGCACACATGAAATTTTGAATGTGGTGTATTTTGCAATGTTGCCTCCCTCTCTTTCTCTCTCTCTCTCTGGTAGATAGGCGGCTAGTGTTTCATTCAAAGATAATAAGGCATTCGCATGAAAAAACCCTCTGTTCATATTTTCTCCATGTTATAACACTGTGAATAAATAAAGTTTTTCAAATGAAAAATTGTTAGGATTTTTTGTGATGAGCACGCGAAATTCAAAACGAAGACATAATAATGATATTGTTGATGACAATGGCAACTGTATGTTTGCCTAATGCAGACTAGAGTTACATTATGTGTGTAGAGCTGCATAACATAGAAAAGCTTGTGTCTATTTATTAAAAACAAGGCATCAGAACAGTCGGAGCGTTTGCTGCGACTTAGCCCCGTACAACCCGTAATTCTATTTCGTTCGCAACCATTATACGTCCGTAGCCCTAATAAGCCCGGAACCCTAATACGTCTACAACCCTCTAATGCGTCTGTTACCAAAATGCAAGTCAAGTTGCGCATTGTCAAATTTACTGAAACTGTTCATTTTTTAAATTGCGCATAGCGCAATTACGAAAGCCCGTACGAAGTACCTTTCAAATAAAACCAACAATTTACGACATTATTTTAGAAACCCAAAATTTTTTGCCAACTTTCCATTGGGTATTCAATTACCTCTCAAATGAAACAAAAACTATCAAAATCGGTTGAGATTTACTCGATTTATGTGCAAAAAGCACTTAGGGCCGAGTAGCGGCCTTAGTGCAAGGGCCCAAATTTGAAACTTTTTTTGCCATCATTCTATTCGTCATTCAATTATCTCTCAAATGAAACAAAAACTAGCAAAATCGGATGAGATTTACTCGATTTATGTGCAAAAAACACTTAGGGCCGAGTAGCAACCTTAGTCCAAGGGCCCAAATTTGAAACTTTTTTCGCCATCATTCTATTCGGCATTCAATTATCTCTCAAATGAAACAAAAACTAGCAAAATCGGATGAGATTTACTCGATTTATGTGCAAAAAACACTTAGGGCCGAGTAGCGGCCTTAGTCCAAGGGCCCTAATTTGAAACCTTTTTCGTCACGTTCTTTTCGGTATTCAATTACCTTCCATAAAAAACTAAAACTAGCAAAATCGGATGAGATTTACTCGATTTATGTGCAAAAAACACTTAGGGCCGAGTAACGACCTTTGAGCCCTCCCAACAAGCCCACGTTGCATCTTACCCAAAAACAATGTTCAGCAACTTTGTTCTACTCGTCAATACCTTTCATTTGATATATCACAAGCAGCTATTGCGTGCGCATTTCGGTAGATATCGTCGAAAGACTGAAAAACACCTATAGGGCCCTAGCTCTGGAAGGGCCGACCCTACCATGCCCATTTTCGAACTTGACCTTACTTTTGTCGATACCAATTGGGAAAAAAAAGAATTTTGAAAAAAGGTTGTGATTTACTCTAGCTAGAGGGGTCACGGACGGACGGACGGACGGACGGACGGACGGACGGACGGACGGACGGACGGACGGACGGACGGACGGACGGACATTTTTTTTATTGCGGATTCGTCATCTATGAACATAACCAAATGCTTTGCCCTTACTGTCTGCTTCCAATTCGACGTGTTACAAACGGCATATTAATCTTATAAGCCCCCAGTACTTCGTACGGGGCTAAAAAGAAGAAGAAAAGGTTGTAAAACGAAAAATCCGCGTAGCTCCAATTTGATCTAATCAATTCGAAGGAGCTACTAAAACATTTTACGTGTTACGGCATGTTTCATTTTCATTTACATTGCCTAATCACGTAAAGCATTGTACTTCCGAGGTTCCAAGTTGTGTATTTGATAAGTGGGGTGTTACAGCCCGACCCGAAGGGTAATATACTGTTACATAAAAAACAAGTGTAATTGAAAAATCAAGAAATATTTACACAAAAAAAGCAAGGGTTGAGGGTAAAAGACGAATTTAACATTGTAAAGATATCGTAATTCAATTCGGAAATAAAACAGAAATTGGAAATCATACAACGCTCAGCCATTATTCAATCGTGGTAGAATCAATTTTGGAATAGGAATTGTTAGACTTTAAGCTCAAGAAGAAAACAAATTAAAAATTTGTCAAGTTTGGATAAACCGAGATTAAGAGATTTTAATTCAGAGAAATCATCAAAAAGCGAATATTTTTGCGCACAAATGTAGGCTAGAAATTTGTCAAGGGGTGAGCGCTCTTAACTAATTAAAGGCAACAATCGCTCCAATGCAATAAATGAGTCTTTAGTTCGTGAGAAAGTCTTTCAAGTCGCGTCAAATTTCTCAATGTATAAGGCAAAGCGTTAATGTAGGACCTGCGTATTGCAAGCTACGCTTGCCATAATTGAACAGAACGCTAAGCTTTCTTAGTAGGTACGAAAACCTTGTGTCATATCGGTTGCGGTTGCCCAGAAAATCAATCGAATGATGCGTCAGGTCATGATGCAGCAAAATACATACTTGCACAGACAATGCATGTTTATACATCTTGGGGACATTTAACATGAACGAAAATTCCTCAACGAAAAGAAGACTAATGAGAAAACACATTGGAAGCTTGTGCGTAGCTTTACGAGCCTTTATGTGCAAGGATTGCAGCTGGTCGATCATAGTCTTGTTTGCGGAACCCCACACGCCAACGCAATACGTTAAAATGGGATGTACCGTCGAAAAAAAAAATTCTAAGAGAGAGAGAGATGGTGTTGATGACATCAAAGATCTTGGTCTAACGTACAAGAACGACTTCACCTTCAACATGCACCATGAGCTAGCTTCAAAGAAGGGTCACTCAATGCTGTCATTTATCAAGTGACAATGTTTCGGCCGGTTTGATGTCGACACAGCCAAGATGCTTTACAATTCTGTCGTTCGATCTCATCTAGAATTTGCATCCTCGGTCTGGACTCCACATCATGACACCCACGTTCAGACATTCGAAAGTGTTCAGAGGCAATTCGTCCTATATGCGAACCACGATCGACACATCGACCCAAACGATAGAAGCTATCGCCTCCGTCCATACATCGACAGGTGTACCGAATTGAATTTGCAGACGCTAGTTAGACGGAGAGCAAACGCAGCAGTATTCTTTGTACACGACGTGTTAACCGGGAAAGTGAACTCTCAGGCACTACGTGATAGGATAACCTTGAACGATGAATCAAGAACGCTGCGAAATTCGTCGCTAATCCGGATTAATGCATACCAACGGGAATACCAGACATATTCGCCATTCAATTTTGCCTGTCGTTTGTTCAACTTGGCGGCGACTCATGTGGATCCGACTCTACTATCCCGCGAATTTCGACGCTTTGTAACAGAACTCGATGATTCGACGTTCGGCACATTTGCTACCTGTTAGGTGTTATATTGAGTTTGTTTGAGTTATTTTTTTCTGTTAAACTTCCATTTTCTTTCTTTAAGAAATTTACGTTTTCGTTTTAGCTTAGACAGTGCCATTTCTGGCTAACTTTGATTATTTTTTACTTTTTGAATTTAGACGATGCCATTTTTGGCTATTTTTCTTATTATTTGTGATACAGTGAACGACATCTCAAATGTCTCACTGTCATTTTTTTCAGAGAATGTCATTGTGAATATGCAATGACACAATAAAATTCTCAGAAAAATTTGACAGTGAGACATTTGAGATGTCGTTCACTGTATTCCTTTTTTGCTATTTTTTCGTTTTTTTTTTGTTCTTTCTACCAGCCGGCTAACGGTATAGCTGTTATTTTTGATTTACTTGTTTGTCTTTGGATTGCTCTTTTTTGTACTCTTTTTGATTTTGTATTCAATGTCGGCTAGAAGATAGTAGACATCAATAAAAGGAAATTCATTCATTCATTCAAGTGAACTAGAGTAGTAAATAGTTTAGAAACTTTTAATCCCTGTACTTGAATAGCACAGGTTCTCAATCCACATAAAAGACTTCGTAGCTATGCACGTAAGTGTATGTGTAATCGAGCTAGTTTCGATGTGATTTCATATGGATTGTATTTGTGGATTGAATAACGTTGAAAACAGAAAAAATATTCTAAGCTAAGTTCATCGGGTGTAGCTTACCTAAATGCAAAGTCAGCTTATTGACACAAAAATACTCCGAAACAATCTTGAGATTATGCCTGATATATTTGTATGTTTATATTTATGATAAAACCAGTTTGGGGGTAGTTCACAAAGGACATCGACATGAGGAAAACAAGAGTGAAGATGGGTTAAGTTGTCTTTATAGTGCAGGCAGAATTCCTTGTCATTCTGAATTTAGTAATATAATACATCGTTCACTTAAAAATTTTCCATCGATGAGAGAACCACCTGTAATGTTCAGAGATGATAAGAAAAGAGTGGACGGAGTCACATTGATACCATGGTGTAATGGTCAATTGTTGGTCTGGGATGCAACATGATCCGACAACTTAGCTCCATTATACTTAGGTTTTAAGGTTCAAAAAAGGCTGGTTCAGTCGCGAGAAAAGCAGCAGACGTCAAATTAAACCGTTACAAAGAGCTTTCCGACCAAGGTTATTTCATTTTACCATCCTCAAAAAATTGACCAATATCAATAAAAAAATTTCATGTGCACGACATATCAGGTATGAACATTTTCAAGCTCACCGTGATAATTTTCATTTTTCATTCATGACGTTACACCCGAAACTTGGGTTCCGTATTTTTTGTGATCCACTGAAGATTTGAATTGCATTCAGTATTTTGGTGTGGACTGTCCCATATGGATATGTACCCATCAGCCGAAACCGACACCGAAAAGGTTCTGAAAGGTGTGGTGCGTGTTGAGCTGGTCACAAATCCAGAGGACTACATCGTAACGGTTTTGGAACGGTTGAGGCCTGAATACGTTAAGAAAACGTACAAAATGGAGAAATGGAACGATGCGACGGATTTCCTCGAACAGCTGGCCAAAACATAGCTAACGCCGACCCGTACGAAACACCTATTCGTATCAAAAGCCTTTATTGTGAAACTCTTCATTTCTCTTACTTCATTTTCTTCTCTGCTGAAAAGCTATTCGCGCTTTAAAATCACTTGAATTATCCACTCTTTGCCTTGCAAATAAATTGCCGGAGGCAATATAGACAGCCCCGTACGAAGTCAAATTTCATAAATTCCTATTTAAACAGCTATATTTACCTATATTTTCCTATAAATAAACATTCCACAAATGAATTTGCTATTATATAGCTCTACATGCCTGTATATTGCTCAATATAGCTGTATATAGATATATATAGAAGTCCACATATGGGATTCCTAAAACCTCCCACATATAACCAATTACTTCTCTGTTAACAAAAACTATCTAAGTACAAATTTTACCACTTTATATCGTTTTACTAAAATCCAATATGGCCGCCGGCAGCCATTTTGTTAGGAGACCGGAAATAGTACCGACGCTTTACATTCGTTAATACCTTTCAAACAAAAAAAAAATTCATGAAATTCGGTCAAAATTTACTCGAGATATTGTCAAAATACACCACGTTCACTGTACTTCCGAGTAGCCAGATAAGAGCTCACTCCAAGAGACCTAGCTCACGCTCCGGAGAACATAATTTCATTTTCCCTGATTGGTACGGTCAATACCTATCTAATAAAGCTAAAACAGACGAAATATGTTCAAATGTGGCCGACCTACAAGCAAAAACTGCTTGCCGCCCTGTGCCTGTTCCACACCAAGGGGTCTAACTCACGAGTCGGTCATCCGATTTCCATAAACTTTTTTTTTGTCGATCGGTATTGTAAATACCTTTTATTTGACGTATCACTTACAAGTTTAACGTTTAAATGTCCGGAGATATCTTCGAAAAACCGTAAAGCACTTATTGGGCCACAGCTCGGGAGGGGTCGATCTAAAATCACTCATCTTCGAACTTAGCCTGTCTTTTGACATTACCAAACGGGAAAAAAAAGAATTTTCAAAATCGGATGCGTTTTACTCAAGTTATCGTGCAGACAGACAGACGGACAGACAGACGGACATTTTTTTTCGCGGATTAGGCATCTCTAGACAACCACAATAGGTTTCCCCTTACTCAGGGAGTCCAATTCGACGTGTTACAAACGTATGCGTAAACCTATAAGACCCCAGTACTTCGTACGGGTCTAAAAAAGTTGAAAATTATTCAAAGGATTTGCTGTTGTAACCAAAGCCATTCGGTTTGTTGAAATAAATTTTGTTTTATTCGGAAACTATCGGAAATCACTTCTGGCAAAAATTTACTATTTTCAATAAGGTTTACAAGAAGGCTTTCTACAAACTTACTTACAAATTACAAATTAAATTTCAAAATGAGACATCGATTTTCGATTAGCTGACGGCAGATTCGGATCAACTCTTAAAACATTCAATATCATTTGAATGTGTGCTTCGAAGACGAATTCCGCCGAAATAGATTTCACATGTCCGTAAGTGTTGAGAACTCGTCTGACTAAGTTTTTTAATTTGTCGATCGCTTTGAAACTGCCTCCCGGCAACTCAAAAAAGTATGCACGTTCAGGAAGTGGCACATAATCATTCGTGTAGAATAAATCAATAAGAGAAGTGCAGCCTTTTGATATGCCTTGATTGTTTAAGAATTTTTTTGTTTTAAACTTCGCACACGCATTCAAACGATCGGTTGCACCCTGCATTGCTGTTTTTTTCGACGTTTTCCCTACCCATATCACCACATCGCCGCTAGGTGTAGTAAGTGGTAGAACAAATGCTCGATATTTTGTGTTCGTTTTTGTAATTACCGCCACTCGGGCTTGCATGGTGAAACCTACACCAAAACTACAATTGTGGTAGCGATAAGTATTGAAAGTAAAATACGTCGAGAAACATCGGTCACATGTCCTTCCACCGTGGTGAGTAAATGTCTTATGAAATTCAGCCAGACTCTTTCGAACAACGAGATGACAGACGCTGCATTGCATTACGTATCGATTGTATATGTGTACTTCTTTGAATGTTACTACGACGTCGTCGTCGACGAAAATGATCGGATTGCCACCTTGCATGTGGAACGTCTTACCGAATCTTGTCCCATGACAACTTTAAGTTTTGCTGTTTTAACGACTTCAGCATCAAATTCTTCGTCTGATCCCGAATCATCGTAGAGATCGTCACCTGATTCACTTTCCATTGCTGTTTCATCTTCATCCTCTGCATCGCAATCGTCACCGGATTCACTTTCAGTATCTGAGTTCGATTGCATTTCGGCCAATGCAGTTTCATTATTTTCGGTACAGATTTCCATTGCTGTTTCATCTTCATCCTCTGCATCGCAATCGGCACCGGATTCACTTTCAGTATCTGAGTTCGATTGCATTTCGGCCAATGCAGTTTCATTATTTTCGGTACAGATTTCCATTGCTGTTTCATCTTGATGCATTGGATTAGGTTATTCTTGGTTTTTTTACATGAAATGTTCACTTCAAAATTAGGTCGTGAAACATTCGGCATTTCCGTAATTTTAATGCCTCCGTGCAACAGTTTTTCCTCCAGAAATTTAAGCTCGTTTTCAATCTTTGTGAAGGACATTGTGGTTTTGACTATTTCAGTGTTACGTTTTTGTGACATAATGTTAGGGAATCCAACCTGTTCTTTCAAAACCGGTAATAGGGCAATTGGAGACCCATTTCACTGCTAAATTCAATCTCAAAGGTCTACGAAATTATCTTGAAGAGGAGAATACGTAAACACTTTAATTGCATCGATTTCTTCTCCAACGATCAGTACGGTTTCCGTCCGAAGCGGTCAACTTTGCATGCCCTTGCAAAATTCAATGATAAAGTCAAGGCCGGTCTGAATAACAACCAAATAACCACAGCCATCCTTCTGGACATTCGCGCAGCTTTTGACACAGTTTGGCATAACGGATTAGTGCACAAACTATTGAGCTGCGGACTATCACCGCTTTTATGCAAAATCGTCCAAAGTTTTTTGACCAACCGATCCATGTCGATTAAAATGAATGGAGCCTTTTCACAAAGACAACGCATTCCTGCAGGTGTACCACAAGGTAGCTGTGTCTCGGATATTCTGTTCCTGGCCTATATAAACGATATGCCATCTCATCCGGGCATAACCAAATCTCAATTCGCTGATGATTCTTTGTTCTACCGTACACACCGTCAGTGCCAACTAGCAAAGCAAACCTTCAACTCATACCTCCGTCGCATCGCCGATTATTTCAAATGCTGGAAATTAAACATATGTGAACAGAAGAGTCAAATGCTAAATATTATCGGTCGATGTTCAGATACAAATCGGAAGCTTAGATCAGATGCCAAAATGATGGAAGTTAGCATCAATGGATTGATCATAGAAAAAGTCGACTCTCTACGCTATTTAGGAGAATGGTTCAGCAAAAATGGATCAGCGAAAATCCATATCGACAACGCTATTAAAAAATCCAACATCGTGACCAGTAAGCTTAGACATCTCCTAAGAAGTTCCCGAATATCAAGCAATGTGAAATCCAATTTCTACAAATCAATTATACGACCGATTTTATGCTATGCTTCACCGATTTGGGCAAACCCATCGACTACTTCGTCATCACAAATGGAACGCATCCGGTTAGCCGAAAGGAAAATACTACGGTCTACCACTAACACTAAACGCGAACGAGGCAGCTTCATGTACGCTAACAACTCGACGCTATATAGAAAAGCAAAGACAGTACGAGTGGATCGACACATAGCGAATCAAGCGTTGAATTTTATGGACCGCTGCACTGAAAGTACGGAACCAAGCATCAGCAACATTAGCACTTTTCGCCATGGCAACGATCCCAAATATTTACCAACATCCTTCTGGTCGAAATGGCGTTCAAATGGTACACTATTTGACAACGATAGCTTTCTTGTATTCAACAAGAGTCAACGTGGAGTGGCCCGTCAACTGTACAACACGAACCAATAATCGTAAAAATCGTAAAAAACGGAAATCGTTTGGCCTATGCAAGTTTCGGATTCAGTGTCTCCCGAACATTGCTTGTATGAGCGGTTGGTGAAAAGAAGAGTTTTTCTTACTTGAGTGTGACAGTTTTCTCCTTCTGAGTTTCCTTACATTTTTGCTTTCCTTTAGTATTCAGAAGATTTCTGCTCTTTAATTTTTCCTATTTAATTTTCATGTGCGATACTTTAAAATGAGTCAAGTTCAACGTAAAGTAGAAGGGTTTCCTTTGCCCACAATGATATGTTTTAGATTGTATTTGTTCTATTTAAACAAATAAAAAAAAAAAAAAAAAAAAAAAACCGGTAATAGGGTTCCCAGACGGTTTTTTTTGGGCAGAGATTCACACAATCTGGAAAGGTTTCTCTAAGTGGGCAGTTATCACTCACAAACCAATTTTTACTTCAGTTGTAACACAAATTTTTGCGTGATCAAGTGGCCAGACGGTCAATAATGGAAAACTTAAGTGACAACCTTACCCTAGATGTTCTGGCATCATTGAACAAGATTGACGAAGAATTGGATCAGTTGGATAATCAATTGGTAATTTAAAAAAACGTTAAATTACGAGCGTTCGTCCTCGCTTATATATTGTTTACTTTAGCAGGCATCGCCACCAGTAGCTTAGGCATCTAAGAGGCGAAAATCGTCAACCAATAAGCAATCCAATGGCGTCAATCAAGAAGCGGGTCCAACTAAGCGACGGCGGCGGCTCGGTATGTCAGGACAAGGTGAGATTTTACAACTTTTTGCAATTGAATTTTCTGTAACCGACGAATCGGATCCTGACTCAGTCATTGATATCGATCGATAATTTCCTAGACAGAAACCCCTTAATACCAACCAAAATTGTAACAATAACATGTCTGCCTATGTATCAAATCTGCCTCTACATCTCCTTAAAATATGTCGTCTCTGGACTGGCGCATTTGATTATTTTTTTTTGTGCTTTGCGTAATCGCTATATTACGTCCCCATATCAAAGGGAAATTCACTGCGAACATATAGTAAAAATGTCATTTCTTCATTTATCTAGCTGCATTGCATGCCACCGAACAAGGACCGACTGTACAAGGACTGACTGTACAAGGACCGCCTGTGCAAGGAACGACTGTACAAGGACCGACTGTACAAGGACCGACTGTACAAGGACCGCCTGTACAAGGACCGCCTGTACAAGGACCGCCTGTACAAGGACCGCCTGTACAAGGACTGCCTGTACAAGGACTGCCTGTACAAGGACCGACTGTACAAGGACCGACTGTACAAGGACCGACTGTACAAGGACCGACTGTACAAGGACCGCCTGTACAAGGACCGCCTGTACAAGGACCGCCTGTACAAGGACCGCCTGTACAAGGACCGACTGTACAAGGACCGACTGTACAAGGACCGCCTGTACAAGGACCGCCTGTACAAGGACCGCCTGTACAAGGACCGCCTGTACAAGGACCGCCTGTACAAGGACCGACTGTACAAGGACCGCCTGTACAAGGACCGACTGTACAAGGACCGCCTGTACAAGGGCCGTCTGAAGAAGAGTTAAGAAACCAATTAAGAAAGTAAAAAGTTAACCTATGAGTTCCACCATAGTTATCATCCGTAACTATCATGTGTTAATTAATATTTTACAGCTGTCCTGCTAAAAACATTATCCAAAGCGCAGCTGTGGCTGCTCATGAAAAATCTAGGTCTGTGTTATGGTCAAGGAAACACAACTGTCGCAAGAATGATAACCGAAATTGTAACAACACCGGTTCCAGCCAAATATCACAGCAACAAAGAGTTGCAACTCATGTATTTAGCTCGGACGAACGTCCGGCTGGGAAATTCAAAGACTCAGTCTCTGATCGCTTCAATGCGTCGGATCCATCCGGGTTTTGATGGCATCAAACGACCGGCAATGGATGGAATAATGTGGTTATCTTATGTGCGAGCAATGTTAGATTTTCAAAGTAACAATTACGATGTCATGGAAGACAAATTTCAGTATCTGTATCTCGCGTGGAAAACTGATAAGGAAACCTCCGATAAGCGGGAAGAAATCCTTATCAGATGGAGAATGCTGCAATTATTACCGCAGTTTCGATACTACCTATCCGTAAGAGAGAGAGAGCCAACCATCAGGAAGAAATGGAATCACTCACCGCCCAGCCAGTCTCACAATAATTACGACTTATTTCGTATAGGGCTACGCATTATTCCCTTGACTGTAAGTCAGGGTCTTATGCCGGAAAATACCCTAGAATGTTGTATGAAATGTTATGAAAAACGGAATTGTTTGTCCCAATATTTTGCTTGTATACACGATAACTTGAGTAATTATCAACCAATTACCAATTTTATTTTTTTAATCGACGCAGAATTGAATTCCTGAGGTTATGTTCGAAGATGGGATATGTGGGATTAAGGATCTGGAAGTTATTCCAGGAAAATAGTGTTTTCCACTGTTGGAAATTCAATCAATCGAAAAAGATTACTTTGATGAAATTTGATTTTGTCGGTTATATTATCGCGCATGTTAGTTGGCTATCATGGTGCAGTCAGCTATCACGGTGATAGTCAGCTATCACGGTGATAGTCAGCTATCACGGTGATAGTCAGCTATCACGGTGATAGTCAGCTATCGCGGTGATAGTCAGCTATCACGGTGATAGTCAGCTATCGCGGTGATAGTCAGCTATCGCGGTGATAGTCAGCTATCACGGTTATAGTCAGCTATCACGGTGATAGTCAGCTATCACGGTGATAGTCAGCTATCACGGTGATAGTCAGCTATCACGGTGATAGTCAGCTATCACGGTGATAGTATAGTCAGCTATCACGGTGATAGTCAGCTATCACGGTGATAGTCAGCTATCACGGTGATAGTCAGCTATCACGGTGATAGTCAGCTATCACGGTGATAGTCAGCTATCACGGTGATAGTCAGCTATCACGGTGATAGTCAGCTATCACGGTGATAGTCAGCTATCACGGTGATAGTCAGCTATCACGGTGATAGTCAGCTATCACGGTGATAGTCAGCTATCACGGTGATAGTCAGCTATCACGGTGATAGTCAGCTATCACGGTGATAGTCAGCTATCACGGTGATAGTCAGCTATCACGGTGATAGTCAGCTATCACGGTGATAGTCAGCTATCACGGTGATAGTCAGCTATCACGGTGATAGTCAGCTATCACGGTGATAGTCAGCTATCACGGTGATAGTCAGCTATCACGGTGATAGTCAGCTATCACGGTGATAGTCAGCTATCACGGTGATAGTCAGCTATCACGGTGATAGTCAGCTATCACGGTGATAGTCAGCTATCACGGTGATAGTCAGCTATCACGGTGATATTCAGCTATCACGGTGATAGTCAGCTATCACGGTGAAAGTCAGCTATCACGGTGAAAGTCAGCTATCACTCATGATAGTTTTCTACAACGGTGATAGTCAGCTCTTACAGGCAAAATTAGCATATTTCACGCCATGACATAAAATATTTATAAAATTTTATGAAAAACCAATTTCTGAATCGTTATTCAAATGTATGGAATGACTAGAAAAACAATCAAACAGAAAACTTTAAAACTCCCACGAGTGTGAAGTTTGCGGGCAGAGCGAAGCGAGGGCCGTAATTCGCACGAGTCGTGCTATTTTATTCATGATTAAAGGTTTTGTGAATGTAGAAAGTACCGGGGGGTACATAAGTGTAAGGGAAGAACGACTGCTAGGAATTTCGCGCCGCGCCTTATATTTTGTATAAGGAAAATGTCACTTTGTGGGTTATTGTGAATGACACGGCGCGAAATTCCTCAACACCGGAAGAACGTCTACCGTCCTATTTTATATTGTACCAAAGTGATAGAGTCCTCTAATCGTTCCAAATTCGCATCTTTTACTTTTGTTTAACAATAAGACTAAAACTGAATAATAGACGACTTATACGAGTGGGAAGTTTGCGGGCAGAGCGGAGCGAGGGCCGTAATTCACACGAGTCTCTGTCTATTTATGTATTGTTGATTAAAAGTCTGGCCGCAAATTTACAAGAAAATAGAGAACAGAAAAAGTGGTTTTCCAAAAAACTTGTACTCAAGCGAAGGTTTTATATCAGTTATTTGTGATGTTTCGGAAGATTAACAACGGAAAATAAAATGAAATTGATTAAAAATATATTGAAAAAATTGTCAGTCAAGGGACCTGACCCGCCCAAAAGGTGGGACCTAGTTTATTGGATAGTCCAGTTTTGTTAATATTGTTAATATTTTCATTCGATAAGTCGATTGTTTTCGATAACTCATTAACTCTCATTGGTTTGACGGTGATCATTGCGAATTTAGAGTAAGAGAACAATGTTTCCGATAATATTTAGGTCGAATTAAGTTTTTTTTTGTTGGTGAATTGAAAGAATATTCGTGTTATCTATTTGCATATTGATTCCTGTGAATATTTGACAGGTTTTACAGGCAGGTAGACACAACCAGAGTCAAGAAAGAATAATATATTCTCAGTCTAGCATATAGCAAAAAGAATCGTTTACTCTATGAACAATGGATAAATTTCCATATTAGATATTACCTACTGCTTGCATACTCCTCAAAATAAATCGCCCATAAATTTACAAAATGTACACACACGTACCATTTTATCCACCACATATCTTAAAAGATTCATCGAAGCACGTAATTGCTATTTCAAGCAAATAAATGCTAATAATCATAGTGCACAAAGTACTATGAAAATGAAAAATTAGTGGTGATGCTTAGTATATGGTCGGACAATGCTTTTGCATAAGCAATTTTTCATATCTACACCTGTGATTCATATTCCATTATATTATTCATAGTTAAGTGAATGTAATGAAAACCGCGGACCAGTGGCTATGAAATCGTCTGATTAACAGTCCATGTGTTATATTGTGCTTATATCCATTATGAAGGTTTAAAGTTTAAGTCATATGATTAGTGCAATTATCTCGTTGCATTTAGCAAGTACATGCAGGTATTCATATACCAACTAGAACGTATAGTTAGAATTGTCTATTGGTAGAATATGCAACACAGGAAATTTATGCACATATCCAAATGGTGACTTACTCACTTAAAACACTTCTTTCGTATAATTTGAGGCAACTTGGTATTAGTTTTCTCAATGCGGGAATGGAATGCGCCAGACATCTAATAGTATTTTTTGTTCAAAAAATAATAGTTTGGGTCACAGTGTGTTTCAGAATCACAGTTAAGTACGCGTCTCCCAAAATCCTCGTAAAAAAGATGAAATCCTAAAATTTTGAGGCCGCTAAAAAGCAAAATGCAGTCGAAAATAAAGGGCCAAATGAGAGTTAATAAAATCTGTTTTTCTTTGCCTATTCTTGGAGTGCGTTGAGCTCTGAGATCATTATATACGGCATAATTGTTTTCTTTGTTTGGAACATGGTTACATCTCAGTTTCTATAAGACATCCGATTGAAAAATTTTGAATCGCGAAGTCCGGCATCTAAATGAGCAGATTTTTGACATACAAAGAAGAACAACCAAAATGTAGGAACATGTTCGTTTAGAACCTTGGCCGAAGCTTCGTTAAGTAGGAATACTTTTTTGTGAAGTCACATTTTATGGGATAGAGATTACGATCGTCCGTAGGCTCATTCGGTATGTGTTTTTTAAGTAGGTGGAAGCATATGGTCTTCGGAGCGTTTTGAAAATAGGTTCCCTTTGAAAATGTCAAATATATCTCCAAGGTGTTTAATTTATACTAGGTGAAGTCCTAGCAGTCTACGCAGCCTTCTAATTAAATAGTTATTTATACAACCGAGTGATAAATGCTTTTTTAGGCACTAGATGTGAAGATTGACACTAGAGGCCGTATACAACGTTTTTCGCAATAAAGGCAACGGAAAGTCCTACTTTTCGTCACTTGTTGCGAAAACAACTATTACATGCTTTTGAAACTTAAACCAATTAACTTGTTTTCCCTAGATGTGTTACAAGCCACTTTCGACCCTAGGGAAAACCAAAGCATGTAATAGTATTTTATCACTATTTATTTATTTAGTTGGGAGGTCAAAATTACTTAACTAGAAGAATAATTCAAAAATTACACTTCAGTTTTATGTTGTTGTCTCGTTTTCGCTTATGTGATAAAATAGAGTACACACTTGTCACTATCAGTCTCGGTAATATATATTACACCCAACAAAAATCTCTTCGAGAAAAGTGTGACGCAGTCTTTGAAATACAATTTCTAAAATGAATGATATCGCTAGAGTTGACGCTTTCAGCTTCGTTACGCAAAAATTAAATTTTACACCCAATTAGTTCAAACAAGCTGGCTTAGGTTTTCTCATCATCTGCCAAATAACTTTTACAAAAAAAATTAGACTGGAAACAACCAAAATTTTACCAAAAAAATCTGCGTCGCAAAATGTTCAGGAACAGACCAGCAAGAAAATTTATCTGCCACATGCGACGCAGATTTTTTTGGTAAAATTTTGGTGGTCTAAATTTTTTTTTGTAAAAATTATTTGGCAGATGATGAGAAAACCTAAGCCAGCTTGTTTTAACTAATTGGGTGTAAAATTTAATTTTTGCGTAACGAAGCTGAAAGCGTCAACTCTAGCGATATCATTCATTTTAGAAATTGTATTTCAAAGACTACGTCACACTTTTCTCGAAGAGATTTTTGTTGGGATATCAGTCGTTTTAGAAGTGTAGTCAACACTGCTTTTTATAACAGTTTACAGTTTTAATTCAAAAATTTTACGAAAATCGAAAATTTGACGAGATTCGAAAATTTGACGAAATTTGAAAATTTGATGAAATTCGAAAATTTGACGAAATTCGAAAATTTGACGAAATTTGACGACATTCGAAAATTTGACGAAATTCGAAAATTTGACGAAATTCGAAAATTTGACGAAATTCGAAAATTTGACGAAAATCGAAAATTTGACGAAATTCCAAAATCTGACGAAATTCCAAAATCTGACGAAATTCCAAAATCTGACGAAATTCCAAAATCTGACGAAATTCCAAAATCTGACGAAATTCAGAAAATTTGACGAAAATCGAAAATTTGACGAAAGTAATTCTCTATCTGCCACCATTCAAGAAATATCTCTAAAACCCTAATTGACCCACCCATTTCCAACTTTCGACATTTTTCACATATGCCCCTCTGTTCTACTCGTAAAACTCTGAGACTTTGCCGAAGAAAGTAACTCTCTATCTGTCACCATTCAAGAAATACCTCTAAAACCATAATTGACCCACCCATTTCCAACTTTCGACATTTTTCACATATGCCCCTCTGTTATACTCGTAAAACTCTGAGACTTTGCCGAAGAAAGTAATTCTCTATCTCTCATAACCCAAAAAAATATTAGTCCTTTCATCCTACGCTCGAGTAGCTCAAAATTTGGTCACTCTAATCACTCTAGCTCAAACGAATCTGCCCCGATTTTTTTAATTATTTTTTTGTTCGAATCGTGTTACGAATACCTTTCATTTGATGGCTCGCACGCCTCTGTAGGTTTCAATACAGCTAAGCTACAGCCGAAAACGCGTTCCCGACCCTCGAAAACCACACTCAGAAACCACTTCGAGGCCAATAAAACAAAATTCTGGTTTTTCCTGGGGTAATGGCGTATCACATTTTCATTTTTATGCCCACCCTGAGGTTCCTGCAAAATTTCATGGAGATTGGCTGACTAGTTTCCGAGATCGACCGTCGGTAGATAGACATATAGATAGACAGATAGATAGAAACATACAGAGTAAGTTGAAAGATTTTGATTGTTTGGAAAACGTTTGGTGCATTTTCTATCAAAATGGCCAACTTCAAAACGATGTATCTCCGGCAATTTTAAAGTTACATAGTCAAGTGATAGCTCGTTTTGCTCGTATTTGAAGCGCGAATAAGATAGAATAGGATTTGTGGTGATACAGGCCGAAGGAAAGAAACTTAAATTCTCGCCTATATATAGTTGCCGCGTCTCAAAAAAATTTCTTCGTTCTTTTTTTGGAAGTTAGACTGCGTCAAGTCCTCCGCTAACGCTCCGGACATGATAGACAGATGGATAGAAACATACAGAGTAAGTTGAAAGATTTTGATTTTTTGGAAAACGTTAATTTGGTGCATTTTCTATCAAAATGACCAACTTCAAAACGATGTATCTCCGGCAATTTTAAAGTTACATAGTCGAGTGATAGCTCGTTTTGCTCGTATTTGAAGCGCGAATAAGATAGAATAGGATTGTGGTGATACAGGCCAAAGGAAAGAAACTTAAATTCTCGCCTATATATAGTTGCCGCGTCTCAAAAAAATTTCTTCGTTCTTTTTTTGGAAGTTAGACTGCGTCAAGTCCTCCGCTATCGCTCCGGACATGATAACTAGGGATAAAAAGATGAAAAGTAGAGTGTTCGTGTGTTGATCCGAGGCGAAGCCGAGGTCAATAAACACACGAAAACGAGTAATGGATATTTTTGAGAAATATTTTGAGAATTTTTTGAGAAAATTTGAGAAATAATTCTTTTTTCTCAAAATTTTACAAAATATTTTTCTTGTTTTTCTGAATAAAATTTAGGAAAATTAACTTTGTTAAGGCCATTGGGAAATGACAGGACAGTTTCCCGGACAAGGCATATTTGAACACTAAACACTTTTTACTCGATGCAAAAACAAAAAGTTTTTTTTTGTTTTGTCGCAACAAAAACACAGAAAATATTTCGACCCAACTGTGACACTCCGCTACTATAAGTACTGGAATGAATGTTTGCTGAGTTCACTTCGGCGGTAAAATATCTTCATTCAAAAAAGTGTCGGACATACAGTTATGAAAAGATACGTAATAGCACAATTTTGTTTTCACATCTTTTATTCAATCCACAAAATTTCCCAGCAATGATTTTGAATAAAAATTCGGTCAAATTCAAAAACTCAAGCTCAAATTACATTTAATCACACCACAATTTGATTGACAAAGTTACAGATGCACAAGAGAACAATAAAATTATGTCATACACCAAGGCTGATGCGTAGGTTAAAAGGTGAGGGTAGACCCGATCGGTTTATAAGATGTTTTCAAGTCTCAGTAATTACTTTGCTATATTGTCTACAAGAATGTTTCATGTGTGTATCATAAAACAACCCCGAGTTTCTATGCAAAATTTTGTTTTTAATGAAAGAAAGAGGTGGCATGGTGTTTGTATCGACCGCACATCTGATTATGATATTACATCTCCATTATATCTACCTTATCCTTTATGAGTTTGTTGCAATAATGTCGTCTGGGACAATATCGAAATTTGTGGATTGTGAAGTTTCTTTAAAAAAAAACAAAATTGTGTCACTACCTTCGTTTTGATAAGTGTATTATAAAAATCATGAAACAGATGACAAAGGGTAGCGTATACAGTTAATAATGCTCATCGACCATTTTTTAAAGCTTTACAAGAGCTCAGCGGACATTCTTTCAACGATGGGAGAGCATTTATTAAAAATTAAGCCTCTCGTAAGACTGCACTGAGCGTAAATAAATGTTCGTTTCTCTTTAGTAAGCTAAGAAGACTTCGCGAAGTCTAATTATGCCACCTCTTTGAATAAAAATATCGGCTGAGGTCGAATAATTCTCCGCTGAGCTCTAATAATTCTTCGCTGAGCTTTAACAAACCTCCGCTGAGCTCTAATAATTCTCCGATAGGCTTCAGGAAGTGTCCGTTAGGCCTAAGGAAGTTTCAGGAAGGCTTAATGGAGCTAATCGGACACTCAGCGGAGATCTGCCAAAGCTAAGTGGAGTCTTATTAAATCATTAGGCATCCGCTGATGCTTATTGAGTGTTGGCTTAGCTTCATTGCCTTACTACTACGTGCTAAGGTCTGACGGACTCTTACTGAAGCCTAGCGGAGAATTATTAGAGCTCATTAGAGGTTTGTCAAAGCTCAGCGGAGAATTATTAGAGCTCAGCGGAGGTTTCTTACAGCTCAGCGGACAATTATTCGGCCTCAGCCGATATTTTTATTCAAATAGTTGGCATAATTAGACTCAGCGAAGTCTTGTTAGCTTACTAAAGAAGTGGGAGATGTTACAATTTTAATAAATGTCTACCTTCGTTGAAGGGTCGGACACTTTTTTGAATGAAAATATTTTACCGCCGAAGTGAACACAGCAAACATTCATTCTAGTACTTATAATAGCGAAGTGTCACAATTCACGCCGTATGTGCTTAAAATTTGAATTTTAAGTGAACGATTCGATGAAAAAGTGAACCGAAATAGTATGTTACATACCAAGGATCAAAAAGGTGTGTTTTAGACCCAGGTCCTTAGTCTCCGCTCCGCTTCGCGTCGCTCCATCCCTGGACGTTTTCACCACCGTGGTCTAAAACACACCTTTTTGATCCGTGGTTTGTATACTATTTTTCTTCCTGGAGTACCAAAGTCACATTCCGAACAAAACATAACAACAAAACTGAACAACATACCGGTGCAAAAGCATTCCATATTAATGCCAAAAGTAATCCGTATGAATGCCTAAAGAAGTCCGTTCCGTGTGCATGTATAAATTAAGATTGGCTCACCTAGTTTGTGTATATTACGTAGGTGGAAGCACGGGGTTTCAGGGGGTTTCGAACATTTAGTTTTTTCATGTTGCAGATATTGCAGTGTCAAATTCTGTCCAAGATGTGACATATTTGCAAGGTATTGGCCTTTTTCACAAAGTATAATCAGCGTAACCTTCGTAAAAAGAATCTTGAATCTGACAAGAGCACGTGTGCCAACGTGTAAAAAACAAATGTTCAAAAACCCCTGCTGAACCGTGGCGATCCTCTTGTCAAACGGACAGTACATAAACAAATTCCATCATTTATTCTCACAAATGTCGAAAAATAAGCAATCTGTAGGAATGCCGAAAGACATCCGAATGAATGCCGAAAGCAGTCCGTATGAATGCTGAAAGCAATCCTTATGAATGCATTGTCACAAAACACTAAAAACATTACATTCGCGTACATACAACAACTTGACACATTTGGGAAAGAATAAAGATAGGATCGAAAATGACATAAAATAGTAGGGGAGAATGTTGCTCTTTCGGTACTAAATTTGGTGAGTGAATGTGACGGTTTTGGTACTACAGGAAGAAAAATACATTTCAACGCTTCATTGTATGAAAATGACGCTACGTTAGATAGACCTCCGCACTTTCCATTTTGAATTTGGACCGCACTTACGGCGTGAATTGTGTCGAAATATTTTCTGTGTTTTGGTCGCGACAAAACAAAAAAAAACTTTTTGTTTTTTCATCGAGTAAAAAGTGTTTTAGTGTTCAAATATGCCTTGGCGATCTAAAGAGCCCGAATACAATGGAAAGCATAAGAGGTGAGTTTCTTTGAATTTTTTCGGTGAATTTTTGTGATAAAATTTTCGATACATTTTCGGGAAACTGTCCTGTCATTTCCCAATGACGGGCCTTGTGTCTAACGATGTTGATAATATATTAAACGTTTTTGCTCTCTGGTGACTTTTATGTCTGCATATAGAAACGTTGTTAAAACATGTTTTATGGTTTTAAAAAATTTGAGAAATTTTCAAGAAAGTTGAGAATTTTGAGAATACCGATTTCTCAAAAATAGTCCCTGGCTGAGGGCGTCGAAAAACGTGCTTCAAACATGAAAAGTACGGTTTTCGACGCATGTAGTATGTAAAAAAACTTGAATTTGTCAACAAAAACAAAAATCAAAACCCATTTTGAAACGGGAAATTATATTCGAGGGATTATTTTTTCTGGGTTTACCAATTGGAGTACTTTTTCCAAAAACTTTTTTACCAATATTTTTTCGGATATTACCGTTATAGGTGCATTTTATACGCTTACACGTTTGTATGTGGTAGTGTATAACGATCATTTAATTTTTTTCAATTGGTAATTCCAATACATGGCCATGGTAGAACTGATTTTTTTTAAATGGTAAACTTGGCATAAAATAGCGGTGATTAAATATTTATTCAAAAAATTAACTGATATTGATCATTTTCCTAAGAAATGTTGGTCGTCTTGCATTTATTTAATGGTAATTTGAATAAAACATATTATTGGTAGTAAAAAAAACCAAATAACGATCATCAGAGTCACAATAACTGTTAAAAAAATAAATAAAATTGGTAAATTAAACACTTTATAACGGAAAATTTAGGTTTATTATAGTGGTAAATCGTTATTGGTAAAAACATATTATTTTCATTGGTAGCTTCAAATTGGTAAATCGAAATGAAAATAACGTTTTTTGAATTAAAAATAACGGTGTCTGATCAAGTTTAAAGAAGTAAGTTTAAAGGTCATGTCGAAATTGATAATGGTCGTGTCAGAAAAGATAATGGTAATTCAGAAAAAATATTGGTATTCATATTATAAATAATCTAACAATTAATAAAATCTTAATGTTATTTTAATATCCAGCTCATTTTGCTTTATTTAACGTATTGGTAATGTAGCCGAAAATCATTTTCTTCAAATGGTAGTTCCAAATTTTTTAGAGTTTTCTTTTAGTTAATTTAATGACTTTCCCAAAGTTTATATTGTTCTTCTAGATTTTTCAATCGGTAGGTTAGAAGTAATATATGGTGCGTAACGCAATTGGTATTTTAATTGGAAAATATCGGTAATATTGGTTCGTTATATCGGTCAAAATAATTTTTAATATTGGTCGTGTATCATTTTTCTGTGTTTCGTATTGGTAAATTATACATATTAAAGTGGTCGTGCCTTCCATAGCCATTGGTAATCAACAAATATAATTGGTATTTCAATATAATTTATCAGTAAACTGAAGATTGGTAAATTCCATTTTAATATATTGGTATTTTCAGAATTGGTATTCGTGGTTAAATCAAGCGATATTTTAGGAAAAAATAACGGTATTAACGATTTGTCCGTAAAAAATAGTGGTATTTCGATAAAATTATTGGTAAACGGATAAAATATAACGAACAACTCGAGTTATAGTGTAAAATATTGGTAATGTATCACAAATTTCCTTTTTCGGCAATTGGTATTTAATTATTTTTCACTTAGTGGTAACTACTAAAAATAACATGAAAACTACGTAGAAAACAATGGTAGATTAAGAAAAAATATTGGTATCTTGATATTGGTTCACCGTATTAAGCTTAATGGTAATCTGTAAATATAATTGGTATTTGAATATATTTTGATGGTAAATCAGCCATCAAAAATATTGGTAGATAATCAATATTCATTCTTTTGCTGCTTTTATGTTAATTATTGATAGTATTGCATTAAGCAATCAAATTCTAAATAGAGAGTGAAATCGGATGGATAAATGTTCGTTTGAATTATTAAGCATCCAGCTTTTATACTCTCGTCTGTTGTGTAATAGGTAATCAACTTTCGGCACCCTGGACTTTACTTAATTAGTCGAGGAATGCCTCCAAATAAATTTCTAAAAATCCAAAACTGAATTCTAGATTTTTAGAAATTTATTTGGAGGCATTCCACGACTATTTAAGTAAAGTCCAGGGCGCCGAAAGTTGACAGGCCCAATTATTTTGAATGTGTTAATATTGTTTCACGTTATTAAACGTTTAAACGTAATGGTAATCTGAAAATATTAGAGGTATTGAGTATAATTTTGTGGTAAATCGTACATCAAAACTATCGACATTATCAAATTAAGGTGAAATCGTGATGGATAGTGTTAGAAATAAATAATAACCTATTGTAAAAGTAGCGAACGGTGTTCGGAAATAAGTTGGTCACTATCGGACAGTCATTATCAATTTTTTATGCCGGTCTCATCCGTTGTATCAGTGCTGTACTATAGCTAATAAAGCCATTGAAGTCAAAAATCAAAACTTAAAAATCTATAAAAAATCTATGGACTGTCGACGAAGCCTAGTCATGGACATTTTTTTTCTATCTAATCGTTTACTATAACTCTTACGAAGAATAAATACCGATCTAACGACCCTTGCGGCACTGTGCAAGGTCTAAAGAGCCAGCGAAATAGCATCTGGAATTTTCCTAATTTTCGCGTATCGTCCTGATTCGCATATGCTTATTTTTTTAGTGTAATTCAACTCAACTCAATTCCTAATTTGCGTTTCGCCGTAAAGGCGTTTACTTCATTCCTGGGGAATTCAACCTTTTACGAAATGTAACGTAAAGGAGTTTGGCTCAGAACTCATCTTTTTACGAAATGAATACAAACTTTCATTGTATATAAAAAGCGTTGCACCACACCGAGCGATCCGGCCCATTGCCCCGGAGCGAAGCGGAGGGCCGCAATGCGAGCCGGGCGCCGGAACGGTGTCGGTAACTTAGGAGTTAATTTTTTTTTCTCTCGCATCGTCTAATAATTAGTCTGTGTAACTTTTTTATACATCAAATTTAAATTTTTGCCGTCTATAATTTGGTTCTGTATTTGGATTTTCACGCAAAACATTGATCGACTTTTTTAATTCCTAAATTTCAGTTTGGATTTTTTTTGCTTCGATTTGAATTTGCACACATGACCAATACACACAGATTCAAAAAATATACCGATTGCTTTCATCGACTTACCAATTTAAAATTCGAATCTAACACTTCCTTTGCCCACCTGACCAATTCAACACACATTTGATATATTCAAAAAATATAACGGTACAGCCAATAAAAAGTAAATGGTAAAGCCAACTAAAAATTACGATTTCCCACATTACCAATTACACACACATATACAAGTCAATGGTAATTCCTCACATTTTATCGGTATTTACTTTTATAATAACGGTAGTTATCATAAGAAATGGTATTTTGAATTTTTTATATTGGTAAAAAAAAACAGTTATAACGGTCGACAGCTAACTAATATTGGTACAAAAAATTTGTTATAACGTTCAACCCAACAAAATAAATGGTCGTTTATTACCATCCATTTTGAAACTGGTGGCAGACAATCCATGAACAAATTACACATTCTATTAGTAAAAATGTCATCTAAACGCATGAATTGCAAATCAAAGTTTGTATTCTCACCTTGTCTTTAAAATGTCTATAGCTAGGCATGTTCACTGAAAAATATCATCAATCGATGATAAAATTTTCAAATAATCGATACTATATCAATCGAATGTTTTATCGATAATCGATAAATATCGACTGATAATCAAGAAATATCCACTGAAAATCGAATTATCAGTCTATATTTGCCGATTATCAGTCGTTATGTACCGAATGTCAGGCGATATTTATCGATTTTCAGTCGATATTTATCGATTATCGATAAAACGTTCGATTGATATTGATTTTCTGAAAATATGGATAATCGATTCCAGGGAAATAATCGATATTTTATCAATCGAATGAATTATCGAACATGCCTATCTATAGCACTACTCCTAGCATTAGATCTAAATAAACAAGCGTCAAATTTGGAGGTTTTAGTGCTAAGAGCAACTCCTTAAAGTTGTTTTTATTGTTTTGATTTGACGCATAAAACGACAACAGTCATTTTTTTCAACCTCCTCAATATGTAATGCTAGGAGCAGTGTCGTACCTACGCTTGGAGCAGTGCTATGATATGACACAAAAATGATTGCTTACAGGAAATCTCCGTTGGCCTGTAAACTCTTAGAGTATTTCATTCTTTGCTCTCTATTTTCAGGTGATATAACTTCACTCTGGTAAAATATCCATGAAATGTCCAATGTCCCATATATTACGGGAGGAGGTAATGCCATTCAGACGCGCGGCTTAGCACATTACTTCGATGCTAATGACACCTTCTTTCAAAATGGTTAACTATATGGGACGAGTGGGTTGGCCTGTAGAGGCGCCACATTTTTTTCATATGACTTCATTCTCTGCCGCTTATTTTCATGTGAACCAACTTCACGTTTGCCATTACAGAACAAATGTCACCATATGAAGTTGGTTCACATTCAAAAAAGCACAGTGACAGCAGTAATTTTATATGACAGAATGTACTAAAATATGGGACTACTTCTTAGTTTCTAAACCTCATTCTACTCAAAACATTTTAAAATCGCTGCTGTTTTGTACCCAAAATTTCAATTGACAGCTCCAAAGCTCAAAAACAGCTGAACGTGAAACAACTTGTTCTTTTCAATAGGTTGAAAATTCCAGTTATACTACTGTGCAATGCATGTCCACAAGTGTACGCTGTGCGAGTGACGTTTCCAGATAAATTCCAAAAACATTTCCTTTTCATCAAGATCAGATTTTGATTTCAAAATGACCAATGTGACGACCACAATTCAGCGGATAAATTTTCATTTCAAGGTGACCAATGTGAGCAAGCTGGAAGCAGCCTTTTCGCCAGAAATGACCGTACAAGGAATCCCGTGGAAAGTTCGAGTTTGTAAGAAAACAAATGACAAAGTTATGGGATAATTTGATGGACATTGGAAAGGGTTATGTGAAGGACGATGCAATAGTACTGAATGTCGAAATCGAGGCAGCTGACCCAAACGAAATAAACCAGACCCACATGCTTTGTGCCAATGTTGACAAATGCTGCGATGAACTCTGTTGGTCAACACACCGATTAACCATTGGAAACATCAGTAATTTGATGGCCGTTCGATCGCAACAGTTCCAAATTCGAAACCTTCCATTCCGATTCATTGTCTTGAAGGATGGCATGAAAAATCTCGGCTTTGACCTGCATTCCGAATGGAATTCGAATGCCTCGTGTAAAATTCAAATGACTGTGAAACTGATTTCGTCACGTGCCGACAAAAAGATCGAACAGGTTCGGAACCGAACTATTCCCTCGTTTGGGGTGCTCGGTGTCTCAAATATTATATCATGGAAAGAACTGACGCTGCCACAAAATGGATTCATCCAAAATGACGTCATTTTCATCGAGGTTGATATCAAAGCCTCCCGACCAGACGGTTTCCATCCAAACGATGAGAGAAATTCAACGCCCGACGTGAAGCGGGCAAAAATGGAATGTCCGATCTGTTTTGAGAGTTTCCACCAAAAGAAAATCTCATTTGTTCCGTGCGGTCATATTTTTTGTACAGCCTGCATCACCAAGGTCATCGAAACAAACAACAAATGTCCGACGTGCAGCAAGATGGTCAAGCTGGACGAGGTGCGGTTGGCTTACTTGCCCATGTAGGTTCCGTGTAAATGACATCCAGTCCAAATTTAATGTTTCTTTCGCACTCTTTTTACTTGACAGCTCCGAGTGGGTCTAATGCAACGATATCAACCTAAATTCTTGCAGACAGAATTCTCTAAGATGCTCTTAGAGACTCAGCAATAAAACATTGATTGAACTTGAATTAACCATTAGTATAAGCATATAACTAACCTCATCTACCAACGAATTAATTAGCTGTAAGTGCCCTTTGGATTTAATTTTACTTTCATGATCTAAAAATGAATTGTCGATGGCATACGAATTTGTTATGTTTTTAATCTTTAATCTCTATATGAACTCTAATCAATAAAGCTAACATCTTACAGCTAAGGTGGAACAATCCTATTCTTGTGTACTTGAAGTCATTCAATTTGGTTCATCGATAGCAATCAATTCACATTCAGAAGTTTTCGTAGCAAGCTAACATCTTGTTCGTTTTTTTGAAGCTATCAATATACTCTCAGAAAGCAGTCGAGAGAAAGAAATTGTTTTTACTATACTACTATACTAGGGATGTAAGGTGGCGTTTCCCTCTCTAGGGAAAAGTCTTTACATCGCTCGTAAATTATAAACGTCATACTACACTCGGGAAATAATGTGATATTTCGCATCACGATGAGTAATCGTACATCGGACTGAAGGCCTCTGACATTTTTACTCATCTGGATACAAAATATCAAATTACTTCCCTGGTATAGTAATGTACTATTGTATTATTCGAATAACCCTGAAACCTCGATGAGAACACTATGAATGACATTTAACAAATGGCAACAAACGTAACGCGAACAATCACTAAATCTATTACTTCTGTTACTAATGGGTCAACAAAAGACATAGGGAGAATGGTGAGGTTTCAGAATACGACCAAAAGACATTTGGAAAAGTATCAAGCGCAGACATAATTCTGTTAATTTGAGAACGTACAACCTTCGTCATTGTCAAGTGCATGGTGCAGTGAATTTGAACTGTCAAAAAGTGTCATTTTCATCATTTTCAAAGTCCGAAAAATTTATATGAAATTTTTATAATTTTTTTAGTTTAGCTGGATGAAATTGATACATTTTTGGCATATCGAATGTACTTCCCAGTTTACACAAATCCAAATGCACATGACAATGATCTATTGCAACTTTCGTCCTTAATATTTTTTCTGGTGTTCGGATTTACAAAACCATCATACGTGTAGTGTATCTACACTGAGTAACACATTTTCGGAAAATTACTATGAACCTATGTGCATTGTAATAATGTTTATCTGTCTAGAACGATAATCTCGAGATTATCCCTCTAGGGAGTTTTTGTTTATCTCGATATATCTGTTCTCGACAGATAAAATATGATATGCACCTATTGCCAGACTGTTATTTTGTCGTGTAGGCATTATGACCCACGCCTTCGGCTAGGGCAATAATGTCCTACACGTCAAAATACCAATCTTGGCAACAGGTGCATAATATATATTATCACATACGCGCGGTGTTCGGATGTCAAAATTACTTCACTAGAAGTTTAATTCAAACATTACACTTCAGGTCTATGTTGTTGTCTCGTTTTCGCTTATGTGATAAAATAGAGTACACACTTGTCACCATCAGTCTCGGCAAGCCTCGACTTCTTCGTGACAAGTGTGTAATATATATTACATGCTACATGAGTCGTAAACCATAATTCATAATTCTGATGCACTTCTTTCGTCTTAACTTATAGAATGAATGAAATAAAAATAAAAAGTCACATTTTCGTGTGTTCATTATTGAACTCGCTTTCACCTCGGATCAACGAAATTCACACGAAAACTCGACTTTTCAACTTTTGTTCCCTTGTTATGTAACTGAGTATTATTGCCTGCCCCATGAGAAAGTTTACCATTACAAATTACGCCCCGTGCGAAAATGATCCATTACATGAAGAATATTTTCGGTTCGTTGTACATCGATACATTGGGTGTTGCTGCGGAATTCACTAATTCGGAAACAACTTTGTGACACTCGCAAAAAATACTCGTGTGTTTTGAGCAGCTGGCCTAGGTAACTGCCTAACTATTATCTTTTCGTCAAGTGTGGTTGTATATCCGAGCCGGCGGTGAACTCTAGGCGTTTCTAAGCAGTGAAATGCTTTGGAACTTGTCTTTGTCTTCGTTATAGGAAATGGTATAGTATAACTAAACTATAATCGAAATTATTTTCAATATTTTGGTATGTTGGTGTCATGTTTCTTTATTAGTTTGCAAGCTTTCGTACCAAACGTAACATTTTTGTTCTATCATAATCCAAATGCCGAAACATTAAACTACACGCTATAAAAAGAATGCTCAGAAATTAAGATGAATAGGACGGATCAATCTCGTTATTTAATGAGCCGACGCACAATTTTTCAACTTGAAGGCTTTCTTTTCGTTTAATGTAAACACATATTTAAGTTATGCTGTACCCTTCATAGTAGAAGAATGCTAAAAAATGGAATTGGAAAAATAGACGAAGAAAAAACATGAACATATAGCAGATCGGACAGGGACACAACGAAGTATTTTTTAAACACAAGAGTGATATTGTGGAAGATTAATTCAAATTGAAGCTAACGTTTTGCAATGGCATGGCGATCCGTTTGTACAATCTATAATGCGGGAATATAAATGGAGATTGAATCCGTAATAAATCGTTAATACACAGGAGCACCCTATAAGAAGAATGCTGAAAAAATACGGTTCTTGTGTGCTTTATGTAGCGAGAAAAACTAATTTAAAATTTCAGTTTGTTCCGGCGAATGAAATTCAAAAGTCCTCCTGGGCGTTTTTCAACAAATGTGTAGCCATAATCACGAGGAAAAAAATAGTTGTGTATACATACCTTCGATGTTCATCTAGCAGCTGAATTTTTTGTTCGGAGTGTTTTAGGATGTAATCATGAGATTTGAACCAAAAAATTGTGATGAGATGTACAACAAGACTAAAAGTACTAGTCTGTTGCATTTAGATTGATGTGCATGTTGTAGATATATAACGCGTAAGGGAGTGACATTAATTCAGGACAGCAACGCAGTACATTGTTTGTGATATCCAATGACGTGTCTTCTCGAGGACCAATTGGACCGTGGTTCAGGGAGCTGGAAAAGATAGCCAATTTTTCAGAATATTTCAACGAACACAAATTCTACCAATATTTGAAAGCACTGTTACCACTATAAAGTCGAAATTGGCTAGGTTCTGAACCTTGGAAATTGGTACCGGTTTGATGAAAATATTGGTAAATAGTTATTTATGCAACGTGTTCTTCGACAAGCACGAAAAGTGAACTTTTGAAATGCAAAACATTACTCTGCCTTCAGCTTCTACCTGCTTTCGTAAGATTTTTCATTATGCCAATCATTTGAATGGCATAATGTAATTATTTCGCAACAAGTTTCATAATAATTTCAAAATCCCACTCAAATGTGTGTTGATATATAATCTAGTTTCTTGTGTCAATCCACTCGCATTACGTTTTATTTCTTTATTTTATATGATTGCCGCATGTTAAACTATTGAAAAATTTGAGGTAACCTGATGGGACAAGTGGGTTGGCCTGTAGAGGCGCCACATTTTTTTCATAGTACTTCATTCTCTGCGGCTTATTTTCATGTGAACCAACTTCTCATTTGTCATTACAGAACAAATGTCACCATATGAAGTTGGTTCACATGGATATAAGCGCAGTGACAGCAGTAATTTTATGACAGAATGTACTAAAATATGGAAAAACTCTATTACATTTCTTCTTAGTTTCTAAACATCATTCTCCTATAACACCAATTCGAAATCAATTTCATCAAGTGAGGGCTCTTTGTCTTTACAAAGGTTCCAGAGGTCTGAAAGTCGCCATTGTTGAACGCTCTATAAATGGTCTTGAAATAAGAAAAACCGAAAAATCCACTAAACAACATAGTAAATTCCAAAAAATTCCAAAAATAGAAAATATCTGAGAATCAGATAAAAAACTACGATCCTGGTGTTTTTTTCTTCTGTATATTAAGTCTTACAGTTATGCTCAAAACGTTTGGTGCCTAAGGTATATCTACCTGAATATAAAAATGATCTGCTTGATCGGAGATTTACCTGACGCTCATTTATTTTGTTAGTAAAAGTAAATTACCAGTCGTATCAAACTCCTCTGACAAAAACGATATTTTCCCGAATTGAATTTTACCATCTTCTTAACAACTTCTCGCTAGTAATATTTTTATAAAATAAATCATTTAGCAATTCTGAAAACTCTACCTCTCGCCAGCAGCGCTATTATTTCCAGTTTCTGTTAACGCTCGTTATACGAATTCCTCCGTACACCCTGCAATTTACATTATTCCTTGGATTAATAATGCATTGTTTTCACAATCACTTTGCGCGGTATAATTCAAAGATTTTGTTTTTTTTTTATTTACAATACCGAGAAGTGATAAATTTATGGTAAAATATATAATCCTCATAGTCACCGATAAGTTGTGAAGAGACGAAAATGATGTCACCTATAAGTAACCCAGTCGAAGAGAGATTAAAAACACCACATCATTTACGTTTCATAGCAATGCAATCTAAAAACTTTTGTGGTTGATATTAATTGCTTTCATTCAGTTGTTATGGAACCTTTGGATTTATTTTTGAGTATTAAAAATTATCATAAAATTTAAAGAATTCTTCTGAAATAAATGAATAGATTACTGGTTTTCGGATTTAATGTTGCAGTAATGCCCTTGCCTTTGCCGATACCGTGCCAATATCGTGAGTTAAAATGGAAACGTAAAACTAATAAACAAATCAATCTAAATGTGTAACAACTGACCTATTGCTTTTCATGCCTTTGTTTCTTCTTTCTTGAATTGATTTAAGCGAGTACTTCCACTCTATTCATAGAACGAGAATAATTCAATTTTATAATACCGTACGTGATATTATGATTAAAAATTGTAATAAATAAACAACGCTAACATCAACGAAATGAGGACAAACTGAATCTCAGAAGACAAACGAGTAAATACGGTTCTGCAAAGTATAAAGCATGTTGATGCAATGATTAGCAAATGTTCTATGTTAAGTAAACACCTCGCCCCCCAGTCATACCATTATTTAAGTTAAACATTCGAATTAAAGATCTGGCGAATGTCATCTTATTTTAGGAAAATTGATGATTAAACCAATGAAGTAGTTGACATTGTTTCATCCCATTGAAAGTACTTTGATCAAAAGAAGTAACGAATTGCTTTTGTTGAGGCTGCCAATCAATAATATCATTGACCTAGCCATCTAAAAGGCTGGCTGTAAAGAATCAATCGGGGTGCACTCATCAGTATTTTTATGTCTTTTCTTTCAGAAAAAAACCCTATTGTAGACACTTCATCTGTCTGTCTGTCGGTCCGTCAATGTGTCTGTGTCACAAATCAAAAATGAGACGATAACAGCCTGGACTCAAAATTGCAATTATTTGTTATCTGATAACCGATAGCTCAGAGTTGACACTGCAATTCAAACATTTTGTAGTTGGTAGCAGACTACCAATATTATAATTAACTCCCAAACGTAATTTTCGGCAGATATGTGTACTATTGGAGAGCTGCGCACCAGCTGACGAAATTATTCTTCCTGCTAGCCTATTTAAACCTTGAATTTTTGGTAGTTAACTACCAAACTGGTAGTTGACCACCTTGCTGATAGAGAGGTGGTAGAGATGTTAACTGTTTGAGAGCTGCACACCGACTGATGAAATTATTTGGGCTGCTTGCCTATTTATAATTTGATAATTTAGTAGTTGACTACCAAACTGGTAGTTGAATAATAAATTGTTAGTTGACTACGAAACTGATAGAAATTTGGTGGAGATATTTACTGTTCACAAGCTGGATATCGACTGAAGAAATTATTCTTCTTGCTTGCCTTTTTATAGCTCACGTATTTGGTAGTTGGTATCGAGAAGTCAGAAAATTGAGAGAAAGAAATAAGACCTCACTAGGCTTATAGCCGGTCTTAGTACGAGTCCATGTCTTTGTAAAGACATAAAAATAGTGCAAATTATAGTAGAATGGTGTGCTTTGGACCAGTGATTAATATTGAAACGTAGATTTAAAAACAATTACTATCCCTTGAAAAACCCACCCTTAACACCTCCACCCCTTTTCAAAGTTTTCTGTGCAGAGGCAACTTTAATGAATTAGTGTGAACTGATTTATTCACCTACTGTAGTGATATATAGCTCAAATGAAAGATGAAAGTCCAAGATTTTTTTCAGGATCCTAAAATTTTCCAAAATTTTCCGATTTTCCACAGATTTTCCAATTTTTCTTCGGTGTAGTTTTTAATTTGAAGGTTTAATTTAAAATATCTTCAAAATTTTGTTCTGAAAATGAAAATTTCTTTTTGAGTATTGTTTAGTATTTAATTTGCCACCACTTTCCAGAAGAGACCACTCTTAGATTTTTACAAACGTAGCGGCCAGCTGTTATTTTCGTGTTAAATTTGAGCCATTTTAAATTATTTTTTTTTTGGTAAAAAAAACTTATTTTTTTTAAGCAGATTATTTGTTAAAACTGCTGCAAATAACTAAAACATACGAAAAAAGATGGTTTTTAAACCGTTTCAAAATTTGAACGAAATTAATCACTGGTCCAAAGCACACCATTCTACTATAATTTGCACTATTTTTATGCTATGGAGCCGCACTATCTATTCTTGTTTATATTATACGGAAATGGTATATCTTAAATCTCGGCCGATGCGGTCGAAAAATAACTCAAAATAACTCTTAGAATTCACAAAGATTATCTTCAGGTTTCAGGTTAATTCACGGCAGGTCGAAATTGATTACATCAAGATCAAATCAAAACAGGTTTCAGGTAACTCAGACGATATTCAGGTTAAACCTGACCTGTTTCGAGCCTTACTTACTGCATGAGTAATTGTGGTTTTTCATATTTTTATTAAAAAATAAGTTAACTTTACTTAACAGCGCCAAAACTTTACCTCGGCTACGAAGTACAATTTCCATTATTTGACACATTGGTAAGTAATGTACGGTTATCATACAGTAGCAGTGAAATTTGTTATTTTCATTACCTCCCGGGTGAAATAATATTTTCGATCCACACCAAGTCTATCGATTTAATCTGAAAAACGTATATAAATACAGACTTTTCGATATGAAAAAAAGTGTCCCAATTTTATCATGCGACAATAATGTTACAACGATCGATGTTCCATAGCCGGTTTATACACGTAACACAGCCAGCTCGAAAAAGAAAATCCACCTCAATAAACTATCCAAAATCCGCTGTTCATATCAAAATTGCCCGAGATTAGTGGAATACAATGACCAACTTAGACAATTTCAGTACATAAATCTTCTTCAAACGACCATAAAAATGCTAAAAATTAATTGTTTTTTACGTGATAGCATACAGCTAACGTATGTAATATCACATTTGAAGGCTATTCCGTCCACCATCCATGCATGGGGAAGACAAAATATAAAAGGTCTTGGAATTTGGTCGGTTTTTTTATATCCTGCGAAGTGATATCTACAATTTAATATAGCTCAATCAATGCTCCAAACAAATAATGCCGACATAAATGGAATTAGGGGTAAAACTCCGTACACAGATTAAAAAGCTATATATAGGATGCTTGAAGGATTTATGGACCACGAAGTGGCGTTCGGGAAAACAAAATCGATATTCTAAAAGACAAAATTGATAGACATTTAGAGTAGGAACGATTTATTAATTTGATGGGTGTTCTCTTATTTTTGGTGTGGTAAGTGTGCCTTGTGCACCATATACATGTATATATATGGATATAGATTGTGTATGGTATATTCAACCGATGTGGATCAGATAGATACAATGTTGAATGTATGTTCGGATGAAATACGTGAGAGGATGGCAGTCGTGGTTGTAATTTAAATTTTCTGGGTATAAATTTGGGAGATTAATTCGATTTTGTCGCATGGAACATCATTTTTGGTATATTGAGTTTGTCGTGTGTTTAAGAATGGAAAAGTGTCTCGGGTGCGAGATCTGGTGGATGTTTGCGGAGTAGTATTCATGCCACATCATTAGTTTAAATTCATTTTCTTGACGTTTTCGGTAGAAAATCGTATTATGGGAGGCATATAGATGTGTGTAGAATCGTTTGGCTTTGAAATTGTAATCCATTTTTCACATTGTTTAAGTGACCTATTTAGTAGCAAAAGCTTTTGTATTGTTTCTGTCAATGGATATTTGATATGGATGATGATGCACTTCTCGAGCACGATTGTGTGCTAATGCATTAATTAAAGGTGAATGCTTTAAGCAATGGACCAACATGTCGAAAGTAGATAGCCTGTGTGATCCCATAAATTTCACAGCATCACAACTAATGCATGTTTCTGTATTATCAACGTTGATTTTATTCAAATACAATTTCTGATTCATAGACTTTTCTGGTTTTTATTCAAGTTAAGTTTCTTACATATTTAAAAAGTATTATTCCATCTTAAACTCAAGAGTCAGCCTGCCGGGGCCAAGTAAAATCATGTCCACAATATAGCTTTTACGAATAGACACGCCACGCCTGGTGATAAAATAATGTTGGCTTTCTAAAAGAACAAACGACTTTACATTCAGAATACTGTTTTCGGTGGTGGATCAATTGAGGACAGATATGCATGAACCGAAAAAAAATTATTTGGGAAATGTCTTTTTGTGACGGTTAGTGCATAACTCTTGTCAATTCATATCCCAGGTGAGAGATCAGCGTAAGAAGTGAAGTCGCCCATTCGAAATGATCATTTTACTTTACACCACAAGAACTGCAACAGAGGAATGTAGATTATATTCGATGCTGTGAAAGTAAGTCATTACAATTTTGTGATAAGCTGTCTTTTTGACGAGTAGAGTTCTCTATCCCAAGCCAAAGGCGAATATACAAAGACACTTGTCGAAAAACAGTTACTTAAGCAAGTTGCTCAAAAACACAACTTACTCATGGGGCAGGCAACAAACTTCTTTACAATTACGAAGCCTGCGAATAGTCACATTATTATTGAAAATGCCATTCGCAGGCGCCTGCTAATTGTCACATTATTATTGAAAATGCTATTTGTATGCTTGCTAAGAGGACCGAAAGTAAAGCTGTCAATTCGCGGGGCGAAAGCTTTCGCTTTCGCCCCTTGAATTGACATTTCTTTACTTTCGGTCCTCTTAGCAAGCATACAATAGTACATTGAATGACAAGGGGCGAAAGTAAAAAAATTCAACCGTGTGCGAGAGTTGATGCCCGCGCCGAAGGCAAGGGCCTCAATCGCACAGGTTGAATTTTTTTACTTTTGCCCCGAGTCGTTCATACTATTTTTTTTGATACCAACATCGAAAGTTGATACGTATCGCAAACATCAGAACAAAATGTTGAAATATGAAGGCATTTAGCCAGAAAATGCGGGGGTCCAGGGGGCGGCAGCCCCCTTGGTATATCAAAAATTTAATTATTTTGCCATCACAACAACAACACACAGAAAAATTAACAAATAACTAACAAATCATTCAGCAACAAAAAGTATCAACTTCGTATGTTAATTTCAATAAGAGCACTGGCGCACGCTTTATTTCAATTTTGATCGCAGTACACTTATTGACAAGAGTCGACTGTTACATTATGTAGTCGACTTTCGCATTATGTATATTGACTTTCGCTTTATGTATTCTTTCTTTCTCCCCGCTCAAACACATAACTTGCATTTTTTTACTTTCGCCCCGGATTTCGAGGGCGAAAGTATCAACTTTCGATGTTGGTATCTAAAAAAACTTAATACGTAACTCTTTCGGCCTACTCAATCGATACGTAAATAACTATTGCAGGCGCCTGCTAATAGTCACATTATTATTGAAAATGCTATTTGCAGGCGCCTTACAATTATTGGATTGTGGGATTTATTGAAATCCATTACACCCAGATACGAATTAAAGTCAGCTTTCCAAAGTCTAACGTTGTCGTAGTTTTCATCTTCTTTCATTTCGTTAAAAATTTCTTCGCGAACTTTGAGCTGAACCTGCAGCAATTTAACTATTTGTGTAAACCATATCAAGCAACAAACGGAACTCAATTAAGCTGAACAAAATATTTTATACCTATAATAGAATGTTATTGCTACGATCACACAACAATCTTGTTATCATTACAATTCAACCAAAATTTACCCAATCTAATTTCAAGGATTCAACAAAGAAAATATGCTAATTAATACGACTAACTATTACCAATGCACTGAATTTATATAGACGATAATTACAGCCAATAGTGTAGGTTGATCTGAATTGTAATAAATTTATCGTAAGTAACTAATACCCTTGTGACCAATCAATTGTATATTGCATAAACCATTAAATTAATTAGTGGTAGACTTTGTGGTTGTCGATATTTCCCATCGAAGTCTCTGCAGCTGAAATCATTGAAAATTGAAACGCGTCTCGCAATATTGAGAAGATTCGCCCGTATTCTATTACACATATTACGAGAGGAGAAGCATGAGGACATGAGTAAAAAAACGAATTACGTTCCCATGAATGCAAGATTTTTTTTATTTTTTTTCTCAGCATAATGTTATGTAATTTCGTTCTACGTGGAATATAGTTGTTTTCATTTGAATTAGTACTCCTAATAAAATTCTTTATAGCAATGGTTGCGCGACTGTCATAATGAAAGGATGAATTCAAAAATATTTCATCAAAAAAATGGTTTTCTGGCAACCTGATAGTTTTGCGAAATGAAATACCCTCCAAGTCTAATTTTAAACATTTTATTGGTGTCACAGTGCTTTACGATTTTTTACAACAATATTTCATCTATTCACGACATCGACGAAAACAGTAATCAACAAGCTTAGGCTAATGTTTCTTTATGCTTGCTTAAACTGTTGAAGTAAAAGATTTTGCATGAATCTGTTGAAAATACTTTGACCTACGAAGTAACCATTCTATTGTGATTCTATTGTGATACATTTTCCGTCCATTGAAAGTTGAGGGTAAACTGAAGAAATACTTGAGTTGAATATGACATTCTGTGACATTCAAAGTGTGTACGGGCGCGTTATAAAATGAATTTGGAGAACTGTTCTTCATTCGTAATAGATTTTTGCTTCCTTTGGCAATCAACATGGCTCTAATCAAAGTGTGAGGTCTTCTTCAACACTTTTGCACTTGTGCAATAATTCACCTCTGCTCTGTGGATCAGAAGGAATAAATCCAGTGAAAAATGCAATGAAGGAAAAATGATATTTAAACGAACGAGAAAACTGAGGAAAACAAATTCTATACTCAATACCCGTTGGCTGCTAACACAAACATTATAAGCTTATTCGAAGCTCACGATGGACTTCCGAGATGAGAGGTATGTACGAGCTTTTAAATCAAAATCTTTAGATAAAGCGAAGAGTTTCATTTTGCATAAGTATTACTAGTTCATGCATGTCTCAGGTGCTTCGAATAGTGTTGCGTAAATAAGTAAAGTGAGTAAAGTTTTCAAACTTTTCATTCGAAAAAGCTAATTTCGCTTCCGCAAATACCACAGAATTTCATTATTTTCCCCCCGAGAATATCATGTACCTAATATCGTTGTTTTACTACATCAAAGCAAAATGAACGCATAAACTACAATAAATTCCATTACGACAAGAAAAAAAAAATTCTTTCAATTCAACAGATTTTTGTCCATTTTTAATATCCAAGATGCTGAAAATGTTGGCTGGTATCAAACCCAGAGAAACTATTTGCATCGTAAATATGCTGACAATTTGTGTAATGTAAAACTTTTACAGGGAAATAAGGAAAGAATTTCCAGTGAATTGTATGTTTTCTGAAAATAGAAAGCAATGCCTTGAGAAAAGGAGAAAAAGGTAGAAAACAGTTATGTTCGATGATACGAAATATCACATATCACTTTTGCAATTTATACTTTTTTATTATACTGCTGTCGAGTCAGTATCACAGTAAATATGCTTTGAGTATTGTCAAACAAACATTTAAGTAGAGCGTTTGCAAGCGATCGATTGAACAATCTTTCCTCAATTTTCTAATAGTTTTCTTCCGAACAATGTACATACATCTGGTCAGGAAATAGTGTGATTTATGTAGCTTCTTAGAATTGTTCAACATGCTAGAGGTTCGCGGTTCATCTGGAGAAGGATTACATCATCAGTTCTCTTTTCTCAATTATGTCTTATCTATACCGATAGAATATGTCAACAGAAAAATAATTAATTTTTTAGTCTACGTCCTTTAGTCAAACAAAATGCCATTGTAAAGCATATGACCTCAAGAATCAGGAACAGTGATCAGTGTTTCAATCGGCCTTACATCGGCTTGGCGATAGTGAATCTATCTGTAGAGGTTACATAAAATTGAGAAACGAGAACTGATGCCGTAATCGCATTCCGGTTAAGAGTCCTTTTTAGCCCCGTACGAAGTACAAAGGGGCTTATAGGATTACGATGCTGTGTGTAATTGATGGAATTCAAGGCCGACGGTAAAGGCAAAGTGTTTACCTATGTTCACAGATAACGAATCCGCAATAAAAATTTTCTATGTCCGTCACGTCGATATCTTGAGTAAATCAAATCCGACTTCCAAAAAAAAATTCCCCTGAAAGGTAGTTGAAATAGTGAGGCTAAGTTCGAAGATGGGCATATTCTTTTGGGGATATCTACGGGACAATAAACGATGGAAATGTAAATGAAACGGCAAACGATAGGTATTGTCGATACCAATTCAGGAAAAAAGATTCATTAAAATCGGTTGAAGGGATCGTGAGTTATGGCCCTAGAAGTAAAAGGTTACTCGGCCCTATGTGTATTTTACATAGAACTCGAGTAAATTTGATTCGTTTTTCCTAATTTTTGTTTCATTTAAAAAAGGTAATCGAACACCGAGAATGTTGTTGAAATAAATTAAATTTGGGTCCTTGGACTAAGGCCGCTAATAGGGCCCTATGTGTATTTTACATATAACACGAGCAAATTTCATCCGTTTTTCGTAATTTTTGTTTCATTTAGAAGGTAATCAAAGGCCGAATAGAATGTAGTTGAAAAATTTTTTAAATTTGGGTCCTCGGACTGAGGCCAATACTAGGCCCTATGTGTATTTATACTCAATAAATTAAAATTTTAGGGCTAATTGAAATTTTTGTTTCTTTTGAAAGGAACGTCGTACGGGGCTTCGTAATTGCGCTATGTGCAATTTCTAAGATGTACACGTTACATAATAATTTTACTTTCACTATATTAACGGGCGCAATAGGCTTACGATCAAAGTAGGGTTCGTACGGGGCTCAGTCGCAGCAAACGTCTCCGACTGTTCTGATGGCTCGTTTGTTAAAGTAATGATTATTTATGGCATCGAGTGTAAAGTATTTTATTAGGCTATAGAGCGGTATTACGTAGCAAGAAGCATGTTCAAAAAAATGAAGTACAAGATTTAAAACCAATCTCCTATAACTACTTAAGTCTAAAATGAAGTGATAGATCCGACAGTTAAACTGTTGTTATCCTTGCCGTCTGCGAGGGTAAGGCAGAGGCTAGACAAAAAAGTAGAATTGAATGTAGAGAAAACCATAAAAAATATCCACGCAAAGTGTGTATGGTATCGTTAACATTGCTTAAATCAATGATGAATGCCAATGCCATAGTTGTACAATACAGTCAATAGTTAATTTAGGTTAACTATAAATAGGCTATGGGTGGCTCGCTCAAATAATCAAGTAATTGCTGTAATAAATACACAGGCTGCACTTGGTGCTTGCCAATCTTACTGGTACTGAATTAAATTATCATTTGTAAACACTTGCAATCGCTTCCCAAAATCTAAGCTTTGCTTATGAGGTAAAGGTGCCTCGTCAGATCATGACTGTGTATATTTACTATGCTGTAAGATATTTCGTGCTCACTGTTTGATGTCAGAAGTCAAAAGACTACAATCTATTTCAATGAGGCGCCGCACCACTAAATGATCTATAAACCAGCATGACCTTCTGACGGATGTTCACCTGAAACTGAACATACCGAATCCTTGAAACAAAATTACGAAATTGCTTTCTTTAATATCCTGAAAACATCGAAACAACAGTACATCAACATGCAACAGAGCGAACAGAGCAGAAAATATTTCTTATTGAAGATGTAAAAATCGTTTTATGACTCCTTTATCACTGATGCACTCTATAACCATCAACTGATTTTCATATTATTATATACACATAGTGCCACTTGAAATATATTATAAAGGACACAGTGCTGGGAACCCTTAAAAATGATTCATTTTTGTGTAATAAACACTCAAAATAACAACAACACAGACCGAGAAAAGAACTCATAAAATGTGAAACCAATAAAAAACAACAAAATTTTGTCACACACTGAGTTCGTGCAATTTCATTTTGTTTCCATTAGTCGCGGTCTATCACAGAACAACAAAAATATTTCAAATTCCTTTTTAACTTTTTAAAAACAATCTCAACCTCTCCTTATCGCCACAAAACTGAAAATGGTTGCAAGAATATCTAATTGCCTCACGCATTGAGTTTCGTCTCTCGTTTCTTTTTTTTTGTTACTTCTCTGACAGACAATTTTTCGGTTTATCTATTTATGTTGTAGGTCTTCTTGTTAACCTATTGAGTTGTTTTGAGATTTATATGCGTTCGAATTCATAGAAGGTTTTTTTTTCGTTCTCCAGTTGGAGGTAATAATGTGGATATTATTTGTTGACAACAACGGTGTGTTGAATCTTATATAGAATTTTGTTAAGGTATGACCGAAATCCGTATATAAATAGTATGAAGACACCTAAAATGGGTTATAGACTAGTGGAGACCACCATGAGCCTTTACTGTTAATAGATGTCTTCCTACTTTTTTATTATTAAAAACATTGATGGAGACCATTTTCACAGAAGTATATGGCGGCAGTGTTATCAATTGATTTTTTTGTTGTTTCGGATCGTCGGGACAATTTCTTTAAATCGACTGAGTGAATTGAAAATTTATTGACTGGCTAATAGTCCAGTTCAGACAAAAAAAAAGTTTCAAGTTGTATCGAGGCACATCATCTAATTGTTTCCTATGATCTAGTAGAACAATTTTGTAAAAGAAACTGTGTAAAAATTTTCACTCTCCGAGCTGCGCAAAGAAATTACATTTTCTTAGAATTCGCTAAAAATGTTCACTTTTAGCGAATTATAAGAAAATGAAAATTCTTTGCGCAGTCCGGAGAGTGAAATTTTTTTAATACTATCTTCTACAAAATTGTTCTACTAGATCATAGGAAACAATTAGATGATGTGCCTCGATACAACTCGAAACTTTTTTTTTGTCTGAACTGGACTACTGGCTAATGTCATGACAAAATCATTAAATTACAAATAAAAACGAACCGGCGTCCAGGAAATGAGTCAGATTTATATGAACCTTTATAGATGAATGGAAATGAATTATAATGTGCACAAACCGGAGTATATAGCGCAGTGCATTTATAATGACCGGTTGTTGGTTTTGTTTTTCTTTCATTATAACATGCAATTGAAATTTTTAACATTTCTTTTGGCACAACGAATCTTCGTTCGAACTCGTATTGGGCGCTCGTTTCGCGTGCCACAATTCGTTTTATCCATTGATGACCGGGTATATAATGCTAACACAAACGTTAATCACTGTGTGTTTCTTACCGAGTTCATTCGTTTTTCTTTGTATATATTTATATCAAAAAGTGTACAAGTACACTGTGTGTTTCACTTGACTTAACTTCTTGTACCATCTACACTTCATGATGCTCTTTTCTCAATTTACCTGTTCTATTTTCGCGTGATGATCATGATGATACATTTGTTTTTTTGTTCACACAATCAACATACAAAGGGAAAACTGGTTCTCAAGAGATGCGAGTTTTGTGAATGGAGTTCTTATTTAAGCTGCGTTTGTTGTTGTTCGTTTTTTTTTATTAAGTTTCATATTATTTCTTTTCCTTTTGCTTTACATATTAATAATTTCAAAAACTCGTTTTAGTATTATAGCATGTCGATGTTCGGCGTTTTTTTTATATTAGGTTCAGTTTTATTGGAGCAAATGTAACGTCGTTCGGTACACATAGGCCTGACTTATTCGTATTCTTATGTCTCTTTTATTTCATGCATTTGATTTAAATTCAAATTTGATTTTAAATTGATATTCTCATTTTTCAATTTATGAATGTGAACAATCTAGAATCTACAATCTGAAAGGCAGTCGTTGACTAATTGTATGAAAACCGAAATCCTTTGATTTTTTTCAAGCTTCATTCTAAATGATTAACGTTTGGTATACGTTACGATGCCACTGGGACTGGGTGATTAGTTTTACACATTTCGGTGGAGGAGGGGTCATATCTTGCATACCATCAAATGCTGCAACACTTTGTTACATCATGCATTTTTTCTCACACTCTCAGAAATACTAGAAACTTTTCTCCTATATTTTCTAGTTCAACAGTCCATCTGAAGTGTTGCAGCTGGAAAGGAGCTATTGCTCGAGAAAACAGGAATGTTCGAGTTATTGTAATGATGTTCCGGAGATGAAACGAATCATCTGTGACAAATCTAAATAAAACTTCCACACAAGTTCGAGAATAGTTCTTAGACTTTGAGGTACAAGATTTGGAACTTGACTGGACAAATCTAAGAGGCCAGAGACCACTCATGCTTCTTATACTTTGAAGTACTAGATTTGGCACTTGACTTGAGAAGTCTAAAAAAATTAATACAAGTTAACGAATGGTTCTTAGACTTTGAAGTACTAGATCTGTCATTTGGTTTGAGAGGTCTAAAACATCCATTCAAGTTAACGAATAGTTCTTAGAGTTTGAAGTACTAGATCTAAAATTTACTTAAATTAAAACGGGCACATAGAGCTATACATCCATCTTAGTCTTGTACTTCGAGGCCAATACTTATTAAGTGAATGATATTTGTGCGTTAAAGAAAGAGAAACAATATTCTCTAACCACATCCTTTAACTACTGCAAATTTTTGAAGATAGGTAGCTAGCTCTCACTACTTCTGTACACCGACCTATTCACCGTTCAGTTCAAACAATAATTTTAAACGATGACGAAATAATTTAATTAGATCTCATTAAGGCAGGAAGCAACTTAAACACCAGTCAAAAGAAATAATTCTTATTAAAAATTCATTGCACGCCATTTCAAAGAATTTGAGCTGCTCAAAATTGAAATAATTACAATTAAGGAAATCGCACTTCTACGCTGCTATTAAGTTGGAATGCGAGTGTATCTTTGTCCTCACTTTTAATATAATTTTGTTTGATAAAATAATTTGTCTGGTAATATAGAGGCAGGGCATGGAACTATGGTTAATTTGTTTCATTTTATATATAAACCGGCAAATCTAAACGATTTTATGTTGAATTTGTTTTGGTTTGCGATAAGTTAATTTTCTGATTTTTTAAAAGGTTCGACTTACAAAAGATCTGATTTTAAAATTTTACTGATTATCAGTAGATTACAGCAGAGCCTATGTAAATGAGTATGTACATGTATTGTTTGCGATGTTTGCGGCGTGTGAGCCGAAGGCGAACCGCCTAATTTCGCACACATGTATTACTCATTCACATAGGCTCTTCTGTACTGTTCTTTAATGTGTAGGCATCCTGTGCGTAACAATTTTGCATAAAACAGCATTTCGGAACCTTTCCACTTCTAACCATTTTGAACTAAAATTTCATTTTCATTTAGTAGGCATCGGTTGTGCACGCCATTTCGGCTATATTTAGTTGACTTCTTTGTTGTTGTCATTCTCAGTTTCAGTGCAAAATTTTTGATTTTGTTGTTTTAAACTATAAATTCAGTGTGAAACAAGATCATCGAAAAATTTCCGACCATGTAAATGATCGCGCGTAGCATGTAAATCATCGAAAAACCTAACATGTAAGTTTCATTTACATTCTCATCGCAGACAATGTAAATACAACGTACAGGATGCATACACATTAAAATAACTTTACGTGTTACGGCATGTTTCATTTTCATTTACATTGCCTAATCACGTAAAGCATTGTACTTAGGAGGTTCCAAGTTGTGTATTTGATAAGTGGGGTGTTACAGCCCAACCCGAAGGAAATAAGTAATATACTAATAATTATAATATATTTTCAATGTAGCGTGTTGCTATTACAGCCAGTAAATCTGTTACTTCTGAGGCTAATGTTTGATGTAAAGTCATGTACTTCCTCAGTTTTAACAAAAAGTTTTGCTATATCAGAAGGCATGAGTCTCGGCTCATCGTTGTCGATATTGTCGATCACAGATGGCGAGTCGCCTCGAAAATATTTGAAAAGTTTTGCTTTGATGTTGTATGATTAAACTTTTGGAAACGGCAAGCGAAAACCAAATCTTTGAATCTATTACTTCATTTGTGTAAAGTATCTCTAAATGTTGAAATCTCTCACTTGATGTTGTATGATTAAACTTTTGGAAACGGCAAGCGAAAACCAAATCTTTGAATCTATTACTTGTGTAAAGTATCTCCAAATGTTGAAATCTCTCACTTCAAGATTTTCGTCACACACCCGACTATATAAAAGAACACCTCGATGCAAATTATTGTAAACGGTTTTATTCAGTCAATTGATCTTTCTTGTCACTACACTTACCGCCATTACAACATGAAAGCAAGCTCTGCAGGAATCATCTTTCAAAATTCTTGTAGATTCTTCAAAAGTGAATCACTAGTATCACAATACAGATAGCCAAGTCTCTTTAATTTAAAACTAATCTGATTTTAAATTCCCGCATCTTCCTCAACTCAACTCAGCACTGAGGCCATCCCGAGGGGTAACCGACTGGCCAAAATGGTGGCAAATCAATTTCTAATTCCTTTCAGTTCCGTTTAATTACCTCAATTACCGGACCAACTCGTCTAATTGCCGGATTCGCTCTATTTCCTTTCAATTTCTTTGAATTCCCTTTCAATTCCCTTTCAATACCCTTTCAATTTCTAAAGGTACTTCCTGTCAATTCCTTTTATTTCTTTAATTAACGGATTAACACCACTACTTGCCGGATTCGCCCTTCAATTCCTATAATTCCAATCAATTCCTTCAATTCCACGAATTTTCGAAATAATTGCTCGATATTTTCAAATAGATATAAATTTAAAGTCAAAGTTAAACCCTTAAGCATTTTGGAAAAAGAATCATCAGACTATATCAAGAAAAAATTTGGAACAACTATGTTGTCCTACATTTGTGACTCATTTTGTTAGAATCTTTAATTTTTACTCATACTTTTAGAAGAGATTTTTCAATTTCAATTTAGATTAAACCGTCCAATTGACTGCAGTTTTGTTTAAAATGATTTCACATCGCACATCATTGTTTATTTTAGATAAATAGTATTTTTCGTACCAAGTCAGGAAATGACGAAAAACTTTTGTACCGACAACTGAAATACGACATATTTTGCCATGATTTTTCATTAAGAAATGTCAGTTTTTCCCGAACTATATATCGTGCAGGAATAGTTATTTACGTATATGTTGTGGACGGTATATTTTAAGCAATTTCGCGGATTGTAGCGCGAACGAAGTGAGGGCGACAAGCGAAAGTGCCTAAAATAAACCGTCCACAACAGATGCGTATACAACTTTTCATGCTGAGGACCTAAGTTACGAGAAAAATTCCGTAATTTATGACCAAGGCATGAAAAAAACTTCATTTCTTTACGATTTATTGTGCGGGAAAGAAATTACATGAATTTTTCCATGACTATACGATTGATTAATATGGTGAATGTGAAGTTGCTGTCAAGTAAGTTGCTGTGTTTTGTCTATTTCAGTTGTCCGATGCACAAAACGTTGTTCGTACCTCGACAGGAAATGGATTTGTTCAGCACACGTCAGCAAAAGCCAAAGCACTCAATTTTTTGTTTCGCTCAAGTGATCGACATCGTAAGATTTTAGGCTTTTGAAAAGTTGATGGAATAGATGATATTGTCGGTGATACATTTTTTTGTAAATTTGGTTTGAAACTGGAGTTTTCGCATCGGCAATGCCCCAGCCTAACAGTCCCCCGACGAATATTCACTTGTTTGTTGCGGCTCAAACTCTTCCGTATCTGACTCACAAGAATCCTCTGAAGAAGAATCCTTCAGTGTGCATATTTTGAACATAAAAGGACGTTGGACCTGTTCTAAAATGGAACTGATCAACACTGTACACTGTTATTTAAAATTAAAACAAAAAGGAAATAATGTGGTTTTGCATTCGCTGGTCCTTCTTTCCGATAATCACACTTATCAGCATTTACTCTCATTTACTTTCACAATTCAATTACAATTCTCAATTCCATACAATTCCACATATTTCCAGTCAATTCCTATCAATTCCGATCAATTCCATCAATTCCAATTATTTACCGGATACTCCGGCAATTCCTTTGAGGGTGTGTAGTCAATTACCCGAGTCGGTTACCCCTCGGGCCATCCTTTGTTGGATCCATTGTACTTTTCCTCAACCATTACTCATCTATCATTCTTACACCTAATCGTGTAGTTAGCCAGCAGATCACTTTACTTAAATGTTCTATTTACTCAAAAATGGTTTTTTGTAGACTAGGGCAATTGCCTTTTTTGCCCTTACTGAATTTACTGAGAGGTCAACGCCCTACAGCTGGAAATTAAAATTAATCGAAAGATATTGTTTGGTCATTGCTCTGGACACACTCAAAATAATAAATTCATCCACATGAAAAAATGTCAAATTGCAAAAGAACAGCACCAAAGTTTATATTTTTCCAATACCCTCCCTAGCAACCAAACTACAATTATTAAGGTGGTAGATACGTTTATGAATCACTGCTACTTTGTTCGCTCGTGTTGTTGTTGTTGTGTTTAAGCCATATTAAAAATCAGCGTTTCTCAAACTTATTTTCCCCCCTAAGTCGATTTTTTGAGAGAGTTTGGATGCTAGAGAGAGTATTGATTTTTCTCAATCTCCAACTGCTAAGCCTGACTGAAGATTTAATCATCCCTCTACGAAAGTAACAAAATACCGAGAGGAGAAAAAAAAATCTTATCGTAAACAGAAGTCAATAAACCTTCGACCTGTCAATATTCTCATTCGATCGCCGTAAATTTAATTTCAAAATATTTTTTCACAAACGCAATTAGTCAACGTCATTGTGTCACGAAGGATGTTGACTTAATAAAAATTGTACGTAAATAATAATTTGATGACTGGAGAACATGCGAGAGTCACGTTACCAAATTGAATTCAGCAATTTATCTACTTTATCAGTGCATTGACATATTAAATGGTACACACCATCTAAACCATCATCAATCACTTTTCAATGGTAAACATATAATTATAACCCAGACACACTACTGTGTATAAGCATCGCAGAGAGAAGCAGAGCTTGATACATAAATTTAAACACTCCAATGTTGGACGTGATGCATTTAAAACCATACTTTGGGTAGTAAAAACATCACATTGCAAAACATAGCACAATAATATTGGTTTAGTTTGAACAACACCTCAAAATGAATTGGACTCCACGTAAACGTATTATATATGTATATATGAAATGCAGCTCGATTCAACACCCACACTATCCGACACTCACTTGAATCATTCGATTTAATTTGATCGGAAAAAATAGACAGTGTTGTTGTCGGTTTTATTATACCACCAATCCAATCTATATATTATACACTCCTCTCTTGCCCAAAAAGTCTTGAAAATTCGACAAGTCATTACACGTAAGTCAAACGTACAGTGTTATTGATGAGGTATTGAATGTGCATTTGAGATACGGAACTACCACAAGCATTTTCACATTGCTCTTTATATGTCGGTTCATTTAATGGAATAGGAAATGTAAACTGCAGATTGAACGTCTTGTATAAAATTCCATCTTTCCTACATATATCGAATATACATAGCCATCATTCAACATCCCCAAACTGCACTTATGAACAATGTTATACACTGTCTTAACATGCGTATTTATTTCAATACCATTCTGCTTGCATAACAGATTTTTTTTTTCGGGTAAAATCTGTAGAAGTCAATAATTCTCATGTTGTTGTTGTTGCCGTCGATCTACTTACTTAATGTTACACACTGTATGCGCGTATACATACGCTTGAACATTACAGATGTGGATACACATATTCACAACGAGAAAGGAAAGATGAAAAAAAGAAGAAAAGAAGAAAAAAAATTGTCTCCACTTTATTGCAATATACTCGTAATAACGTCGACGTCATAGTTTCTTTGGAGATAGCCAGGTCGCGTACGCCCGGTACGCCAGGCACACGACCCGAACTCAAAACAGAGTATATATACGCTTAAACCCATGCACAAATCCCGAATCCCTACCATCGATGTCCATTCTCATCGTTCGTGTATATGCGCACCATACGGCCTCGGTAAACGTTCTACACTCGCATTCGATTTAGTTCGTGTTACGCTCTATAGTGATGATGACGTTCGTACCATCGTGTAATCGCGCGTGATTCTCATATGTGTTTTAATAGTAGAATTGAAATTCCTTTTTGGATTTTAAATTATTCAAAACAAAAACCGAAAAAAAACGTTGAATTGAATTGGAAGTGTAATTTGATGTGAACTTATAATCTCATGACGGACTTTGATTGAACTGTAATGGACATGAGCTTAAGACCGAATTAAAACAACGGAAAACCCGAATGGAACTTATAGCAGATGAATGAATTGTTCGAACGCGAAAAGTTTAAAATCGAAATAAACAATATTACACAAGCATATCCTAAACAACTACATAATATATGAGTTCTTGGTTGTTCTGAAAACGAGGAAAATTTGAGGATATATAATTCTGTACGTCGGTGTGTGATATGTCATTTATTTGGATTACCAGTGATGAAAATTAATGTTAATTCCTATTTAGTTGTTTGTGCTAATTAAGGATTAAAGCGAAAGTGATCCTTTTCATTGTTCGGCTCAACGATACACATAAACATTCAATGTGCGTGTATAAATACGCATTATGTCTTTCATACCGAAAAGAAAATGATGACAAGAGATTTTTATTTTATTTTATTTTTTTTTCGTTTTTTTCGGTCTTCTATAACACAGTCATGAGTCGTGGGGTGGATGAATAAAATAGAAGAAAAATACTGAAACCGAAGAAATAAATATATAGAACGGCACATTGAGGAACTTATGATTTTCGGGAGAGCTATAAAAGAAAGTTTCTAATAATAAAACGAAAGAAAAAAAAAATTCGAGACGATGATTCTTAACACAGTATTGATGTTGTTAAGGGTTAGGTTTGCGAGGGATGTTATTATTGCAAACCAAACCGAGTGATTAATGGATTGTTTACATTATCAGAACCAGTGAAATGAAAATCATTATGAACGAACAAATTTTACAATTTTTTTTATATTTTCTAAAAATTTAAAAACGGAACTTTCGCTAACATTTTCGTTTTCCTTTTCTCCGAGCAAATAGAACATTTTTAAAGAGAAATTACAAAAAACTGTTGAGTTATGCTGTTATGTTTGATTCTGTGTAATTAGTGAGTCTACTGATAAAACTCTTGTTCTGCTACAATTAAACTTTCAACGAAAAGAAAACTAGCAAAAAAAAGGAAGAAGAAAAACAATCGGCACCTAACTTTCTATCCGGAAAGGTTGCGATTCTATAAGTACAATCCAAACATTTTTTTTTTCATTCAAAAGCTTTTTGAAGTAAAAATCAAAAAAAAAGAAAATAAATTTTTTGCTGTCCGTTTTGTGCGGTGTATGTTGTTATGTGTTGGCTGTGTGGAACATAAATTTCCTCTCATCTGCTATGCGCTTTTATTGTTGGCGCAGTGTCTGATATTTGGAGATAATACTTTTTTTTGTCCATATATTTGTACTATCCTCGAACTGGCCAGTGTACAACTGTGTTGTTATTTTCATTTGTGTTGTTGTAATAAATTTTCTTATTCACTTTTTGTTGTGTTATTTTCTGGGTGAATATAATTTTAGTGCAAAAAAAAACAACAACCAAACGTTGAACAAAAAAGAGAATATAGAACCGGAGAAGATTTATCTGTGATTTATAACCAGGCTCACTGTTCTCGACTTTAACTTGTGTACATTTCTGTGTGTGTGTTATCAAATCCGGAGTGTTTTACAAATTTTCCGGCGAAATATTTGAGAAAATAAAAAATAAAAGAACGAAGAAGAGTTAAACGTGCTTGGATATTTGTCAAACAAACGATCAACAAAATCAATGTACCATTCACAAGTAGACGAGAAAAACGAGATATATAAGTTGCAAATCGTATTGTGAAAGATAGAAAACGCAACGGGATAAACAAAAGACTTTTTTTTAAAAAAAGCATGAAGCTAAACATGTGGAACGTGCCAAAGCTTACATGTTCTGATATTTGTGATAAATTTTTCTCGTAGTTTCCGAAAGAACTTTTTTTTCTTGCTTTTCTGCTGTTGCAAAGATTAAACCGTTCTCTATTACAATCCGACTGATATACCAGAACGTATATGTATGTCACATAAATCGTGTATCTTCATATAGAGACGTGGATTTGTCATAGAATTATTTATGTTTTTATTTTTTTCACATAATTCAAAAACCATAAAACGGATATATAGCTCAATATAAACTCAACTTTGTGTTGCCGTTGTTTTTTTTTACATTTAAAACAAAAAAGGATATTGTGTGTAAAACATAATAAAATATATTTTTTATGTGCAGTGTGTGCGTTGGGGATTCATTTATCATAACGAAAAATTTGTGAAAAGTATTTTATTCCCCGGGATACCCGAATAAAAATAAAAATTTATTTATTACAAAACGAAAGAAAAAATACGACAGAAAATCGATGATAAACAACCACATTCTGATGGATAACAAACGGATTAAATATCAATTCAAAGGTAAATACAGCATTTAGAGGTTAACCACAATTAATAATATTATAAATTTGATATAGAAGGCAATGTGTCCAAGACCATCCGATCCAATAAGCTAACCCACAATTATAGGGTTGTAATAAAATACGAAATCTTTAACTGACCGTAGACGATTTCTCTGCCATACCGCACACTTGACTGCTACCATTTATATGTATTATAATCCTTTGACCATATATGAGACACAAATTAAGAAAGGACGTGTTAAAGGGTTAACTATCCTCGTATACCGGCCCCATCATACATCATGTCCCAAACTAAATGTAATTAAGCAATAAAATCGTTATTATCACACCAACCCCGACACAAAAATTAACGTTTCACTGGAGAGATAATCGAATTTGAAACTCCTACGCCAAGTTAAATATTTATCAGAACACGCAATCTGTCCAAAAAAAAAATTTTCTTCTGAAAAATGTGGAAAATGTTGGAAGATTTTGTGTAATGTTTCTGAAGGACAATTAGTCATTATAAATATAATACTTGGAAAGTATTTTGTAATCTTCCTATACACCAATTTCGCACCATATAGTCAAAACATCGAAAACTGCTACCCGAAACACAATTCAGCGTATCTCTAGATGTTGTGTACATATATAATACGAGAGAAACGAAAATAAGGTCATGAACTTTAGCGAAACTTATCCATTGTTCGTAATTTTGTGATGAATTCCATCTAATCACCGACACATTGGTTCGCCGTCTCGGGAGGGGTGATGATGACTCTTCTGATAAATGAAGATGTTGTGATGACTGTAATTGAAACAGGAAGGGATGTGATCCCCCAGTACATAAACCGAAAATATAGACTTTCTTGAACGTAATATTAACCTGCATAAAGGTGGGTATACGTATATCTATGTATACACAAAGCAGACCTACTCCAGTAAAATAAATTGAAAATTTAAAAATCAATTTCGTTCAAAAACATTCCTGTGTGTGTTTTCAGGCCAAAGCATAAAGAAAGACGAGGGAGTGAAAAAGAGAGGGAAAATGGGTTTGTGATATTGGCATTGAACATTCAGACTGATCTTATCTTTTGATAACACGTTTTTTTTTTGCCCTTCCTTCTGCGTGGAATGGCTTATGAGTGTGTTCTTGTGCAGCATGAAAAAATATATATTCCGATCGGGAGGGTTAGAAAAGTTAAGGAATATAAATTGATTGTGCCCTCTTCCTTTTTCTCGGATTCAACTGACACAATAATGCTGTAATATAACAACGCCGTTTATATCTGTACGGTCTGTTGTGTGTGTACCATACCATACACGGGACCCATACGAAGTGAGGATATCCGATATTCTAAATGGAATATTTTTTTGTTGTTGTTGGACATAGATGTGTTCGTATGTAAGCATAGGCATTTTTATTTGACATTCGTTCAATTTATTTAATGGCTTTGCACACCCTATCCCAACATTAGTTTGTTTAATAGGTTATTTGCTTTTGACCTTGACAAATATGTTGTGTAGGAAAAGAATAGGACACATTTTCCTCGCTACTAATTATTATTGCTTCGGTTTAATTAAATGTTATGTGGTTGGAAGGTTCTGTACCCGAAAATAATTAACGAAAAAGTTTGGATATTGGAAGAGCAGTCCATGGGTGAATTAATGGATTATGTTGATGCAGTTTCGTTGATTTTATTCCATTAATTATCACTAGGCGACACCTTACCGTTTTTTTCACTGATGATGGTGGCATAGTCGGTCAGATAGTACTCGATGTCCTGAGCATCCAAAACACACATTCACAATCACTTCACTTCAATTCTTCTTAACGGCAATCGTATCACGGAAAATCACGTGAAATCTGTTACTTCCATTGTTTGAAGCAAATCGAGAGTTTGATACAAAATCTTTTACTTCAATTTGCTTAACATTCAATTTGCTGTATAACAACACACCAGCCAGAGCTCATTGCTCTTTGAAATTAGAAAATCGATGTTCGAATCTATGATCGAATTATAAAATCTGTTTGGTCAGCCCTTCCAACCGGACTTTGTCGAAAACCTGATTAGGACCAACGGATATATGTGTTTTATACTCAGAACACCGACCCCTCATCTAGGGCACCATCAGTTCGAAAAGTTTAAAATTGTTGCCAAGTGTGTTTTTGTGCAGGTAATCAAATAAGGTTGATTTCATTCAAAAATTGACAAAGCCTCACACATGCGTTAGATGTGCACTGTACCATCGAATAAGCGACCCTTGTACAAATTACGAATGGAAACTTCAATGAATTGAGTTATTTTTACGTGGCTGAAGCCTTTCAACTAGAGTGTCAATTAAATTCATTACCACGTTGCTATTCAAATTCGCAACATTAATTAACACATATGCAGCTGGGTGCATTGCGTTACAGAATGTAGACGAGGAAAAAAAATATTCTGTTCGATGCAAACATGTATACAACATAATACCCGTCTGTTGTAATACTCTCTTTTTTTGCACCATATCCATTAGAAGATCATTACAAGTGCACTTAGACCTGCGTTATAATGTTAAGTGAGGTACTCAATATTTTGCTATTTATTATACGCGTTGGTAAATTGAAAATGTAATGAGTACGTTTTGAACGTTATATACGATCCTTTAGAGAGCATCCAGCTTCCATTTTATACGTCTATCTTACTTTATTAATTTCGTAATTAAACTTTGGAAGTTCATTGACTGCAACTGGTTATGTGCTTGTTCGTTGATTGTAACTATTCGTGCATTCATCGTAAATTGTTCTGAACAGTTTCCTAATGCGTTGTTGTTGTGTTATTAATGCTAAACATGTCCATTGCACAATTTACTCACAAATAATAATTGGCGGAATATTTTTGCCGAACATTTTATCGATACGTTTAAATACACCATCCGCAGAATTATTCTCAATTTAATTGAAACGCAGCCAAAAACTAGGATTATACACTCGCTAGAAAGTTGTGTCATAGATTTTCCGATTTCGTATCCATAATATGCAATGCAGTCCCGCACAAACGTAGTGTCAATGACCGAATAATTTTGCCACTTATTTATCTCGGGACTACCTAAATAATCATTGTGTGTATGCTAATGCAATTTCAAGAATTCCCCCATGGATTTGGCTTCGGGCCATAATTATGCTCAATTCTATGTGGACCGCAACGGATCCGTTAATTAAGTTGGGGAATGTGTAAAATTTCCGCTCATCATCTCATCGTGCCATTTTATCGTGTCGAATGTCTGTACACAGTCGAATAATAACGAAATTTCCGAATGATTTCATTTTAAGTGCATCCTTATGTCATACACTCTTTTACTCGTGTTCTTCCATTTTATATCAAACTAAAAGCAATATAAACTTCCAGACGCCAACTTTGACACGAAATCCCATTGTCTTTTCCACTTCCATTATTATACATTTTGAATATGCCTTCTCGCTGGCTGACATCAAAAATTGTCCCATTCTCCGAACACACAATTTCATTACGAACACCATATCATCATTATTTTATGCTTCTCTCTGTCCCTCAACTTCTTAAATAAAAGTTTGCTGTTGTGTTTCCTCAATTCCCCGACACTGTTATGTTCGGTATGATGTTTTGTTTACAAAATTTCAACTTTAAATTTCGCATACTTTTTTCCATCTCAAAATTGAATTCGTCGCGATCAGGTTATGATGTCGTATACGAACGGTTTTCCTCATAACTGGAGGGTGGCAGTTTTTGGTATGGTCGGTTTTTATTTTTGTGTTATGCATTCATTCCACTGCGAAAAGACGAGATAAAAAAAATTGGCTAAATTATTTACCAGTGACGCCAAAGTTTTAATTGCATTCTCTCCCTTCCATTCATTCGGGAACTTATATAAATTTCAAACGACTTGGTGTTTAGTTTTTGTGTCGAAAAGAAACTTAAAATTTTTTTCTTTACAAAAATACGACCATCCGTGTTATTAATGCCTTGACTTGAGTTCTCCATAGCTTTATACTTACTTACTAATGAATAATTTATATTCTATTGGGTGAAATAAATTTTCCAGGTTATTGTATGACTCCTTGTTCGTAAGGTGTATTCTATCTCACGTCAGCTTACCTAACCGTGGGTATCGTTACGCCAAATACAAATTTATTTATTTTTTCCCCGTTACACTCGTCTGATGCTGTTCAAAGTATCTTACTTTCAACACAATTCTTCATGGTAGAAAATGAAGCAAATGTGAATTATTAGAGCATTGTATGGTAGTTTTATATATGCATCCATCCACTGACTCTGTGAGGATAAATTCTTATTCACCTTAGTTAAGAGCACAAGCGAAAAGATGAGATAGAAATTCAAATTTCCGTCTGATTTTCTAAATGTTTTATTCATATTTATTTACCTTTTTCCCCGAAAAAGAAGAAGAAGTAAATTCCCCATCTGAACGGCTGAGATATGGCGTTACATCGACCGAACGAACAGTCTTCTATGGATTCTATTGTTTTTTTTTTCCTTCAACTTGAAATAGAGATGTATATAATAATAGAAACACATCGAAAAAGCGGAGTGAAATAGGTTTTCTATTTCCATTTTCGGTTTGGAGTTCTTCTTCTTCTTCTTTTGTATTTATTTTTTTCCACCCCATTCAGAAAGGATTGTGTTTGTAAATGAATTCGGAAGAAGATCCTTCCGGAACGTTGAGGAATGGGCTTACGAAACATCTTCTCATTTGAGATTAGATTTTGATATCTCCAGAAAGGTATCATTCAAATTAGTTGGAGAGTAAATTCAAAACGAATATTGTTAGTGTGGGGATGTTGGGAATTAAAATGTTATTTTTGAGACGATAAAGTCAGATTTTTGCATTATGAGAGTAAGAGAAAAATACGCCTGTCACTTCTGAGAGTGACTACAGTCGGACGGAAAATCTTCGATATATAAATTTAATTGGAAGTCAAAAGAGAACCGTAATCACGAAAGCAATTTCAAACTCGTATTATGTTCGACCACACTCTTGAAAACATTCTTTCAGAGCTCATTTATTTTCTCCACTTTTCTGGTTTTCCATTGCATTTTGATGGGATCTAAACGTTTATTTTTATTGGCACGTGTAATGGAAATTCATGACTTGAATATTTTCCACGATGGTTCGTTTAAAGTTAAGCATGTCCATGGCATTGATATACTCTCCTGTGTGTAGTGATATTTATGTAGTTATTGTTGGTGGCCCTAATGTCTTTTTTTCCACCCTCTCTACAGCCACTACTTGTGAATCAAACCTTTCAGTTCTTTTCGTTTGGCAATCCTTGAAACTTCTTGTTAAACACTTATTGGTGATGTGATGAATACTAACTGATGATAAACTATTTTGTATGAAATATACGTATAGCCGATACAGAAAGAACATTCTCACTTCTTGATGGCTTTAGTTTCTTTCAACAGAAAATTCTTTATATCTTAAAGTCTCTTTCATTCAGTGGCAGCATTTGCTGTAGGTATAGAATTTGGCACAACAAAAATTGTAACGAAATTTTTTGTTGTTGTAGCATCCGATGCAATTTATGGATGTTGATATCGCAAACAAGCCAGCCCCATAGAGCAGAATTTAACCTACTTACATTCACGTATTTCATTGTTTCATTCAATATTTATTCGATTCATACTATTCGTGAATCGACACATAAACATTGTATTGCATTGGGTGTGATACAGAAAATAATAAAAAAAAAAAAAAATTGTAAAATCGTCAAATACTCAAACGTATAATATATACAATAAAATACCCTGCTGACATGGTGTTTTTCCTCTCGCTTCTCCAATAAAGCGCCATTGAGTTATTTAAATAAAATAAAATTTATTGGCTAATATATCAAGTAACGGCAATAAGCTAAGCGTTTTCACGTTTTAAGGGGTAGCAGCGCTTAGCAGAATATATATATGTGTTTTCTAAATAAATTGTGTTCTTGTTGCGATTTGCTCTTTTTTGCGTTAGGATGGAGCGTTGGATATATATTATGTTACTGTATTGTGAAGGGAAAGAGAATTTGCGGTAGTGATACACATTACACCTTGCTGAATGGGGTAACCATGTACGGTAAAAAGTTTTGTTTGCTTGCGGCTAGAAAACGTCTCATTACTGTCTCGTCCAAATCATGTTTTTTTAACATTTTCTGGCCGCAAGCAATACCTCACTGTCTTGCTTGGATTTGTTTTGTTCGACGTGTGAGATGTATTAATTGCCTTCGACTCGAAATACAAATTTCCTCAACAAAAAATATCCCAGCAAGACAGTATGTATTGTAGTAAATATCTAAATGCAGAAAGAAGACGTGAGTAATTAACGAATTATACGAAAAATGAAATTTCATTGATTTAACGTCATTTTGAGCAGTCTATGTAATATAATGGGGATGATCGAATGACTGAACCAATATCTGCCTTAATATTGTAATCAGGGCAAGAATCAGGAACTATCTTTGGGAAAGTATTTCCTAAATTTTCCTACATTCTACTGAATTTTCCTGTATTTTACGGAAATAATTCTTGGTGAAAATTCAGGAAATTGTAGCAAAATGCTTTTTCAAAAATTAGTCTCCGATTCTAATTGAATCAAAATTTCCAATTTATTAATTGTTGATAGCCGTAACCACATTAATTATAATGCCTTCCCGTATCGTTTAACAACGAAACGCTGTCTTATCATTAGTTAAAGCCAAACATTTTCCAAACCTAATTTCTATTTTAACGCTTCAATAAATTATCGTTTAATGACCCCACGAGAGTCCCTAATAAACAAACATTTCCACTTAAGCTCGCATCCAAAAAGTAAAATATAGTTACTCAATTATATTTTTATGTCAACAGAATGCCATTACGTAATTCTCTCTACCTGTTGTTCACTTATATATATTTGTATATATACACATCGAGCCTACACACAACTTTCGATCCCCCTCTATATTAAAACAAGAACAGGTAGAAGAAAATTAATGTTAGGAAGTCGTTTATTAGATGAAGTTTAATCGCAAAACATTGCTGACACATAAAGCGGATATATTCTAACATAAATGTTGATTTTCTTTATCGACATTATGTGTCCATATCATGCGCCAATAATTATATAACAACATAAACAATCATTTCAAATTAATTGTGTATAGTCACCAAGGGTAAAAGGTAACATAGAGAGACGCACAGTGGAAACAATGGGGCAGATGTGTATACTTAAACGGCACGTGTTGCACTGTTTTAAACTATAAACTGTTTGCGTAGTTTATATAATAAGATCAAGCAACAACAACATCATAATTGTTAAAGATATAGTCGCAACCCTTTTATTACCGACGTTAATGTAATAATAGCCAAGTCTTTTAATGATACCATGTAAACCGCTTCATTATAGCATCCTTCAATTACCAATAATTATGTTCAATACGACCAACAAGAAAAACGCCAGAGAAAAAATTCATTTCGTAATTGAACGTCGAAAACAAGAGAGACAATGTATTTGCATACATACTCATGAACACGACGCTATTATTTTAATTACTGGTCATTTGGTCAACCAATCCGTCGATCAATCAATTTTCATGTGAAATGTGTTCATATATGTAATTACACGATGTGATAATTGTTATTGAGCAGCCATGAGCTAATACACATTTTCATAATCCGATTAGCACGCTTCCTTCAATACCTGTCCAGTCGTCGCTTTTTATTTTATTTCATTAATAAAAAGGTCCTTCACAAAAGTTATTCTTTGTCCATCCAGACGATTTGGAGTGTGGATGGAGTTAACTGACCGAACAAAACCCATTATGTACCAGTTGTCTTAAAATCGTTGTGCAATATCACCATTCAATAAACATTAGTAAATGACACCTACTGTTGGTCTCTCTATTGAATTTAATTATTTTCGATTTGAATAATTGCTAAGAGTTAGTGTGGGTAGTTTGAGGTTAAATGCATGTAAGTAACGGAAACGATATGCAATCCAACTTCTGTGCGTTGGATGAAAACAAATTTGAAGTTCCTTTTAACAATGTACAATACAGATAGACAACTCGAACAAAATCAGCAAAATACGGTGAAAACGTTTCACAAAATTTAAAAAAAAATCGTTCGGATACTTGACGATCGAACCTACTACTTCATTTGTTCTAAGTATTTTCAAACAGATTTAAATAAAATCTTTCACTTTATTTGCTTCAACATTTACTTTGTTATCACTCGAATCTACTACTTCAGTGGATACTTACAACCAGATTGAAACAAAATCTTTTACTTCATTTGTTTCAACATTTACTTTGGTATAATAAGGAGACCGACGTTAGTTAGATCTTTTTCCTCATTGTCGATAACAGATGCAATGATTGATGAAATTGACATAGATTCGTATATACGTTGCTTGGAGAACATAAAACTTATTCTAGACGTTGCACGAATTCGGTAAATTGGTCAATTTCAATAGTAATGTTACCGCAATATACACAACATTTTATTGTTGCAAAAAATCATTGGTCCTCTAGCCGGTGACAATAAGTAATAAAAGAAAATAAACAAAAAGTACAAATGAAACCTACCACCAACTGCTGTATTTGTTTATATTCAAAATACGAGTCAATAATATGCCGGTATTATTACACTTGGTCTCATGCGACGATATTTCTTTCCCTTCTTATACATAAGAGATACATGCCTGCTAACAGCAATGAAAAAAAACCCAAGGAATACTCAAAATAATTATCCGTTTGCATGGGTATGGGATTATAAATATATTAGAAAAAAGAACAAAAACTAAAAATAACCTTCGTTCATCGTGGGTATGTGTTATACATATAGCTCTTCACTGCGTTGGGTTATTTGTATTTATTATATCGGTTGGCTGCAGTAATTTGACTCGGAAGAAGGTCAAATAGCATATCGACATGCGATCTTTGCCGTTTTGTTTCGTTTCTTTCGCTGTGTAAACATAGCATATATAATAACGATGCAACTTCTTTTATTTCAACTTTTTTTTTTCTTTATAAATGTTTCATTACGTTACTTGGCTAGCAAGCGTACACCTGTTAAAGGATTTTAGCGAGAATATTGTAGTGGCTTGTCTACACTACTGTTTTGAACACGTTAATTGAATGATTTTTTTTTGTTAATACAGAGAAGGAATTATCAGATCCATCAATTACAATCCAAATAATTCGTTCCACATGCGTTATCAGATGAGTGAAATATTACTATACGTACGCATGTGTATGTATGGTAGCTGTGGAACGAATAATATGAATTGGAATTGAAATTGTTGGATTTAATATGTCCATGGGCGTATTAATTAGCAAAGAACTGTCTTCAGTATACAAAATGTTCGATTTTAACGACTCAATTTTCGTAATTTTAATTGTGAAAAGATTTTTTTTATCGACCAATAAATCACTTAAATAAAATCTCAACTGAAATAACATCAATTAATATCTTCAAACATAAAATTTGCCCGTCTAGACCAGTCTGCAGTAATGTTTTAATTGTCGAATTAATTCTTTGTTTAAAGGTCACCAAAATTTTATATTGTTGTCTTTAATTGAAACGCTGTAAATACCAGAGATATAAAGATTTGTAAAAGGATTATTTAACCTTGATATCAACAAAATTGTATTTTAAAATTGTCACTTTCGTAAATTGAATTATGTAGACAATTTGTTAATCGAATATAATACGCTTGACAAGCCCAATATGAATATTATACCGAAACGCACTAAAAGAGAGAGAGAGACATTAATCCATTCCATAAAATGTATTGATCACCGTCTTAATGTAATAAATCATAAAAATGTATATGACTCCTACTTCTCATAATTCAATTACAAAATCGGTTGCGAAACGAATAAAAAGAAGGGAAAAAAACAGTGCGCTCTGTATACCCATACCCATGAATCAGCTTGAATTTTTTTTTTTTAACTCAGCACTTATGTCAATTACTAGAATTGGCTTTGAAAAATTGTAATGTTGTTCTATCCTATATTCGGATAGGTCAGATTTCAAATCATTTCGGAAACAATTAAATGAAGAGCGAGCTTAATTGAAGAGGATTAAATTTCTGCGGTTACATTCGTAGCATATGACGTTGAGGTAGACAAAATTGCTAAATCACTTACCTTAAACTTCGTCCAACCACTGTAAATATTCCATTGAAATCATCGTAAAACATCAACAGTGAATAAGACTGTTAAGTGGAATGGTAGCTACCAAAATATTGACCTCACAGAAAGCATATCATCGAAAGTAAAGTCCTTGGTTACATCCACTTCCATATGAATTTATTGTATGAGCTAACATAAATCAAAATGCATACAGATGCGACCGAGCGAACGACTACAATATATTTCTCGAGTGAAGTTTCCATTCGATCATATTTGGCTTGTGCTATTCATTACAATCACTTCCAAACACTCGGTAATGCACACTGATTTTGTAAATAAACGTGACAAAGTGTTCAAAGTGAAATTGCAAATTAATTTTCATTTCAATTCAATGTTATTTACATATTCTGTGCGACCGAGCCATACACAATGCATCGTGCACTGTACACCTTATAAAACATTTGAATATTATGCTGTTAAATTGCGGACTGGGTATAGGTGCTTCCATACATGCCAGAGTAAAGTTAGGAAAACAACTGCTAATGCAGTTTGATATGGATTGAAAATGTGGAACACTGAAATACACTTCATTTTGGTGTTGTTTTCCGAAACTGAATGTCATTTCGGTGGAGGCTGATATAATAAGCATTAGATACAATTAACCATTCTATTTCGTTGCTCAAGTGTAAATAACATTCTTCACACTAGTACCATATTTCTAACCGTATTTATTAGACGAGTAACTTTAGTCAATTGTCGTATGTAAAATATGACTGAGATTTTCCGAGTGCAGTGCTGAATATGCAGTGAAGATGCAATCAATCATTCAGTCAGATTGAAAATTTTAATTTATTTTCCAACATTTGTAAGTGCATTTCACCTAAAATATAGAACGGGAGAATGTTTTCAATGTAACTGCATCGCACAGCAATATTGCTTGCATTAAGAACAAATTTAATTTATTTTACCTCTCTTATGCCTCTAGAACTATATAAATTTCGATTAATTTCTTGTTACGTAATAGAGAATATTCACAAAATTCCATACTTTAAATGCAACATTGCAAATACGCTAAAGCAATTTTGTAAATTGAAATACTCCTAAGTACCTAGTGGTAGTACCTTCTCAGTCTCGTGTATAATATAACGAAAATTCTGAAAATTATACTCTTTCACTTAACCGATAATCCTTCGATTTTCGATTGAATTTAATGATATTGGAACTTGAACATTTCTTGTGCTGCTATTCCATGCACCACACTATGCGCCATAAAGCTATACTTGACTATTATTCTGTGTTTTTGAATCTGTGAACACATTATATTTTCTCAGTAAATATTCTAAAGACATAGAGACCAAGATTGCATAGATAAAATCCTTTTAGTGTACGGTTGGAGTATAGAGATTTTTGGAAATAACCATTACGAAGCAAGATAATATTTGATGAATGTTGCTATCACTGAATTTTAATATCTTTCAATTATGCATAAACAATAGAGTAATAACGTAAGAATCCCACTTGCAACCCGATGACTGATGTCGGTTACACGAGCCAAATATTCTATGAATGGTGTCATTCTTTCCATAACAATGGACATCGTTAGAAAGATTCTTTTGCAAAAAATTCTTCGAAGCTTGTGTGGCTGGTGGAAGGTGATCGAAAACCAAAAACAAGCACTTTTCTAACGGAAATTTTTCCGGCTACACGAAATGTACAAGGTCGTGTGAGGTGTCATTAGAAAGGTAATTGCATGTATTTTCGGGACAAATAGTCGTTAGTAGTCATAGAATACAAAGGAACCGTCAGAAAATCCGCCGAAATAATCAAAATTTTACCCATACTTCCAACTACTCATAACTCGTCGTGAATGAACTTTATACCCATATAAGACTATTTGCCCCGAAAGTACATTCAATTACCTTTCTAATGACACCTCACACGACCTTGTATGTTTCGTATAGCCGGAATAATTTCCAGAAGAAAAGTGCTTGTTTTTAGCTTTCACAGCCAGCACCACAAACATCGTCGAAGTTTTTTGAACATGGTTTTTGCTTCTAGGGACCAATATCTATCTACGCGCAAGAATTTGTTTTTCTCAACGAATGTGTTCGATTTCCATAGGTCGTTTTTCAAAAGAATACCTCCATGTTTCAAGAACATTCGATGTTTCATTCGATGTTAGACCTCTTACATCGGTTTATGTAAGCTATCAGTGATAACAGTAATATTCTACTGCACTCATATGTTATCGACGAAGACGTAAAAGATAAACATTGAGCTCTGGCTTGTGTTCTCTTATAGCAAATTGTGCGCGAAATCGGATGAAGTAAAAGAGTTTGTGGCAACTTCAGAAAATATCCAAAACAATCAAGGAGTAGATTTCAACTCATCATCAAGTTCAAAGTAAACATATTCTAAAAGTCTCGCTCTAAAATTCATAGACACAGAACAAATGCGTTCAAAGTGTCTTGTGGCTTCCGGTGGGTCGCCTTTAAACATCGAAGTCGTTAAAATGTTCATTTTGTTGATTGTTTCTAAAGTTATCACGAACACCGTACAAATCAGTAAATCTGCTGCTTCATTCTGATATTTTCTTCGATTTACTACAAAATCTTTTATTTCATTTGATTTAACATAATATTTGCTATAATAGAACACACGCCTGATCTAAATTATCATTTTTGTGTTGTTGTTGATAACAGATGACATTATTATTTATTTACTCGTACGGGTTTTCGATTTACAAACGTTAATAATTTCTACACTCGGTTGCAAACCAAATTGCACTTAGTCAATTAGAAAACAATAACGGCCAGTGATCCTTTGGAAAGGTTCGATGTGACATCGGGAGTTCCATTGAACAGGAAACTTGGCATGTTGTTCTTATTGTCGTTGCATTCCATACCAATTGATTGTAGGCGATGACAAATGTAGCCAAGGGATCCTTTGGAAAGGTTCGATGCGATATCGAGAGTTCCGTTAAATAGGAAGGTTGACTATCATCTGTACTGCACGCTACATCATTTGATTTCGTTTGTAATCGTCGCCGGGAGATCCAATGGATAAGTTCGGCGCCTTGGTGATGATTTTTCCAACAGATGACATAACATATTATAGATATTTAAGACAATGTTGATCAAGTCTTAAACCTGGAGAGTGATTACGGAATCAGTTCTCTTTCCTCTATTCTATGTCAACTCTACCGATAGAGTAAAATTCATTATTTCACTGATAGATGTCGCTACAACAGAAACATAATTAATTTTTTACTCGACGGATTTTAATCAAATAAAAATATCCGGAACAGTAATCAGGTTTTCATACGATGGCATTTTATTTGACTAAAATCAGTCGAGTAAAAAATTAATTATTTTTCTGTTGACATTAGTTTGGTTGCAACGACATCTTTCAGTGAAAAAGTGAAAAGTACTCTATCGGTAGACTTGACACATTATAGAAGAAATAAAATTGATGCCGTAATTCATCTCAAAATTTAAAACATCTATTTATATCGAAGACTGTGGCGCTGGTACACCATTCAGCTGTTTGAAACTTTGCCATTCGTTATGAATCCTGGGCTGACACTCTTCCATTAGTCGTTAAATGACTATAATCCCATGCTTCATGGGACACTTTAAAACTAACACATAAATAATTGATCCTACTCGTTTTATTAAAGAAAAAAAATGTTTTTCTCGTCTTTTTCAGGATTATCACCGAAACTCAACGAAATGACGGAATTAAAGAGCTTAATGTGGACTTTAACATTCATTTGTACAGGTGAGTTTTAAATTACTTTTTTTTCTTCCTTTTCTTTCTTTTTAACCTGTCGTCGCGTAAATATGTTTCTAATCGGATTTCACACAATTTCCTCGTTTCGGTTAAAGGAAAAAGTATGGAAAAAGTTTTCCCTTGCTCGCGTCACTGTGTATGACTCTGTATACATTTGGCTATTTTTTCTTTTCAAAAGAACTCTCTCTGTATTTCATTTCTTGCATTTAACTTTTATATAAAATACTTAAAAACTTTAACCTTTTTTGAGAATGTTTGAACTTTGTGTTAAAACGCTAAAAAGCCGAGAAAGTTTAAATGAAATATAAAAAATGAAAAATTGGAGAAAAATAATACCGCTCCGTAGCCGCTTTATAATCAAACCATTACGCTCATTGTACAATGCATTTAAAAAAAATGAAATTAAATTTTCCACCGACTTAGTGCTCCTAATTTTTCTTGTCATTTTCGAAAGCGTTTAACAGCGACCATTTTCTCCGAGACTACACGCTCGCTGACATTTGCCTTAACCCAGAAAATATATGAAATAATAATAAGAAAGATGTTATTCATAACGCCATTATCAAAGGCCATAAATTTCCCGAAATAACATGTTTTGCCGGACAGGAATAGGGGGATCTAAAACCGCACAACAAAGCAGGAATAATTCAAAATGGTATTAAATTATGAAATTTATGTTGTATATGGGAGTTTAGCTATGAAGATGTATGTTATGTATGCTATGTGTGTATGCTGTGGTGGTACGGTGTTTCTGGTTCATCATAAAATATTCCTCAGTCTCCATAGTCTACTTACATTTATGCTGGTTTTCCATACGTGTGTGTATGTGGAGGGTGTTTCGGTTTTAGTAAAGTTTTTATTTACCGATTCCAGTTATTTAGCTCTCTTCAAACAGTTTCTGTGGACTTTACTACCTAATATATAACTCAAGATTTATACAAAGTCAACTGGTTAACAGCGTTTTAAGTATTTGCACTTCACAGTCTCCCGTAATGAACTGTAAACATAATAAAATAAATTTTATCTCAACTCCAGTCATTTTACATGATTTCATATCGGATGATGGTGCCTCCGTTCCGAAAGTGGAAGCACGCCGACCTCTTGCTGCTTTCGACACCACATTCCATAAATTTTAACTTCTCTCAGTTTGAGTTTAAACGTGACATGTTTCGTCCCTTCGGACTCATCGTCACCTTACGCTGCAGAGCTGTAAAGAAAAATACGCCAAGCTCGCTTTTTTTTCCTTTAAAACTTAAATACCGTAATTTGTGAAGAAGAGGAGCTTTTGCAAAACGTGTCTCCCATTTCACATTTTCGAGAGTTTTGCGTGTTTGTACGGCGATAAGTAAATGTCGATAGCATATAAAAAGAGGAAGAATGATACACGTGCGGTATTTCCGTCTAAATATATTCGAAGTAGCAACGCCCGATGGAAGCGCATATCACAAATCTAATTTGTTATTCGATAACTCACATCATCGTTTTTATTTTGTCATATCAAAACTTCAAACATATGAGATGAAATTTGATGAACACCTTGTGCGTGGAGGTAGTACTCCAAATACACACAATTCTCCGTATTTTGTTCCAATGAGACTGTATGTACCAGCGTACCTAAAAAAAATGAAAATATAAATGAACATTATGATTTCCTTGATATGTCAACTATATGCCAGAAGTTGTGCCAGATGAATAATATATAAGCCGAAAAAGTGTATTAACGTATTTCGTTTGTGTATAACAACGGTACGTTCATCTATATAACTGTTCTCAGATTCTTCCTGCCTATATACTTGTGTCGTTAGTGATTCAGTTCCTATACAACTCTAATGTCGTCGAGGAGATATTTCTGAAAATATCGAGTTACGTGGTCGCCTTGTATGTCCAACATAACATTAAACGGACATCTCTCCTATATGTATGGGGAAAAAAGGAAAACTTGAATAACGTGATTCCAATTGATATTTTCTGCAAATCTGAGGATTACTGCATGAATAGTGGCGCATTCAGTAAATGGATCTTTATCGATGAATGGGAAAACGTTTTCAAATTTGTTATTTTTATTGAATATAAATATTTAATTTTTTTTTCTTGTTGCCTCTGCCTCTCTCTCTGCTTGTTTTTTTATTCTACTTCTTCTTCCTTTCTGGATCTCTCGTTTATTTATTATTGTGTTCATTTGAATATGTCGTTTAATATGAACGAGATTTATTTGCTATTCATATGATGGGAAATTCAAATAAAATCTTGAGATGATGTAAAAAATGTTTACGGGGTTTTGTGTGAGACATTTTCATTTATGATTTTCATGGATTGAATGGATTGGCTTCTCCTATGTGTGTATGTCTATGTGTGTACATGCGATTGAGTTGAATAAGAAGCTAAGAAGCTATTTGAAATTGATGAGTTCTTATTGTTGAAGATGAAGCGCGTGGTTGATGTGTATGTGTTATTGAAAAATTGGTGCGTTTTTTGTGTGTTATATTCCGCTGGATGTGGCGTCTCACATAGTTATGAATGCTTGAATCATTTCATGGAAAATCAAGAAATAGTATTTTACATGCCACAATCGTCGAAAACATGCTACATGCGTTGAAAATTGCACTTTCCATGTTTCAAGCACGTCTTTCGACACCCCTATCCATTAACTTGGGATAAAAATGAAAAGTCTCGTTTTCGTGTTTATTGATCTCGGCTTCGCCTCGGATCAACAAAATTCACACGAAAACTCCACTTTCATCTTTTTATAACTTGTTATGTAATAGTATTTTACATAACTAGTGATAAAAAGATGAAAAGTAGAGTGTGAATTTTGTTGATCCGAGGCGAAACCGAGGTCAATAAACACACGAAAACGAGACTTTTCATTTTTATCCCGAGTTATGTAATGGATTTTGCATGCTGAGGGCTTCGAAAGAAGTGCTTGAAACATGAAAAGTACGGTTTTCGACGCATGTAGCATGTAAAATATTATTACATAACTGGGGATAAAAAATGGCAAAACGTGTTTTTGTGTAAATTGTTTTGATCCGAGGCGAAGCCGAGGTCAATAAAACCACGAAAACGAGACGTTTAATTTTATCCCGCGGTCTGTAAAGAATTTTACATGCTGAGCGCGTAGGCAGCTGTGCTTGATACATGAAAAGTACTATTTTCGACGCATGAAAGAATACACTTCTTTTCTCATCCATCATCATCTGGTGCCGTTGTGCACCGATTTGAATTATTCAAGTCCGCGTCGATTTTTATTGCTTTCGATATCTTGTATGCTTATTAGACTATGCTTCAATCTGCCTCGTGTAATTACACTGTCAATGATCACTCCGTTCAGAAATGCAACCGTGTCTATGATATTATATCAGTTTCCTTTGGCAGCTAGAATGTGTTTTACCTCCCATACGCTATATCTTGTACTGCATTTCCATCGAGTTCACTTTTCTATTCCCTTGCACACAATATCATTTCATCTTAATCACATGCATTATGGCAACAAACGATATCTCTTTAAACTTGATGTAATAAGTATTTGCGCTTTTAAACTTTTATATTATAATATGAAGTTTATGTGTTTTGTGCATGTACGAAATAAATACCTTCTGGCGTGTTGTACTTTACGTACACATTTTCCAACGAAAGCACTATTACAATATAATTTGTTTTCCACTCTTTTTGTTGTTTAAAAACTGTCTCACAGATCTGGTGTGCTTTTTTGTGTTTCTTACGCTTTTATGTCGAACAGAAATGAAACCATTACAATGTAAAAGTGTAAATAATCTAACGTCTCTTTCAATTTTAATTGTATTTTACGTCAAAGTTTTATAATGTTTTGGTGTTTGCTTAATGTAAACTTAAAGATGAACAAACAAGCAGCATTAAATGAACTAAGTTTTATAAAAAGGGAAGAAAACACTGATAATAATCGACATTCAGTTAGTGCGATTTATTAACAGAAGTTGAGAAAGTCGGTTTTTGGTATAGAATTCTGTAAAAGACAAGATTTCAATGATGATTCACCGGGTGAATTTCACCCATAAATAGTTTCAATTCTTATGAAGGTCTCAGAATAAAAGAGATTGTACAGTAGGGTGGGTCGATTTTCCCAATTTTAAAATCCACAACCAGTGGGGTGTGTGGCTTGAAGAGACGAATCGATCTGCATCATTAGTTTTTGATGTCCGATTACTTTTGAATATCCCATGACAACTTTTACGAGTTCAGCGCCTTACTTAATTTTGAGATTTTTGTACATTTTTTTTTTCGTTGGATTCTGTTCAAATAAGTAAGTTGAAGACTTGTAATGATAAAAAGAAGCTTTTTGGAAAAAAATGTGCGAAATTGGCACACTTGTTCCACAATTTTCACATATAAGTTCAAAATTTTCACACAAAAAATCCATTTCGATTCATAGTCTCGGTTTTTGTTGCTATCTTGCAAAGAAAAAATAAAGTAAATAACAGAAATCAACAAATAGTGTGAGTGAGGAGAGTGAGTGGTCCCACTTGATCACATCGTTTATCGAAACTCCTGTCGCGTAGCAAATATTGGTCCGATTGAAAAACTAATTGCTGTTCCGGAGTTCTGAAGTCATGTGCTAGACGCTAACACTTTATTTGCCTAAAATCCTCCGAGGAAAATTTAATAATTTTTCTCTTGATATTCCTAACATTGGATCTATTGTGACGACATTGTAGCGAAGCATTTTCCTATTGATAAGGTAAAAGAATAGTAGACGATAGGCAATGACTGCCGCAGTACCGTTCCAGATGATGTTCCACCTGTAGAGCCCCCAGAAAGACGGAAAAAATCTGCATTTTAGCACCAACACAAAAGTACTGGGTTCATTTATATGTGGAGCGATAGTGGATGAGGCCAGCTACAACACCACATACTCAGTTCCGTGGAACACCGAGGAAGGCGGACTACGAACATCTGCTATATTTTAGTCATAACTATCGTAGATCTACTCGCACCAAGCAGTGCGTATACTCTACCTGTAGGTCTTTCCAAGGCCGATATTCGTACAACATTACAATAATTTAATATAATCTTTTCTTGAGTTATTTCCGAAAAACTGTTTTCGGTACCCTCTGACATGTCTTTAGTTTTGAACGCTTTTCACAGAAAATGTTTTCTTTTTTTTTCAAAAAAGTGAAAGATACTAGCATTTTAATTTTATGTCTGTCTGTATAAAAGTAACCAACGAACTTCTACAGTCGAAAAAGTAATTCAAGCTCTCTAAATCAGTTCCAGAAATTTTTAATTTATTATCAACATCGTTAGACACTTAACAAAGTTAATTTTCTTACATTTTATTCACAAAAACAACAAAAACATTTTGTAAAATTTTGAGAAATTTAAAGAAATATTTCTTAAATTTCTCAAAAAAATTCTCGAAAATAGTCCTTGATTATACGTGAGAAGATATCTATCTTTGTCGGTAGCTTCTCTTCGTTGAACACACGTGAACGAATAAAAAAACAAGCTTGAGCATGTATTGACCCCTCAGCGTCGCTACTTTCCATTTCTGCCATTATAACTACTCTTACTCACTAAGAGTAACCAAATGTGACGATTGTTCATTGTTAGCAATGTAATACAGAACAATCAGAATGTTAAGTTTAATTGTCGGAAGTAATCGAATGAAAGACAAAAAACATTAAATCGATAGTACTATTTGTTGATTTCTGTTATTTACTTTATTTTTTCTTTGGAAGATAGCAACAAAAACCGAGACTATGAATCGAAATAGATTTTTTGTGTGAAAATTTTACCAAAAAGCTTCTTTTTATCATTACAAGTCTTCAACTTACTTATTTGAAGAGAATCCAACGAAAAAAAAAATGTACAAAAATCTCAAAATTAAGTAAGGCGCTGAACTCGTAAAAGTTGTCATGGGATATTCAAAAGTAATCGGACATCAAAAACTAATGATGCAGATCGATTCGTCTCTTCAAGCCACACACCCTACTGGTTGTGGATTTTAAAATTGGGAAAATCGACCCACCCTATTGTACAGGTTGTTTAAATGGTACGTAGGGGTACGTATTTGTAAGAATTTGTAAAAAAAAATTTTAGCACTTTTTTTAGAAAGGCATTCATTAAAATATACGTACACGTTGGTTAACTCTAACCAACGTAAATATTAAAAAAAAAACGTTTTTCTCGGAGTTGCTAAAATATTTTTTTAAATTAAAAAAAAGCCAGCTGCCTATTTTTGCCCTCCTCATCATTCAAACACAATGTCAGGAACAATTTTTTAATTTCGCAACGAAGAAAAACTAACTAGACTTAAGAGGACAGAGCAATATATCGCAGTAATCAATTGCACCGCATGAGCATAGATCACTATACCGAAAGAAAAGTGTCATTAAATCTGTTACTTCTTTTGTTTACAGTATCACATCGTACCTGATACAAAATCTATTACTTCATTTGTTTTAACATAGATGTTGCAATATAAGACCACATGACAGCGCAGATCATCGCTTCTTTTGATTTTTACTGTCGATAACGCATGATAACACAAAATTGTGAAATTTTACTACACATGAACCATTGCATGTGTACATCGATTAAGTGTGATTTTGTTAATTGAGTAGGGAACGCATTAAATGACTAATGTATAATTTGTAAAACCAAATTTTTGATTTATAAAACACTCTCGTTATAGTCGCTATTAACGGGTTATAAAAATAAAAATAAAAAAAATTTCGGGTAAACTTTCGCCTTCAAACTCAACACTGAAATGGATCCGATTGTTACAATTTTCTTTCAACCACAACAGAAATGTTGAAGGTTAGCTCTGGCATATTAAATTCTGTTTCATTTTTCGTGTTGTAGTTTCAAAGCTGAAAGCATTATTATTTTATTCATAAATTCATCATTAAAAGCCGAAGAAGAACATTATGTTAACAGGTGCTACACAATGGGAATTAAGTTGCAGCTGTTAAAAAAATCGTGCGCCAAAGATCGCCGTTTTTGGAAATATATAATTTGCCGGCTGCTACTTACTCTTAAAAATTATTACCGCCATTAAGTTTTATGTACCAAAATGTTAGCTTAAAAACAGACGAAAATCTACCTTTTCATGTTTGATGCATCAAATGGAGCCATCATCCAATGAAAAGAGTTCAAAAATTTCGGCAAATTTAATGAATATCCATGAGCTTATAACATTCGTCCATCACATTTAAAAACATATTGCATGTAATACCACTCAACGTGTTCATTCCTTTAATATATTTCTGTCTGTCCAATTATCCTGAAGCAAAATAACTGAAACTTTCATGGAGTATCCCGTGCAACGATGTATACACACACAGTTCACATCCAACACTATTTATGTCATGATGATGTCGTAGTTGATTACGTAAATGATGATGCTCTCATAGCTGGTATGTTACACGCGCGGATTAATGAAAAAGAACACTTCTTGCACATCTATGCGATCTGTCTGTATAAACATCGTAGCTCTTTCATCTACAGTAAACATACAAAATGACTCTATGTCTATGGCTGTGATTTGATGAGAACTGAAACTGATTGACATTTTATTTGGTCGAGAATGTAGAGTGGTCGAATCGCAGCATAGAATAAGTTATTCAGTACAATAAACTGCATCGGACATTATTTATTGAATTGTACAATTATTTGAACGAATCATGATAGACATTTGTGGCAAAACTGTGACATCCCCATAAATTCATATGAGTCGGAGTTTATTGGTAAATACGTGTCTACGTGTCTCTCTACCCGACGACCGACGTGACTCTGCCGAAAATCTTCAAACCAATTTGAAAACCATAGTGTCCTACGGGAACTACCTATTGCTTCGGTAACACTAGCAAAATATATTCCAAGTTGGGAATTATATACTGGAATGCACAATTTCGTACAAATTTGCGACGATTTTTCATTCGAATTGACTTTTATTCAATTGCAACTTTACGAAATTATATTTTATTCTCCACTCCGAAATGTGTCTCAACTGGTGTGCACATTTCTTATCAATGTTTCTTCTTTCCAACGTGCCTTGCATCCAATGGCACAAGCTGATTTTCGTTTATAATGTGCTCGAGCATATAAATGAAAATTTGAGCTCAATTATCTCTTGAAAAATTAATTAAATTCTCGTTTATATTGATGACGAGCAGGTGATGCTTTTTTTCATTAAATCCAATTGAATCAAATTTTTCCACCTGATTACAATCAGCAGCCAATTGAATAGACTTGCTGGGCTAACAAAAAAAAAATTCAAGGTAAATTTTTAACGCAATCTTATTAAATTCTGGACTCAGGGAATGGGGACCAGAATGTTCACTGCTGACCAATTTTATTGTTATACTCAAAAAATAAAAAATTGTGAGAAGACAATGCATATAATAAAATGTAATTTACGGAGTAGACGACAGATGTACGCAAGGTGAAGCCGATTGAAAAGAGAATAATATTTCATATTTCTGGTGTTTCGTAATATATACGCAGGGTAATCCTTGAATTTAATTAAATTTTATGGAAACACATCAAAAATATCGTATGGCGTTTAAATGACTTCGGATTCGTATTATAATAATCTACGCACACGATTCGAATCTCTTAACATTATTGTCGCACATAATATAGAAATCAGACACCCTGTACACTAAGCGTTCCGGTGCGACGAATTCTCTATCTCTCTCTTATAAAATGTGATAGACTACAATTATTCACATTACTTAAGGTAATATTACAAAATAATGTAATTATGTTACCTTATTATATTTGTAAGAGGGAAAAAAGGGTGAAGTTCTTGATAAACGTTTAGGTTTTGGGTTCTTTCTTAATTAACATTATAATTGAGCTGTTACCGGCAGTCAAAGTGTACCAGCCGGCGGAAGGTTGGGGGAGTTTTGTGTGTGTGTTTTCTATGAGCATTTCTTTTTTATGTTTCTTGTTGCTTATGAAAGAAAAAAAAAAGATTATTTAGCGGGGAAAATGACTATTTAATCGATGATGATGTCGCCCATAATTGGAGTGTGTTTACTTCATGTTTGTGGGGTTGTTTAAGAATTATTTTTGTTTGCCTATCAATTAAAATGTTTTGAGTCTGGTTTCCTAGGACGTTCTGTACGAGTGCATATGTTTCAATTGAGAGTTGAGGAACATCCTTAAGGTCCTTTAGCAGTTTTTAACGATTGTTCCATCTCCATCTTATCGCTAGTGAGCTTGTGGCCCACTTAATCGAACCTCTATCACACAGTGAACAGGAGTTTTCCGAATTCTAAAGATTTTCTTTACCTTAGGAGGTTTTTTTTCGAAAATTCTCTGTTTTTAATTAACGATATTTTAGGGGATTTTTGGTTTTGTTTCTCATCTCTCGATAAGAGCCAGAAATAGTTTTTTGTTCACAGAGGGGGGGGGGGTGGAAATTGGAAATTTCCTACTTTTTCCCCGAGGTCAACACAATGTTTTTCACAACAAGAGCTCCCGAAATTTCAGTTGAGGTGCGAAAATGACTGTTTTCTCGCCGGCCTTGTGAAAAATATATTTTCAAATGGGCGATATGACCTTTTTCTCAACTGAAAAGGCCATGAGAAAATAACGTTTTGTTGACGCTTTGTCTGATGACAGTAGTCCTTTCATGTTTTGACAGGGAAGAAAATAGGTATTTTTTCCCCGATCTGTCAACTTTGTTTTTAAAAATAGTGTACCAGGTTAATGTTTTTATTTCGTGGAGAAAAACGGTTAATCATACGTCGTGAAGACACCATGAATTTCCAACTCGAGTGATGGTTGGTTCTCGCTCTGCTCTAGCCGCAAAACTTCACTTTTGTTGGAATTTTCTATTTTCTTCCCTCTGTAAACAAATAACCATTGGCAAACTAAGGAAATTATAAAAAATGTATCCCGTTCAATTTGTGAACGTCTCAGCTTAACATTTGAGGATGACCATTTACTGACATGTTCAGAAATCGGGTGAATCGAAAAAAGAAAAGATTTTTGAGTGTATGTTCAGTGTAACTTGTTACTTTCAACTTCACCACTTCAATTTGTTTTCCGAAACATTAAAAGATTTCGCAAACGTAAACACTTTTCAAAACTTTTTCTTCGCTAAATACGAAAAATATAATTAAAATTGTTGGTTAAAAAAAGAATTTTAATATTAATCTCAATTTTCATCGTTATTTTCACTGAATACTTTTTTTTAAACAATGCAAAAAGTAAATGTTCGATTAATATGCAAAGTACAAACAATAAAGTTTCACTACAAAATATTAGTTGTGCGCGAAGTTTTCCTCGTTTTCTCTCTCGTCTCAAAAAAAAATTTCTCTTCACACAAACATACAACGCAAACTTTTTGCCTTTTTTTTTCATTTTTCTGAAATTGAAATATTGCAAAAACCAACGATTGTACACATAAAAAAAAACTATTCACCGAAAACTTTTCGGCTTCACTTAACCAAGAAAATGTTTTTTGATTACGGGCCACCTATATATACATACATAGTGTTCCGGGTGTCACATCTACATAAAGAGGATGAGCTCTCTATATATGTACCATACGTATAATAAGCGGCAGCTTTAAAGATTTACCGTATAGTAATGTACAATCTCAAGCCATACATTTCAGCCATAAGCATCACACATGTCCTCTATGTTCTACAAACAGACGACATATACAAATAAAATATCGAAGAAACAACTAAATAAGCATCTCGTGATGTATGAAGAGAGCAGAAGAAACATGAAAGTTTGATCCAAAATAAAATCTTATTTTACAAATACAGACAGAAAAGGGAAACGTATGTACATATATTCAACCCTCACAGTCGTGATACTCCTTTTCTTCTTCTTCTTCTTTTATTTTTCAAATGTTGAACATTCCACTCTCTAACTTGAATTATATATAGACGTGAAAGCTTACGCTTAGTACATAAGTATTAACACTAACCGTATATACAATGTACATCTTTCACATAAGGTGTAGCACTTTTCATATAAGTTATGTATAATGCACGTATCCATATTCACATATAGCATAACGATGTATATATACGGGAGTAGCAACAAAAAAAGATAAAATGAAAATGTTGAGCTACAGAGGAAAAGAAAAACAAAGGCCAAACAAAGGTATAACAATCTATGGTTGCTGTGGGGCTGTTTGTCGCTATGTTGTGACTATACAATTTTGTTAGAAGAAAATCAAAAGCTCATTAGGGGCTTATGTTTACTCATAATTTTGTTCATTGTATTTCGCTCTTAATTTTCATTATAAAATGGGGCTTTTACGTGATGTACGTTAGATATCGTTGGCTTTATTATTTCGAGATCAATGGAAAACCAATTATAAGCGAGTTCAATTACAAAATGTTAAGTACAAAACGATAATGATTTGGTGGAAACGATTTTTCTTTTATTTTTCGTTAACAGTATAATTGCCAGACAAAATTTATGAAATTAAAAAAAAATGTTTAACCAGCAATCCACCCGACAAGCGAGCCAAGTATCATAGACAGCTTTTCATCACTAATTTTCAACATTCATTTTTTTCGTCGTAGCCAAAAAAAACTGCTGATCATAAAACAACGGCAAAAATGTTTGTTTTACATGTTTATGAATAATTTACCAACATTTTACTGAAATTTTGTGTATATTCCGTTTCTGAGGCTCTGTGTAAACATCCACCAAGAGAAAATCGGGTCATTTTCCATAAATATATCTTTAAGGATTTATACACTACGAACACATTGCATGAAGAAAAAAAACCCCGAGACAAGAACTACGTTCTATATAAATTGGAAAATGGAAGACAATTTCGGGGGTATATATTATGTACACATAATGATGGGGTGTCTGTTTTGTTTGACTTGCCTAAACTATTGTTTGGCAGTTAATTCACTGTGACAGTGTCTGCTACATTTTTTTTCGCCCGCTGTTGTTGATTCTTTTGGTGTTTTGTTATTTTTATTACATCAAACAAATAAAATAATATTTTCTCTTTGCTAGTATGAGTTATGTCTGTATATAAAAGGGGGTAGGCGGTAGGAGGACGATGTTATTGGTAAAGATGATAAACATAAGGTGACCTTAATCTCTCGCCTGTGACTTTAAATAAAAATTATTGCACAAAGTTTGCTCTTATCTGTTTCATAATTTTTGATATTTTATGCACAAAGTTTTCCCTGCTTCTTTTGTTAATTTGCTGGAATTGGTACAATGGGAGACATGGCAAATAGCATTCGAAGGTTAAAAGGTTTTCCATTTTATTTCGTTTCACTTACAAATAATCTTAAGCTTTCAATGTTTTCCGTCTAACGTTCTATTGAATGTTCGGAAAGTTTTTCGGAAATCAGCACACCAGCGACATGGTACACTTGAGTACACGATTAATATTGTCATAGTTACAGGGAGAGATTACACTCTTAACGATTGTCCATTGTTCCCATTTTATGCAGTTGTAAGTCTTTGAAAGGCAATAAGTCAATTGTGATTTTGTATATGTCCCAAAATCGTCCGGACCATGAACAAAGAAAAAAAGAAAAGGAACGCACACGCCCAAAGAAGAAAATGGAAATTGTAGACATTTTGTCAAAGTACGACTCCAAAATATAATATCACTCAAACAAAACCATCTACTCCGAACATTATTAAACAACAATTGTAAACAAAAGATCAAATGTTGAGGGTGACCTTTTCGAAGCAAGAATGCTGTATGGAAAATTTATTTTGTTTGATACACACATAATAATAAGGCAGGCAGTATTGTCAGAATGGAGTATACACACCAACCAACAACTATTGTTTTTGCACAAACCTTTTCTTGTTAGGAAATCTGACTTTGTTCTCAATCAAGTTTTAGACTTTGTATCAAATTTCTGTGTGTAATCAAATTTCTGTTTGTGTTGTGTGAAAGCACGTAACATTGTTGTCCCATGTATATTTACGTATAGATTTAACTAACATGCATAAATAGACTTAAACAGTAAGATGTGGAAAGTGTCACAATCATACATTTATAATACCTTTTGTTCCAAATTACAAACCCTCCTCTCCCAACATATTATATAATTTCTCTTTTCGAAAGATTGGACCAATACTTTGTGAATAATACTCTGTTTTGCTGATGACAGAGGAACAGTAGATAAAGGACCATATCGATGCTGGGGCAAATATATATACGTGTAAATGGAAAGGATAACGAATGAACCGTTTTCTCTTCATTGCTATAATACTCTTACACGACAATGCATAGTATGTATTTATAGACGAGTGACTGGATGCTTCGTGACTGTAAAACAATACATGGGATTTGGCCATTGAATGTCCATTTTGTTGAACTTTGACATATTAGATTATTGTTTGTTTGACGGTTTCCATTCAAGAAAATATAATGAAAAATGAAATATCACAGCATAGAGAGGTCGGATGCTTTAACAAATAACATAATGGCCCTTTGATGACATAATACCCGATATTGCAGTTGATTTGATACAAATTATTATCTAAATTAATTATTATATTTCAGTCGAATGTATTTCAGAAGAAAATAATAGCAAAACTCTCACGACAGGATACGTTGACTTCGTTAAAAAATTATCTGTTCCATCACAGTCACCTCAAACCAACGGGTTATTTTTTGTAAGGTGGATTTTTGTTTCTCTTTTAACCATATAACCCAACCGTGAGGCCATATGATGGACAGGAAATAACAAGAAAAAAAATTTATTTCAAACTGGTTTCACGTCCTCTCAAGTATACTGTGAATTAAAAGTTTTTTTTTTCCTCTAAAGTAATTCAGAACCAGCACAGCGAATTACTTTTTCATAAATTGTATCACTAACTGTGTTTCTGTGTTGCCTAAAAATATTCGTTGAGCTCCGTTTGTAATTCAATATCATGAATGACTTTTATTTTTAACATTTTTTTTTGCTGTTGGTTGGTTGTACTCTTGAACTCATGGGGATGTTTCTGTGTTGATAATATTTGTGTTGAAAAGGTGCTATAAGGAATATTTCATGTGAAAATGCTGAAACGAAATATATTTTTTTTATTATTTAAAATGGAGTGGGAGAGAAAAACACAGCGAACGTAATAGCAACATCGCTTCATGAATATTATTTTCTTCATTTCATTTCAAAATTGATTTTTGTGATTTACAATGTAATGCCACCATCCGAAAATGTAAACACTTTTCTTCTCGGGGTATTCGAATCTAGATTATATTCTCCTGCGGTTAGGAGGTGGCTGTAATGTTACCAGAGTGTAACAGCAAGAGAAGAAAAAAAAAGAAAATATTTTATTTCCGTTTTCCGGTGCACGTGTTGTTTCCAAAAAAAAACAACGGTTTGTTTCGAATTTAATTCCGACCGATTAAACGGGTTAAAATTGATTGAAAATACATAAATTTCCCGAAAAGGTTTTTTTTTATTTTTCGGTTTGATATTTTATTTGCTCCCCGGATATATAGTTAATTGTGTGATTTCGAACTGAATTTAATTTCAATTAAAAGTTTAAATAGCGAAAAACGTTTGACAAATACGGTAATCAATTGATTGAAAAAGGATTTTTGTTATGCCAACAATGGTCCCGTTTTTTTTTTCTCTCACGGTATACCTATCGAGATTATATTATTTCAAAAAATGTCAATTTGATGCCTAGTGTACTCTAACTCCTCAAATCATTTTTTTTTCTTCAAAACTTCGCAGTAGTTTCTGTAAACTTTCCATAAGTCAATTTTCTTCTTACTGTCTAAGTTATTGCCGATCAAGTACTTCTCTGACAAGCATCGGATTTAACTTTCGCAGCACTTATCAATTTAACTTGAAAATTATCCACGCCTGTTATTCGTGATTCGTTTTTGGTGGCGTCGATTTTAGTTGGATGACTTGACTTTGACTAATCAATCATGAACGCAGCGATATAATATTTTATCTGTGCAAGTGCAGACGATTCCTTTGCGTTCAACGTCACAAAGTACCTGTACTTGACTGATTATGCATTAGGGTATAACGATCGTAAAGTGAACGAAGAGAGATTGGTGTATTTTAAAGCCATTCGGTTATACACATATCGTTTGTCGTTTGGCTTTGTTATTGTGGGTTTGATGTTCTATATCAAAATTGTTTGAACACAATTGAACGATAGTTCAAAATCCTCTGAAAAGGGGAGTGGATGCAACAGTTTAGAACTAAAATTATTGCCGAAAAAACTTCTTTGTTCACTTAGCGTGTCGATAACTTTGAAGTGTTTTGAATAGTTTGTCTTCTATAAGTTCGGGTTTTCAGAGTTTAGCAGACGTTAGAAAGATTTTTGAATTTTAATCTGACTACTAATCTACTAATCTGATTCAGAAATTCCATCTACGCACTTTTCAGCCATGATTGCGTACTCTCTGATTTTATAAAAATCGCCAAATCCATTCTCGCTTAAAAAAAGAAAATTTTCTCTGAAATTTAAGTTTATTTTACATAAATGAAGAAATCAAGGGCGGCATCAGTTGAAAGCTATTGTCAAACCTAGGGGCGTATAGGTGGCCAGGTGGGAATTTTCTCACACAGACGATCTTTCGTCATGCGGTATCCTTCAACACAAATGCATGAATGAATCATGATCCCTCCAACGAATGGCATATCACAGACACCGTTCTCCACACAGAACAAAGAAAATGGTGCTGTAGTTTCATGGCTGCAAGTGTATCCTACTCGTGATACGCAGGTTTCACGTGCCGGGTCGTACACCTGTCGGTCTGGTCGAAACAAATTGTTCCGTGATTGACACAAGAGTTTTGACATTTTATGTTAGCTTACCTGGTTGTTGACAATCGCATGTGTTCGTCGTGTCATTACATTTCAGGAATGTATGCACGTTGCAATCCAAAATCCATTCGCACGGTTCACCATGAGCTCTCCAGCATGTATCAAACATGTTTCGCGTGAAGCCACTCTGACAACTGCATTGATTGTTTATGCATTGCAGATTTCCCGTCGCGTCACAGCCAGAATTCTCTTCGCACGGATAGCCGTATAATCCAACGGTAAGAACAGCGGAAGCCAACGATCCGATTACAAGAAATTGAATTAAAACTTTCATTTTCAAAAATCACAATAAAATCAAACGGATTCCTTTGAATGCTAAAGGTTTCTTTTGAAGTATGAATGAAATTGAACTGCAGACAAATAAATGTCTCCTGATACACGATAGCTTCTTATATTTATCAGGTACGACAGATAAGTTCGCCTTACACGAATCTTGACTGACTAGATAGTAGCCAATAAGATAATTTAGCATGCTTCACCTACCTCAAATTGTTTCGCCGTTTTATTGTGCAATTATTTCTCTGTGATAGTAGGACCTCTCGGTTCTTTATCTGATCTTGTCTTATCGAGGTTGTGTGCTGGCATTTTTCGTTTTACTTTTATCAGTCTGAGAGTGCGGAATCTCCGTCGTTCTAAGGTTAAAAAAAAACATTTTTTGATGAAAGACCACCATGGTTGTCTGATAACGCAACTTCACAGCGAAACAAATTGTAAATAACTGTAAATGTAGGAAAAGGTGAAATTGGTATGGGACCAATTGAGTACGAAATGTGTGTAATAGAGAAGTGATAGGTACTTCCATTACCATTTTATCTTCGGAATAATCACATAAGTTCGGATATTACATTCTTAATTTTAAACGAATATGTAGAGAAATCCAATTTTTTGATTGTGTACTGCGGGCTCTATAGGAAATAAAAATTCGTTTTTTTTCGTCTATAATATAAAACATCTCAAATTCCGGTAAGTTAAGTACAGTATCTCAATATCATCTTACTTGCCTATAGTCACAAAGAAATGGCATTTTTACAGCGCACCCTCCTCTCCAATGAAAGTCTTCATATTACCTTTTATTTAAAAGAAAAGACGAAAAAAAGACGAATAAAAACAAATTAAATTTCCTCACTTTTGACATACGAATTTTCTTTTATGAATCTCGAGCCGTGTAATTGCGTTTCATTTACCTATACACATTCAAATGTATATTATACACCCAGCAAGCATATCTAGATTTTGTATATATATATTCACTCCAAACGCCCAACACTTTCCACGACGAATAAAATTTTCTTCCATTTTTCAGTGGATTTTCCTTTGTATTTTTTTTTTCTTCTTTCTTTTCTTTTCTTATTTTTACTTCTTCAGCCATAATATTCTACCTTAAGATTCAGTCGACAATTTCACGACGATTCGGAAACAAAAGGAAAATCGTAATGAAATTTTAATTTCTTTTCAGTGAGGAGCTCATTGTTTAGCGAATATTAGCAGCATTTTCTCTCTGTGTATAGCCCACTCATTTTCTAGTATCCAGTAATGTAATACCGTATAAATACATGAACGAAAGTCCCAAGGTTTCTCTATTTATTTTTTACTTTCTTCTTCTGCTTCCTTTATTCAGATTTTGAGAATTTGCTCTATTCTAAGATTAAACAGCTTGAGGCGCATCTCTATACATTACTATCATCCACCCAGCAGACATTCTTTTCAATTTCATTAAATACCTTTTATATTGCAATTATAAATTTAATTCGGAAGAGTGTTTTGTTGCGCTTAAAATTCGATACAGGTGTTCATTTAATGGTGAATTAGATGGATTGCTGGAAATTTATTAGCTCGAATTATTGTTCGGTTTCTTTTCATTTTCATTTAGATGAAGATTTTTTAATCTTTTTTTAATTGGAACGGATGGCTCTTACAGCCAGTTATTGATCTCGTATTTTTCCTTTGTGCGAACGGTTAATGGATTCACCATCGAATAATTTTGCGAGCTCTACACGTTTCGGTAATTTGTCAAGTCTGGCTTCTGTATTTTGTGTAAAGGGAATTGGTTGAAAAAATTGGTGTCAGGTCGAACTTTTCAAACAAATACCATGCTTGTTGAAAAGCATATCAAAACCAGGGCCTATTTTTAGGAGTTTATATTCATGAAATTCTTAAAAAGTTGCTAATTGCTCAATTTTCAAATTTAGGAACTTCTACAGTCAGGAGCAGTGAAATTTGAGCATAAATTTGATTCAACTATTTTTCACTTGATCCACACATTCAATTGAAACTGTTAATACTATTTTATTTATACCGTTGAAACTGCTACACGCATGCGAATATAAACAATTTTGACGATTTCTGAAAACAGCTGAAGCAATATTTTGTTAACAAAGGATTTCAAAAAGACAATCCTCTGAGGATTTTCAGGAATTTTCCAAGGATTTCAGAGGATCGTTTACTGATTCCAGATGGATTTTCAAAGGATTTTTTTTAATTTTCAAGGATTTTCTACTTTTTATTTGATTTTCTTGAGCCTTTTAAAAGATGTTCTATGATGTTCTATGATTTTGTGGATTTTCTACTTTCAGGATTTTCGTTCGTAAAATTTTGGTTAATTTTGTAAGGATTTTCTTTTGGCTAACAAAAGCATTTTCTATGAACATTTGCCCATCGATTAAATTTCTAAAAATGTTCCCTGATTCGAAACCGTCGATGTTTCGATTTTTTTTTTGTTTTGTTTTTATTTTCACCGATTCACAATTTTCTACTTTAACGAGCTATCTCCTGTGCTCTGTCACACATATATCCTAAAATAAATTTTTGTTTGTTCGTCATTCGAAAACCCATTTTCAACAATATATTGTCATTCTGCTGAAAATGTGATTTATGCCATCAGAAACCTAAAATAATGTTCGCGTGCATATATCGTACATACGAATGTTAAATATTTAAATAATACAAAATGTTAACGCAGCGACTACACACACTATACATTTATATATGTGTGTGAAATCACAAATCCGCTCATAAATAGGATTATAATTGTTGTCCCATTTTGTACGAAAACGGAATTCAAGCAGCTTAATCCTTGATTATAATTTATAGAAAAATAAAAATTTTGTCTCCATTTTACACTTATAAACGCATGTGTAGCCCCATGAATTGTAAGCGTGTATCAACTAATCTTGCAATTAAAATCTTTGTTATCATTAAGCATACGCTAACTCATAGTTAGGTTGGTATTAAATGGTTTTTAGTGTAAAATGTTTTAATGCTATCACCATGGTTTTAAATAAATAATCTTTAGTAATGAAATTTATACCAGTAAAATTAGCATTAATATTTTAACAGTTAAATGAAATCGTGTATCGATGGTAGATACTAGGTGCATCATTATCAATATATAATGTTGCATTAGGAATTGAAATGAAAACATCAAAAACAAATAAATGTTAACTTGCAATCATATTGTAATGAATGGGTGGAATTATTTTAGTTCGGTTCACTGAATTTAACCAATATTGTTCATATAATAATTCATGGAATCGATATTACCCAAAAAAAATATTTTTCGATGACCAAACGACCATAAATAAATTATAATGTGAACGAGCACAATGTAGTAGAGGTACGAATTAATACAAAATCAATGTTGCCATTCCATTTAACAAAATACATACTTATAATGAGCTGATGGCAATGTTTTTTGAAAGGCTTTTCGGGGAGTAGTCAAAACCTTTTACAAACTGTGTTGTGGAGGAATTTAGTTTTTTTTTGTGAAAGTAACAACGGATGAGGAAGTAGGACGTTCTTGGCCACACCACTTTATCAGGAGATTAAGTAGATTACGTATAATATTCACCCGAGTAAATACATTTTGCTTCATTTCTCCCATGGACATGGAAACTATATTACTCAACTACGCTAAGCGAATTTTGACAGCTTGTCCCATTAATCTCCCTAGGGAAACACTGAGTTGATCAAAATCTACTACTTTAATGTAATATCTATGTTCACACACCACACTTACACAACAGTACACATTCAATCCTTTTGTCTGAACCTGTGGCTTTAGCGCTAGAGCTCTCGACTCATAATCGACAGGTCCTGTGTTCAAATCCGCGGCTGGGCAAGATGATTTTTCCTTCATTCGCTTTCTATGTAACACCTACTCGTAGATATTCTAATAGTCCGTTGCCAATTCGCAACGTTAAAAATATCGAATGTCCTACTTCAAGCATTTTAATATAAACTTTTCATTATAAGACCACAATAAGCAGTCGTTGCTGTTCCACAACAAAGCAAAGGATTCATCTTGTTTGAGTAGACAGACAGGTTGAGGAGTGTCGACCAGTCCCATAATGGGCAATCTGATAAATTTTGAGTGGAATTGATGTATAATTGTTGTATTTTTGATGTAAAAGTGTTGTACAAGAGTGGTGTTGGGTTGTATTGGAGTGGTGTTAGTGTTGTCTTACTGATGTAAAATCGAGTGAAAACTAATGTGTGGGTGGTAAGGTTGTTGCATAAATTTTAAAATATTCGACCATCGTTTTTACATCACTTATACCACTATTCTCCACCTTAATACCACACTTTTCCACTTTGTTACCACACTTGTTGGTGTATTAGTGTGTTTTAGTGTTGGGTTGGTGTTGTCTAACTGATGTAAAGTAGATGGATTATTGTTGTAAGAATGGTGTGGTTGTTTCATAAAATGTTGCGTTTTAGTCCATCATTATACATTCCCCATACCACATTTTTCCACCTCAATACCACACTTTTCCACTAAAATATCACACTTTTCCACATTAATCTCATTACAAGGTGTTGTGTCCATGTGGTGTAAGTGATGTAAAAGCGTGGATTATTGTTGAGTTCGTGGTGTAAAAAAGTGTTTGTCTGATCTGAATCTACTTGTCCTCAATGTCGTCAGTTCTCTTTTCTTCTTCTCTTTCGATTTAACTTTAACAACAAATACACCACGAACTCAACAATAATCCACGCTTTTACATCACTTACACCACATGGACACAACATTGATACAACACCTTGTAATGAGATTAATGTGGAAAAGATATCACAGATTTAGTGGAAAAGTGTGGTATTGAGGTGGAAAAATGTGGTATGGGGAATGTATAATGATGGACTAAAACGCAACATTTTATGCAACAACCACACCATTCTTGCAACAATAATCCATCTACTTTACATCAGTTAGACAACACCAACCCAACACTAAAACACACTAATACACCAACAAGTGTGGTAACAAAGTGGAAAAGTGTGGTATTAAGGTGGAGAATAGTGGTATAAGTGATGTAAAAACGATGGTCGGATATTTTAAAATTTATGCATCAACTTTACCACCCACAAATCAGTTTTCCCTCGATTTTACATCAGTAAGACAACACTGACACCACTCCAATACAACCTAACACCTCTCTTGTACAACACTTGTACATCAAAAATACAACAATTATACATCAATTCCACTCAAAATTTATCAGATTGACCATTATGGGACTGCTCGAAACTCAGGTTGAGGAAGATAAATCTGAACATGAATTGACCAGAAACCTGAACATTGTGATAAGGCCGGCTATAAACTGATAAAATTGGGATTAGATATCTTTCTGCAAAACAGCGATCGTATCTGTCACTTCTTTTATCTACAAACTCTTGTACTTCATTTGTTTTAACATACGTTTTGCTAAATAACCGAACCCTAACCAGGATTCATAAGTTATTTTGGTCGTCGGTGTCGACAATAGATGACTACATAGTATCTGTAGTAGATACGCTCCAACTCAATTTCAACGTGATATCTACAGTTACATCACAAGAGGTAGAAAGACACATTTACTGAGAATTTCAAAACAGTGCTCTCTTACGATGTTCTTTTGTTTTAAGCAAATGTCTTAACTAAACAAACGATTCAAATGCAAGTGACAACAATGTCCAATACCCTGATTGATAATTATAATTGTAACACTTCCAATTCCAGTTTTGTTAACTTTGTAAATGAACCAGCAGTTCGATTTTATTGTCATTCCAAAGTAGTAGACCGTCTGATTGTTCATTATAATAACGATGTTTCCGAGAAGAATTTGCATGCAGTCAGAGTTATTGAGAAAATTTTCAATATAATTCCAGCTTTTGTTGAATTTAGTGCTGGATTTCAATTTCAGAATAACTAAACTCATTGCTGCTTTTCAATCGATCTGACATGTAATACTTATTGTTTGTCTATATTGGTATAGGATATCGAAATGTTTTCGGAAAAATCCATTTTCATTTCGGATCATATTATCCTACTCTCTGCGTAGACAATAAATGAAATATTAAACATTATTTGTTCAATTAATGCTAATTTCGAAACTCTGATTAAATAGTTGGTGGGTTAATATCGATGCCGAATTGTTGAATTTTGTGTTTTACATTTCCTATTATTAATATTTGAATGAAAATTTTGCCGCAAATGTCTAACGTTTACTAATTATTGAAATTTTCATTTAAATAAAATTGTGGGCACTGGTTGCATACCTTCCTTTCCATTGATTGAATTTTTGAATGCACAATGCACACACATTGGAAATTTGTTAATTTGTTTCCACATAAAATACACGTCTATCGAACTATGTGTGTCCTACTCACTCCTAATAAAACAGTAATAATTTCTGTTTTAATTAAATAAATTTTATATGATCTCAAATGTTACAATTATGCTATTTACCTTGTCACCAGTTACAAATATTGCAATCCACAGTGAAAATTAATAATCAGACAAAAAAAAACATTTTTTTTTTTCAAATCGAACAATTTTATAAAACGTTTTAAACATTAATTTTACTTAATGACCTGAACGAATTATTGATAATAAAAATTTAATGAGCAACAGTAGGTACACACCGAGCAAATAACTTATGAAATTTGAACATACGGTGATTTATATTGTGCTCTCATTTTGTAAATAGAGACATGCCTTTAATTATTATTCGATGTTTAAATAAAATAAACTCTCTTCGCAATTGTTAAACTTTTTTTTTTTGGTGCACGAACTCGCCTTAGCTTTTTGGTTATACGAATACGGGCTTACGTAACGAAAATATTTTGCAATTAAATATTTCGGCGTACAGTGCTGAAAGTGATCGACATTTTTTTACAAAACAAAATTATAGTTTTTTCTCGGACGTGTAATTATATTCTTATGTTCGAAGATATTGCAAAATTTGCAATTCAATTGATGCTGAAAGATTTAACCGAAAATTTTGATTCAAATCAAAATTTCTTTGAATTGAGAAACAACCACAGACAACCATTTTTTTGACGCAAAATGTTAATCTGTAATATTGGAATGTTTCCGAGTCATTCCAATTCAAATTTGTCATTGAGCCTTTCAATCTCAGATTTGAACGTGTCATTTATAACTGCCGCACGACTTCAGAATCCTCTACGTCTCTACATTATTTACTCCATCATCCAAGAATGACTATCAAATCTATTACTTCATTTGATAAAATATGTTTTCAGCGAACTTATACGAAAATCTTTTACTTCATTTGTTGCACATGTACTTTGCTATATAAAGCTATGTTAGATAAACTTGTTATTTATTGTCGTCGTCGTTGTCGATAACAAATGACATGTCAACGTGCTTCTGGGGTGCAATTACAGCTGCAGTTTTTTATATAAGTGGTTTTAACTTATTTTAATATGAAAACACTAACAAATAATTGTGGAATTTCAATAAAATTTTGGGTTCGGCTCGGGAAGTTTAAGCAAACTCTAAGTGCAATTTAGAGTAATTGATAGCTGAATATATTCTTCCTGATCCTGATCCCCTAATCTATTAGCTTTTGATTGATAACAAAGATGAGAAATTTGAACAAAATATGTATTTTTGGCGACTCTTTATCCATTGGATAGTGTTTCAATGCTAACGACTCCATTTCAAAAAAAAATCCTAATTCCACCCCTCTCTCTGTTATTATTTCTTTCTATGAACAAGTGGAAACATTAACTAACAGGTGGGCAAAATCTGTAAAATGCCCAACTCAATTCTACTTCGATTCTTATTATTACTTGAATGACCTATATCTTATAAGAGCAAAGCAGAAAATAATCCACTGCAAAGGGGCCGGTTTATTCCAATGTTTCCATACCATATTTATCCCGTTTACAAATTTCACTTGTTTATTTGACCCGAAAGAAAAACCACCTTTTCATATATATATGCAGTTAATACCGACATGTCCTATTATTATTATTTCATTCACTTTGTGCAAAGCCCTTCGATTCTTTTCATAACCGAATGTTATACAAGCCAAACTTCTTGATCCACTTTCCTTGGAAGAAAAAAAAATTTGTAACAAAAGGAAATACACACATGGTTCAGGTGTATAAGATAACGACAGGTGTCTTAAGGCATAGCCTTAGCCAAAAAAATATTGTGAATATATACACACACCACACATCTTTTACCAAACAAACATTCTCATGCACGTAAGGAATGGTATACATACACAATAAAAGAAGAGCAGACAAGCATTTTATGTATATTATATGTTAGGTTAAGTCAAGCGGCAGGTGATTCTTATTTTTTACTTGCTTTTTAGAATTTCGGTTAGACGAAAAGAAGCAAAAATTTGTTTTGAAACAGAGAACGGTAGAAGGAGATATTATACACCGCAAACACACACAGGTCTGATTTCAAATTCAAAGCCAAATGTTATTTGCTTGAATGCAATGATACCATCAAATTTAAATGTTAAACATAAAGATAATACAACAAAAATAAAATAACAGAAAATGTTTCCATTCAAAAAGAATGGAAAACTAAAGTTTGATTCAAGTCACTTCTTTTCCATTCTTTTGGCTGATTTTTTTAAATTCGTTTACAAGTTGAGTTTAATGTGCGTGGTTAATTGAGCAAACATATACACATCGCAAAGTTGTTCGTGTACCTGTATTGTTTTGTCGAATTTCATTCTGTTTGGTTTTTCTTTCACTTGCAACTATATATATGATCAGGCAAGGACAATTTATCAATCTGTCTGTGTGTATGTCTGCTGCTGGATTTTATTTGAAGACACAAAGGTACAAACAGAAGGGTGTATAGCATGCAACAAACTTTTTTTTGAAATATATTTAATTCACGTGCGGTAGCAGTCCGTGACTGTTTTTCAATAGTCAATTTTTTTTTAAACTCTGTAGAGTGATGCGAGCAAATCAATTTTATTTTGCTTGTTTATGAAACATATATATGCGACGATATGTGGAGGTGGTTTATATGGTGCATACACGTATTATTGTCATGAATTGGCTCAATAATATAAATTTGAATAGAGACAAGGGGCACCATTTTGGAAAATTTATTCGCTTTTCAGTTTTTCGGTTTTTTTAAGGATTTTAAGGGAGGTATCCTGTGTATGTGTTTCCGACTAAACAATTTTTTTTGAATGAATAAATAAATGTGAATAAAGAAGCCGAGTTAAAAATATGGAAATAAAAATTCAAATTTTCATTTTGAATTTCATTTACGAATTTTCCGAACGAATTCATCTATTGGACCAAATTTTAATTTGGCATGTTGTTGCTCATGAAAAGTCAAACTGATGAACAATTGTTTTTTAACTTCAGTTGCATGATGTACGGTGTGTATTCACTAAAATAGTTTCGACAAAAAATTAAAAAAACGGTAAATGCATACCAACAAAATCAACAACAACAAATTTAATTGAAACTTCATGAACCGGTCCATTGTTAATATTCAGTGTTAATTGCGTGGACCCATTAAACATTTAGATTACAGTAGAGGGTTTATGTAGAGTAGAGGACATGGACGATCAATGCCTCAAAATGAGGTTGGCTGTTGAAAATTGGGAAGGGTTTAAAATGATAATTCTATAAAGAAAATGATCGCAAAAAAGTAGAAAAAACTGCAGAAAAGATAGAAATAATCGCAGCGATACACTTTTCTTGTATAAAATCAGAAAAAAAGTAATGTCGTGAATATACAGAATAATATCTCTAGATTAACGAGATAACCCACCCGAAGGCATAACATCTCGTCCTCTCTAAGAGGAGTAGATTGAGATCCACTCAATCAGCGCGTCAGATGACTACCTTTTTATGCCAGTGTTTCATGCACCGCATACCAAAGGTGAGGCCAGAACCTAACTTCATTCTTACTACAATTCCTTCGGGAGTAGTACCCCAACGGTGCTTCCCACAGCCACCACGTTTCAGCCAAGAAGAGGCTCCTCAACCATCGCTGGGCCCGGTACCGATAAAAACCCTCGGGTTGGGTACGTGAGACGTGGGTCTCGCAACTCTCAGAGAGACATCCTGGAATTGGCATTCACCGTTCAGCCAGTAGTACTCATTTTGCGCATGGTTGATTGGTTGGACTTAACGAACTTTGGGCCAGACACCCCGGTCAATAGCAACTGTTCAATCCACCCTACCTACCTACGAGGTCTTATAGAGGCGAGCTCAGGCCAAGGGACTAGAGACGGAGCTCAGGCCGAAAAACATGAGTAAGCTTCTCGTCAGGTGGACCAATAGTCAAAATGTTTGGTACCCATCCGCTCTTAATAAAACAAAAAAAAAATTTAATTGCCGATCGATTTCTTGAAACTTGCTATCGATTTTTTCACTTATTAAATTACCCATTAAGGAAGCAATTCAAGATCTAAAATTGCATTTGAAAAACGATTCAACTAAATCTAAAAACAAAATGTAATCTTCTCATGTTGTATTCATTAGTGCCATCAATGCTTTGTGTGCTCCACCACTTCTTTTCCAATTTAATAAAATTCGTTATTTTCTCACGAAACATTTATCTTTTTCCCTTCGCTATATTATACTGCAGTACAGTCTCTGCTAAATCGATTCACAATGGCTTTAGTGATAGAGCAATTGCATATCAATTGCAATTTGCCAAAGAAAATCGAAAATAGAACAAAAAAAAAGCGAACCATTGAAACCCTTTAAATCGTCTCCGAGAGCACATTATACCGATCAACGACATATGTATACAACATAATATAATTTAACATAAATTGCTGCACATTATTTCCCACACAAAGAAGAAGAAAAAAAATTGTTTGTGTTAAAATTAAATGGAGAAGAGACTTTCCTTAAAATTGATGGGACAGATTACGTAGGGAATTGAATTTCTCTTTCCAGGTTTATGTCTTCGGCTCGTTCGTTTTTTATATATTTCCCTTCCCCTGGCTCTAACTATGTGAAAATGTTTATATTTATTTATGTTGCACATTTTGTCTTTTCAAGCTAAATTTTCATTTCATTCCATACACACTAAACAGAAATGAATAAACAAATTGGTTGGCAAATTGATTTTTGGAGAACAGGAAAATATATTTACGAAAGGAGAGACCAGATAAATTATTGGATAGAAATACAAAGAAAAATCCACTCATTTCCGTCTGGCAGTCTGGCATAGTCATTGAAATGTTTATACAGTCGTGTCTTTTTTGCTGAGACGTGAAACAGGGAGTTCAAATGGAAATCTAATAGGCTAATCATCTTCGTTTAACGTTCATGGGTAATATCAAATCGTATATAGGTCTGTGCGTTGACATATTATTAAAGTCAACGTAAATATTTACGTTACGACGATTATGTCTCGAAAAACAAACACAGGACGACATAAATAACTATATTACACAGTAGCAACTATGTTTATGCGGATTATTATGAGAAATGTGCATAAAGAGAAAAGAAATGGTCTGTCTGCTACGGTGTCTTCCACTTTCTGTCTTCTTTCTTATATTCATAAGTGTTTTGTACAAATTTTTAAATTACAAAACGACAAGAATCGCTTCTATTACACAGTGCATTAGCTTATGAAATGTATCCGACATATGAACCCGTTTCGAATAGATTTTTCATTTTCAGAATAAAAACATTCGACAAAACACAGAAATTGCTCCATAATTATCCGAACCACAAAAACATCCATCTCGTGGTCGTTCCTGAAACAGTTTTTCGTCTCAATAAAAATAAAAATGTTAAAATCAACTCGACAATAGTCAAACAATGAAATGAATCACCTAAGTGGATATCTTTTTTCCATTTATTTTTTTTTTCGCGGACTTTTGGCTTAGGAATAATGTGCAGATGTAGAATCACAAGAAGCAAACACACTTGGTGCTTCTTGTGACTCGATTGTTTTGTTCTTCTCTTCAGTTCTTCGCTGAAGACAAAACAGTAAGCGAAAAAGTAATTTTGACGTGAGACCGGAAATCAATTGTTTAAACAAAGAAACATTATTTTTCATTTCTATATGTTTTATGGGGTCATGACGGTATTAATGAAACATATATTATAGCAGTGGAGGTACATTTAGTTTCGTTGGTTTTTTTCTCTCTCTTATTCTGCTTTTAGTGCTCAAAATTATTGTACACATCGAACAAAGGTATCGACGTTTCGGCTGATTCAGCAAAATTATGAATCAAATCGTCAATTTCGGATTTACGGCAACTGAAAAATTGTCGAAATGTAGAGAACAGTAAAAAGTTTCGGTTTTTATGATTTTGTATTTGTCTTAGAAATTGCTTTTACAAAAACTTTCCGTTCGCTCTGTTATATTTACTTTACAAAATGTTTTACATTTGATTTCAAACTGATGAAAGTCTATAGACATTTTGTATTTTATTAACGATTAACGACTGTGTGCTTTATCTACTGAATGTTATACTATATTACCCGATGATGGGTACAATTAAAGTTGACAAATAACTCTCTCTCACTCCCTGTGTCTAGATTACATTCGAGGGAACGAGTGTTGCGTTGACGGAAAAATAAACAATAAAATTTGTCAAATCTGGTTGTTTTTACTTCGATTTTTATTAGATTTTTACGGCTGGCTTTAAAAGGATTTAAAAATAAAATATGACAACCAATGTAATACATAAACAAGTCATAAAATAGTGGATTCGTGTTAGGTGCCAGCAGGATGTGACAGATTCTCACCAACAAAAATAATAGGTCGAGAGCCAGTGTGCATATCCATCCTTCATATGGCTACACTCTGCAACCCATGCCAAAATTTGTACTTCATTTGTTCTTGTTCGTGCACTTCTTTCGTTTTCAAACATCTTTGTGGTAGCCATGAACATGTGTTGGTGACAGTTCACTTTCATTTTCATTTATGATTCGCCAGATGTGTACATGCATAAAGTACTGACTAACTTCATCGAAATTTTGGCTTGATGACTTGATGATAGCATGTCTAGCACAGTTTTCAAACCATGTAGCCTTACTAGACACTAATATACACACAGGCTCTCGGTCTGATAACGCTACCAGAACAAATTTTCCACCGATCCGACTATACATTATTCCACTGAGCGTTAGAAGGATATACATACCCACATCAACCGAATCGAAAGTTAAAATATGTTTCATTTTTAAGAAAATAAATGAATTTCCTAATTTATTTACCCATCCTGTCAACGTAAAAATCAATGATGTATAATCCATTAGCATATCCTACCAAGCTGTGCAACCATCCATCCACTTGACCCGATGACACAAGTCAACTATATATATAAACAGAAACCATCTATCCTTTCATAATATACGGTTTTCGTTTAAGAGTTGGTATAGCCTAACCATCGCCATTCAAAAGTCATATATAATGTATACAGGCAGCGCCAATATGTGTACGTATATTATGTCTCTGAAATGTACATATAGATGTGTGTCTATACGGATATATAGAGTTCATATTAGTCAGGGGTTTCATATAAATGGTATATATAATGTGGATATAAATGTGTAGACCGGAGAGGGCATTGGTGCAATTTAACTTGACAGCTAAACTGATGAGGATAGCACCATGGTACATTACGGCACAAATTGAATTGGTACGAGGAGGATAAAAGAATATATAGACGGTCGGGGGGAACTAATGAAAAGTACATGTAATTGGTCACACTTCACAGCCCAATATTTTTTTTTTCTTATTGCTTTTCGTACAAGTTCCTCACACAGGCTAACTATACAACAGTTGATATTGAGTCGTACAGTTTTTATTTTAAATTTTATTATTACGTTATTTTGAAGTCAGTGCATGGTATAATGATACAATGACTAAAACGAATAAGGTGGAAAACTAAAAAAGTTCTCACGATTTCTTTGAATAAATGTTATTAAAATGAAATTCATGAAATTATGTTAAATAGGAGAAGGAAAAAAAAAACGAGATCGCGAGCTGATTCAATAAATATTTAAATGGGAGTAGTAGGGAAAAGAAACAAATTTTTTGTTTTCGTTTATTTTTATAATGAAACCCAGGAAGCTCATAAATAGATTCAGAAATCATTTTCGTTTTTGATGAGGACTGTGATTAATGATATTTCGTTGCTACTTTTTTGATAAGATACCGTGAAATGTATAATGTTACAGATGAATTAATGACACAAATAATAGACTTAGAGAGCTTACCGTGCGTCTAAGTTGATACAATAAACCGTACTTAATAGACTCAAAACAGAAAAAGGAAAATCCAACTTGTTTTTTACACTTAATTTGTAGTTCTATTTATTCAATGAAAGAGGTCAATATTTGGAATATTATGTGAGAATAGTTTGGACGATGATGATGAAAAATGTGCTTGTGAATGGGTTCATTTGCATATTTTTTTGATAAATTATTACAAAAATTATTCAATTTTAATTAGAACTGACACATAATTAGCTCAATTAAAAACCATATTTTAATGATGTTTTATTTGCATATTTTATGATTTATATTGATGGACCTTCTGGGAATGTAATTAAAAGTTGCGTGTTCGAATGAAAAACGATTTTTTTTAAATTTATTACAATTTCGAACCAATTAATATATCGGACTGTGACAACAATTTTTTTTGCCTCTGTCAATCACCATTCCACCAGTCAGTCGAATAAAAAATAATTTGATTGCCCAAATTTATCAACCATAAAAAATACATTAGTTTTACATCAGAACGTCCTCCCAAACCAAATACTTCATGCCGATCGTATGATAAACAGTTTTTCTGTTTTGTATATTCCACTTCTAAAGCTTACCGTATTGGCGTAAGAATTAGTGAAACATTTTGCTTTAAATTAAAAAAGTTTAGATAAAATCACGATTTATGACGGGGAAAATACCTGAAAAGGGAACAAAAAAAAATATATAAATTGTTCGGGTTTCCTTAAAATGATAACGTATTCAGAAATAGGAAAGGGACGTGATAATGGTGCAAATACACCAGAGACACTTTTCACTGATAGCAGGCAGATTCATATAAGAAAAGAAGGGAAACATAATTTTTACATTTTAATTATACAAAAAAATCGCATTGGTTTGTGGGACGAGAGTCTGTGTGTTTCTCTGTCACACATTGAATCATTATTGAATCATTATAATTTGTTCTACGACTTTTATTTTTGAACGCTTGAAGAACAGGCCTAGAATATTTCCCACTTAGATCCAAGCTAAGGTATAATTTAGTCCAAAATGATGGATGAAATTTAAAAAAACAAGGCATCAGAACAGTCGGAGCGTCCCGTAACCCTAATACGTCTACAACCCTCTAATGCGTCTGTTACCAAAATGCTAGTCAAGTTGGGCATGGTCAAATTTACTGAAAGTGTTCATTTTTAAAATTGCGCATAGCGCAATTACGAAAGCCCGTACGAAGTACCTCTCAAAAAAAACCAACAATTCACGACATTATTTTAGAAACCCAAACTTTTTTGCCAACTTTCCATTGGGTACTCAATTACCTCTCAAACGAAACAAAAACTAGCAAAATCGGTTGAGATTTACTCGATTTATGTGCAAAAAATATTTAGGGCCGAGTAGCGGCCTTAGTCCAAGGGCCCAAATTTGAAACTTTTTTCGCCACGTTCTTTTCGGTATTCAATTATCTCTCAAACGAAACAAAAACTAGCAAAATCGGATGAGATTTACTCGATTTATGTGCAAAAAACACTTAGGGCCGAGTAATGACCTTTCAGCCCTTCCAACAAGCCCACGTTGCATCTTACTCAAAAACAATGTTCAGCAACTTTGTTCTACTCGTCAATACCTTTCATTTGATATATCACAAGCAGCTATTGCGCGCGTATTTCGGTAGATATCGTCGAAAGACTGAAAAACACCTATAGAGCCCTAGCTCTTGAAGGGCAGACCCTAACATGCCCATTTTCGAACTTGACCTTACTTTTGTACCAATCGGGGAAAAAAAGAATTTTGAAAAAAGGTTGTGATTTACTCAAGCTAGAGGAGTCACGGACGGACGGACGGACGGACATTTTTTTTATTGCTGATTCGTCATCTATGAACATAACCAAATGCTTTGCCCTTACTGTCTGCTTCCAATTCGACGTGTTACAAACGGCATATTAATCTTATAAGCCCCCAGTACTTCGTACGGGGCTAAAAATTGTTGGAAGCCTGAAGCTCTGCTAACAGAAGCTATTCTTAGGAAAACGTTTTCCAATGTTTCCTTGAATTTTTCTGCATTTTACCAAATTTTCTTTTAAAAAAATTCTGTGAAAATTCGAGGGAAAATTAAGGAAAATGTGGAAAAATTCAAGAAAATGTGGAAAAATGTTGTCCCTAAAATAGTCTTTGAGTGTTAGACAAGAGGACAATCCGAAAATTGTATTTTCACTCAAAGACTTTCAATTAAAATTTTGTTTTGGAAGTTCATCCAAATCGAAATGTTTTCCATTTCGCGTAGTGTAATATAAAAGGACTGATACGTATACATAGGCTCTCTGTCTATCACTTTATGTTGGTATTGTAGTGGTGATTATACCGACAATTTTCCGGAACATCAAAACTAACAGAACTTCATAATTGATACTACTCGTCTCTGTTCGAGAATGCCATTATCAATTTATTTTATCCATTTAATTTACCTGCACTTACGCTCTTGTGAGTCCTGTATGTACAATCCAATTTGCGCAAACTTTATTAGATACGTCTTATAAACTGTGAATTTAATTTCGCTATTCTGCTGTGTTCTGTTTTATTTTAACGATTCATCGTGTGGTAGTTTATGAGTATTTTCTGTTATAAAAACTGCTTTTGTCTTGCCTCCAGTCTTTTATTTCCTTTAGTTTTTAATAGCATAATTGCTTTCTTGATTTTGTTAACTCGCTTTTAAGCATCGAAATCGTAAATTTAATTATTTTTTTGATCCGAAAACCTGATGGATTATGCTCTTGTATTAATTTTTATTGCATTAATAAAAACCGAAATGTAACTAATGTCGGGTCGCGGGAACAAGTTTTTATGGTTGTCTTATTTGTCATCTATCTTTTAACGATCGGAATACTTTGCAGGCTTAGTGAAATCCAATAAATCAATAATCAAAAGAAAGAGTCAAAAGAACTATGAATACCCGAAGAAACTCCGAAAATTTCTCCTTCCAATAAATCAAAACGTATTATTCAAACACTAAATTAATCTTAACCTACAAAATTTGATATACGATCACGCCCACCATTCACCATATTAGATCATTACTCATAAACCCGAAAAATTAATAGGAGGTTGTGTATGGTCTAGTACCTAATTTGATGCGATAAAATTGAATGAGAAACGAGAAGTTGAAAAAAACTTAATGTTTTCTTTCCAACTATTAATGTACATGTAAAATAATATAAGAAACACAAAAGCCTCTTCTCAGATGTTGTCATCACAAAACTCAAATCCAAAATGTATTTAAGCAAACGAAAAAAAAACGAGTGTAATCAGATACTCTTTGGAAGATTACACTCACCATCGGTTTTGGGTTCATTTTGGTTCATAATATAATACGTATTTTATCATCTCTTAAATTTATATTCATAGCCATAAAAAGCGGATTCCATAACCATAACACAAAAATAATTGATAGAGACAATCACAAACCGAATTATTATTCATTGTAATTGTCTAAACTGAATTTCGATTACGACGATTTATGTTTCAATGTGAACTAAAAAAACCGTATCTTAACAATTCAGCAATATAGCATGGCACTCCGTCCGATAGACACGTTAAAAAATAATATCTAAAATATACAACAACAAAAAATTAATAGAGAAAAAAAACGCCTCCGCCTTTTTATTGAAAACATTCACAATAATAATAATAATAAATGATTGAGTGACTTGTTTCAATGAATAGATTTTATGAATGAAACTCTGTATTGCCCATAATTTGTATTTTGTAGATGGAGAGAGAGAGATCATTTAAACATTAAGGTGTACAAAATGTTGTTTAAACAGAAAAAAACTCTATATACAAATCGAATGAGGAGATGAAATAAGAAAAACCGGTTGAAATTAAAAAGTAGTTTTATTGCTCCGATGAACGTATATAAAATAAACTTCTTATGTGTTCAATGTTCTGGCAGGAAAGAACGGCGCAGTAAGAAAGTCAAATGCATAGAAACTTAGTAGTTACAAGATTCTACAAACGGAAAGCGTATCATCAATTAATCATTGAATCTATTACTTCTTTTGTTTAAAGTAATGCCTAATGTTTGATACAAAATACTTAGAGTCTACGTGCATGTCAATACTACTCATAAGACCACGGTTTGAAAACTTTGCCACAATAACACCAACACATACAAAGAAAAAGATTTTTTCCACGATTCGTTTTTAACAAAGGTAGTTCTAAAGTATATTAAAACCAAGATGACACCGACTACTCAGAATTGCATAGCCTGTCTTATGAATTAAATTATTTGAAATTCTTCAAAACTCCTAAAAAATTTAAAATTGACAATTTTAAGAAATAGTTTTTAAGAATTTTTAATAATAGGCTGAAGCGGTTTACAATCGCGCTCTAACCTGGCCTTAAATTCTAATAATTCTTGAAACTCTTTGAATATCTTTAAAATCTATTTAGGAATTTTTGAGAATTACGTGCAAATTATTGAAGTTCCTTACCCAAAATAGATTATGTTGCAGCCCGCGATTTGTTCACGAATGACGGTTTGTCATCTGTTATCGACAGCGGCGCCAAATTGAAACGATTAGCTCTGACTTATGTTGCTTTATTATAGCCGATTGTATGATTAAACAAATGAAGTAAAAGATTTCCCATCAATGTACTTAGATTAAATGAAGTAATAGACACGCTAATTATACTAGTGAAATGTTTGCCGCCCGTAAAAGGTGAAGACAAAAAATAAATTAACAACCAAATAACGCGGCCAATGATCATGTTACAAAATAGTCGATCTAGAAGCAATAAAATGTATTTTATATGTGTTTGTCTCTGCCAGAATGTTTTCACTATATGATCCCTTTCGGTTCAAATCTTTTGTCAGACGATAATTAGTTCTTTTATTACTCGTTCCATATTATTTTTTTAGATTTTTTTTCCTTAATTAAAGCTTCAATAAAAAAAGTCTTTTTTAAAAGTCTGTTTGGTGTCCCATTGTTACCGCAGTGAACCGTAGAAACACTAAAAATATTGTAAAAAAGAGTCAATTTACACCAAAATTAGGAGAAAAAAAAACTATTTCGAGATTTTCTTTATTATTTTTCAATATAGAAAGGCATATAATTGAGTCGATGTGGAACTTGGAAAGAAAAAACAATAAAGCGATGTCGTGCAGAGTTTTTTTTTCTAAAAAAAATTATTGTTATGGATGTGCAATGTGGGTTGGATGTGGAAAAGTTGTTAATTCTCATATTAAACAGTCAATTAAAGTCATGCATTGTTTTAATTCAAAACATTGTCCTACTCAACGATCAATGTATAACATTATTGAAAAAAATATCCCATCAAGCCCGGGAACAAAAAACCGGCACTTGATAATTGTAATTTTACAATAAACAACATCATCCAAAACAATATTCTATTATCATAAAAATCCAGCATACGGTTTATCATCCAACATTTTCGTACATATAATTTCGTCTACGGGCAATTATATCCCAACAATCGACAATGAACAATTTTTTTTATTTGCTTACATGATTACAATGTTCCGTCAACAGTGATCCAACGCAGAATAATGAAATGTAACAAAAGTGCAGACGTAGGAGAACCTAATTATGTCTTTGAATGTTTACAACAGTTCTTGTTTGTGGTATCGTCAAATTGCTTATACACAATAACGGTATGTCGCATGCTGTTCCCTGTGATGAAAACCTGTCTTCAATTTTGATTGGCAGATGTTAAAAGGTTTTTTTCTGTATTATTGAAGAAAAAGAAAAAAAAATTGGAATAACAATTTTCAAGTTATAGTTTTTAGTGGCGATGAACATTGGCTGAACATTGGTTATATTATTGACAGAACGTTCAGTGTTTTTCTTATTATCCGATTATAATGTTGCAATATTGAAGAAAAAAATATCCTCTCCGCCAACAATGGAAATTGGATTTCAAAAGAAAAACCACAACAATTTCCTTTCCTAACCGTATTATGTGCTTTTAATTTCATATACACCTAATTACCCGCATGAATAAGTTAATTCATGGGCAACATGCTCTCTCTTTGACGTCGAACATATATATTCCCCTTAGGTTAGATAGATTGGTTAAACAACAAAATGAACAGAAGAGGTACGTTGTGTTTTAATACGGTCGTCGGATAATGCAAATCGATTTTTATAAAAGTTTCTTTTGCCTCAATAGTGAGTAAATTGTATTGCAGGAATTAAACTTATTTTATAAAGGGAGGAAAAAACTGATCAAAATTGCATCTCCCTCATTCGCAGTAAACAAGAAACTTTGGCATTTTATATTTTCCCGTAGAGTTCCGTCGATTAAAACTTTTCTTTCCATACTTTATTATAAACACAAATCCTTCCGAAGGATTCCGTCGACGTTTTGTTAGTTCCTTTTATCCTTGAGCATAACTAACTGTATCAAACCAATTTTTCTTGCATTTCTCGTGGTATTCGATTTTTGTCTCAACCTTGTAAGTGTGGTGATTCAGTGTTTCCATTTTGCAAACGATGCTGCGGAAGACATATCTTTAACATTAATATTATTATGGAAAGCATACCGACCACGAGTGGTGTAATAAAAACAAAAAATTTTCGTTATGGTCTACTGTTTTCGAAATGAAACTCCAGAGAGGATTGATGATGATAATCTCAACGTATACCATTAAATTGGACATGCAGATGTAGAGATGTGCATTTTTTGTATATTCTATATCTCGAAGAAGGTCACGTTAGTCAGAGTCGACTTCGTTATATCAAAGCGAACAGTTTATTATGTGTTGGATCGCTTGACTACTCACTTCCAATAGTATAACTTAAGATTGCCAATTTTGCGGTGTCTTGAGTCCTTTCGATGGACAGTAAAAAGAACCTAGAAAAAAGACCTCAAGTTCGAGATATTTTATTTTCTCCGATTTCGTTTCCTTTCACTACTTTAATACGGACGATTTGTAAAATTCAACTGGATTTTCTTCTGAAATAATTTAATTTATCGAACAAACCAACATTTCTTTACAATATCATGCCATACCCAGACAGAGGCTTATTATATACCGTTGGTATACATATACTATACTTCTTGCCCAACCAATCTACGAAATCCAACATTTCAAATATAGAAACCACATGGAATGGCCAATGCAGACCCACTTCTCACAGATAGTCAAAATGAATTGATCAAATATATGAAACACTTCTTACCAGAAGTCTGAAATATCAAGGTTTGTGTTTGTAACGTACTCATTCCGAAAAGCTAGTACAAAATGATTAAATCAAGCAAACCACACTCTCTGTATAATACTATTTCACATCAGCCAAATATCGCCATTGAAAGTACTGAGAATTCATTCATCGATTTCTATACGTATTTCAACAAACATTTAGCAGATATCTCTCTACTCTCTACCTTTAAACTTACATTTCTGAGTTTCCGTTCGCCGTTCATGTACTTAAATAAATCTTTTATCGAAAAATCACATACACCGAGATTTAATTATATAATTGAGTGAAGTGCTTTGACTTAATCAATGGAGTCAACGAAACACGTAAAATTGCATTAATTTTTTTGTTATTTACGTTATGAATGAACGTATATACATACGGACAGCGAGCTGTAGCACAAGTGCAATGCAACCGTCAATAAATTGTAATTTTCGAAATTTAGTTGTCGAAAACCGGATCGCATAAGAAAATATTAATTGTTTATCGCGACGTTTTCTTGTACGTTAGTTGTATCTTGTATGAAAAGAGTGAACGCATAAATTGGAATAATTCCCAGGAGACTCGGCCGAGGATTCATTAATGCTAAGCAGAACGCAAAATTCAAGTTTGAGTAAATCTGAAAAGTTGAATTTGCAATTTTTTTTTTGTTGCTTCTTCTCATTTATTAATGATATGGTCGGACGCAATATAACGAAAAATCCCATTACATTTGCGATAAAATGGAAAATGTAATAAAAATGTAAAGAGGAGGAGAAAAAAAAATATTAATTCTCCGCATCGTCTTGCATCCGGTGTGAAATCGTTAAATTGGTATAAAATGTATAGTCAAATGGGAAACTATCTAATTGCCTGTCGCTTCAACTGCAAGTGAATTTGTTTGTTTACAATTTTTTTTTTATTACCGCATGTCCAGTGGTGTTCGAACATGCAACGATATCATGGAATTGAAAACATATAGTTAGCTCTTTGCGAAATATTTCATTCATAAAAGTTTTCTCTTTCACCTTCGGAACTGCGGGTAACTTTTATAAATGAGAATTCGATGCTATATCTATTGAATGGTAGTTTTATATTATACAGGATGCATCGGCCGATACAAGACATTGTGTTGCTTCTTCTATTGTTTAACAAAGTGAACACATTCATCTTTCAACTTATCCATTGACTTTATTTGAACTTTACCAAAGAACTAAAAAAAAACTTTATTTGACGGATCAGCAATTATAAATCAGTCCTTAAAACTGTCGCTGCTGGCAGATCGATACACAATTTTGAAATTCACTTGAAATCTGCTTGATGCATTCAGTAGCCAGCTTTATATCAATTATCCCATCGCACAATTATACCATCGTCTCGGTATTTTGAAGTCAATTATATTGCGACCGACACATTTCAACATTGTAAAATAAATGGAATATTATTAATACAAAACTAATTATTCGACAGCGTCGTTCAGAGACCGCAACATTTCAGCAGAAGGTACTATAATGCATAATCGATTGCACTTATATTATAGATACGAAATTACTTATCATAAATCCATCGAAGATATGCTCTTTCAGCGAGCAACTGTTAACAATAAGATTTATAGAAACTAGTGGCTCAATGCTAAATCTACCAACTGTTCTTGTACGTGTTGGTGGGTAGTTGCAGAGTATTATTATATACTTGTTGGATGTGGTTTAAAAAAAATAAAATAACAAAAAGCAAAAACATTATGTGTAGCGCATGATTTTGTGCGGATAAAAGAAATTGATTTTTCTCGTTCAGTTTAACGTTTTTGTTTTGTTTGTTCGTTGCTGCTGTTGTTGCAGCCTAGAATCGTTTTTTGTATTTTATTCAGCATCGAACACGGGAAATTGCCTTTCGGATTTGATATTAAAAATGTATAAACATGTGCTATGAAAAACCGAAGAATCACGGTGAGCTTGAAAAAAGGTTTCACATACTTCTCCACCGAAACCCGTTCATTTCATCAATGAAACACTTTTTCGGTGCTCTCAGACTGAGAGTCTCAGTATCTAATACATTGTTTTCGCGTGGACATTGACCTCGGATTCGGCTGGGATCACCAAATTCTACTTTATTTTTTTGGTTACCTTCTGATCTCGGTGAACTTCCAAAGATTCTCCTGCTGCCAAAAAAGCGAATAAAAGATGAAAGCATATTGGTCGTCGCAATGAAAAGGTGAGAATTGCAGCAGCAATGGATACGTTTTTCGTCTTTCATTCGCTTTTTGGCAGAGGAGTATTTAGCAGTTCACATTGGTCTGAAAATAAGTTTAAAAAAAAAGTCGATGAACTTTCCTCCGACAAATTTTGAGCTGAATATTCCGTGTACCAATCGTACGAAAACTTTTTTCAAGCTCACCGTGTATAACCAATAACCATGCAGCAGCCTTACATCCATTTACCTTTAATCATATATGGATTTACGAAGCGCTTTTAGTTAGTTTTTCCTCTCTTTTTAAACGAAGGTAAAATTAGTATTTGCATGCAGTTTAATGAAGTATAATACGACTTTTCAATTTGTGGCTTCTGATTTATTCATCGCCGCGAATTATTTTTCCACAATATATCCGATACCATCTTGGGTAAGACTTCAACGAACCGTATACCATTTTGTCTGCAGACCATGGTTAATAACAAAGTTGAACGGAAAACGTTTCTATATGCAACCCATACGTGTGTGTATACCAAAAATTTTCATCTTGCATAATTTACCTGAGATGAATTTTATGTTGTATGTATGTACAGCCGGGGTGGTTTAATTACATACATGTATATCTATGTGGGTATAATCGGTTCGCACACCTGTATCATGTTTCCTATCTATTTTTAATGAATCCAAAAATATATTTTTCCAACATTGCCGGGTGCTTACCAGTAGATGAAGATGCAATTTTATTATTCATAAAACTAATAAAAAATTTATTCAAATGGATGTTCTTCTTGTAGTGTACAAACACACACCGCATTCAAGACAACAAAAACAGAGAAAAAAAAGAATTAATTTTGAACATTCCGTAAAAATTGTGGAGAAGACGACGAAAAAAAAAGATGTAAAGGAAGTGTTGGAATGCCAATAACTGTTATGAATAATAAAACCATTTCTATTTAAGTTCATCGTGTTTTAAAACATAAAATGCTTACCATTACCATAAGCAATAAACATAATCCACTACCGATGGATAGTAATGTACATAGGCACAGCTAACAGTTTTTCTTTGGTGTAGCTGGTATAGCCCAATAAATTTCACTTTATTAGTGAAAATATTGAATGAAGTAGCAATTAAGTACTTCGGTACAAATTTGGAGATTTTCGAACAGGAAAAAAAACGCGTATTGTCACCAACGTAATAAATCCAAACGTAGAAGTGAAAAAAATAACATCAACTGAAACGTGGGACGGAACTCGTCTTATAACGAACAAATATATATATTCTTAACACCTTTGAACATGAAACACCAATAATTCGATGGATTAAATGTGTCCAAGTTTTTTCGAAAAACAATAAATTAATCACAAAATGCGCGCATACACAATAAAATCGTCAATTTATTATGGATGATAATCCATTGATGTTGAATCTATACATAAACGTATCTATAAAATTGTACAATGGATGAATGATAGATTTTTTTTCTCTCTCGTCTCTCGTTCCTCCGCTCGGTGTGTATTTTTTATTCATTTTAATGGCATTTCTTGGATCAATAATAATATTCCTCGTCTTCAGTGTTTGTTTGTTTCCATATTCATTCTATTTTTCACGAGTACCAAGTGGGAATTTTTCTAAGGCGATGAAAAATAGAAGGTCAAAAGAACGTCACGTACATTAAAGTTTTCGAATACTCTCGAAAATCCAGCATGTTCAGATAATAATTTGTTGGGAGCTGCGGGAATGGTTCAAGAAAACTACTTTCTAGACCATTATTTTGATGTTTTCGTAATTTATTATAATTTCTTCAACTTAAAGTGTACTGGAGGAATATCCAGCGAATGTTGAAGGTTGGAGTCATCAAAGTAGTAGTAGAATTCAAAGACCAGAGCAATATTGGAATGTCTTATGTAGATTTTCGCTGAAAATTCAAGAGGGAAATGAATAGTTTGGAGGAGATTTGTGTATGCCTATGCCAAATTTGAACCTTTTTCCCAATATTAATCGAGTATTAGGAAATAAGATGAAATTTGGTGTCAATTGGACCACTCGAAATTTCTGTTTTTACCGAATGAACCAGGAGTGTCAACGGTCAACTCTGTATCTATTAAATGGATGAGTTAACCGTCTTTACTCTATCATAAAATCATTGTAAAAAAATATGACCGCAAACGAGTATAAAGGTGAATCGCCAAGTGTAACAGCAACAAAAAACCGGAAAATGAAAACGAAACTACTCTTCCATCTATTTAACACCTTTTACTGACCGTTTTAGTCACCGTTTTATAATTAACTTAATTTATATTCAATATAATTTATGTGCAACTTCCTTCTTACCGTTTAGCTGCGGTCGACATTATAATACATTTTCTTCTCAGACAATTTTGTGTCTTTTGTTTACGATCCCTAATGAATTGCGATGATGACTATGTGATAACGAGAATATTACTTTTTCACGTCTTCAAGCAATGCACAATTTTATATTACATTGAATAATAAGCGTCAAATGAATGAGGAATAAGAAAGAAAAAATATTGAGATAGATAGATAGATATAAACAGCACACAGACACACACACACACAATTTTTAAATCGACATCAACAGCAGAGACCAGTTACTAACTAGTTTCAGATTTTATCTTGTCACATTTATTCCATCAAAATCTCTTGAAATATTAATCGATCAATCTCATCCGCCCGGAGGAAGAGGATATTTATACAAAATTTATTTATACATCTTTCAACATCTTGCGGATGAAATTCTATTTGTACCGGGTCGGGGTTTTTTTTCGGGATAGAAGTTTTAGATTGTCGAATGAATAAACGAGGGCATTTCCCACCATATAGTCTCACCATATTCTACGTTTTAAAACCATTGAGTGTCAGTATACACACACAGCGTATATATGTGTATAGAGACATCATCGCACAGTATTGCCGGAGATGTAAGATGGGAAATGTTTTATGTACAAGACGGAATTGCGAAAATTTTATAAAATTTAATTCAAAAATGTCTGTACAGTTAAATCATTTTAACTGCTAATATAAGGTGATGTATAGCATAGGTAGGTAGCGCATACATGTATAAATTTCGAGCATTAAATGGGGGATAGGAAAAGGATATTATAGATGGATGTCACAAAACTCAATTACCTTAAATTCAATATACTTCCATCAGGTCTGTATGTATCTCTATATGTATATTCGATAGTCTTTAGGTAAACTCGGATAAACTTGACATATCAACGACAAAAATGTTGAAGTATACATGGTATGTACCTGAGCTATATAAATATAAACGCTACATATACCATACAGTTAACGAGGGGATGGTCTCGGCTCGGCTACATTATTGTGGTGGAGTAACATATAGGTATATAGAAGCGGAATAAACATTACAAACTTCCGCCATTGTTGAAATATAACCCATCATCAAATCGGCGTATATATTTCTCTAAACAAAAAGTGATGATGGCTTTTCTGTCAAAACTTATATATACACGAGCAATGGCACCCCATCGAAAAATAGAGGGGTGTCATGACGAATTGATAACAATTAATCAACACAGGTTTCGCATTGATTTATAATTAAGCACACACACAGGAAGAGATTTTTTTTTACTCTATCCCTTGCTCCGACAAGACAAAGTTTGACAGTTTTGGGTATCAATCGATATTGATATGGAAGAACTATTAAAGTGCAAAAAAAAGAAGAACGACGAGTAACACCAAAAAAAAAATCTCATAAAAGGAACAGCCACGCAGCACACATTGTGATGGTCATTTGATGATAGTAGGTTAGGCAGGAAATAGATTTTTTTTTCTTTTTCGGGAGGCCAAAAACCCTTAGTGTAACACCTTCTTTTCTATCCATCTATCTATATGCTTTCGGGTGTATTTAGGCAATTTATACGGACGCTTCGCATGGGGGTAGTATTTAGAAGAGATACGGAATCATGTTAGCAGCATCGATATAAATTATATATGAATTTTGTATAAAAGAAAACATATAAAAAAAACGTATACCGAACGGAACGCGTATTATAAGTGAAAGGGGTTGACAGAGGACGCTTTTATAAAAAATGCAGGATATTTTTTCCAGCTTTTCAAATGGTTTTTAAATTTCATCTAAAATGTGTTTCGCATGAAGATTCAATGTGTGTGTGTATATGGATGTGTGTGGCGTCTATATACACATTCTGTATTACGTAACATGATTTTGATCAAGTTAATGTACAAATTTTGTAATAGTCGGAAAAAAACACACTTTGATATGCGCTGCATAGGACAGACTATCTGGTACATTATACAGTTTCAAGGCTCTGCTAATGAAAATTGATTGATGTACATACATACAGAGAGAGTCAATGTACAGTCGGTTATAATGTGCAAATGAAATGTTCCATTTCATCCTGCTTCGATCTATATTCTAATTCGTTTGATTAATCATTCTAACGACATTAAATTATTAATTGAAAACTAGTTCCACTATACCATCATCCTATTCATAATACCAATCCATAAATTGAATTGAATTATAATCTTTTTTTTCTCTTTCTCGTTTCAGGTAATTATAACATTATTCCGATTGATTCTGAATATGAATTTGCCACTTCAATATGGGGTACGCTTAAAGGTATTATTTTACAAACTATTTGGATTAATTTAATCGTGTTTACTAGGCCGTTTATTAACAATTTTGAATTATTGAGAGTGATGCAATAGGTGCACGGATTAGAGCCTGCTGAATCAATGCGCACGTATAATCAGCGAATTAATTGTAACGAAATTTTATTTGCAAACGGAAGTGATCATTAGAGGTGTGCGGGTGGAAGAGGGGTCGGAAAATGTAGTTATTTGATCACAGAGAGAAAAAAATATTTGCAATTCGAGGGTAAAGTCACCCCAGAAAATGCAATTTCCAACTTTTTTTTCTGTTTCTCGCAATAAAAATTTTCAAAGTTTTAGCAGAGGGAAGAAAATCACTATTTTCTCGCCTGCGTTGTGAAAATTCATTTGCCATGTGTGTGCATCTGGAATTTCTTTGTATAATTTCCTGCAGTGAACGGTCGGACAAACACTGGACGTCCAACAAAACTAATTCATTTTTTAAGAGTAAATTTTGTTACTAAGAAATTGAAGTGTGAAACTACCAAATCCTACCATACTGTAAAACGGTTGAACGAACAGTAGAAAAGACAATAGAAGGCCCGTTTTACAGCAAAGGCTCGTATTTGTATTTGGTAGTTTTACCCTACCTACGTAACAATAGAAAAGCATTTTATATTGAAAAGCGCAAGCACTTCAATATGTTGCATATTAGGGAGATTATTTTGCTCGCTGTAAGAAGTGGACCTTTCCGCCGCTCATCTCAAGTTCACAGAAATATTGAAGCTATAAATTGTCGAGTCATATTCGCAAAGTTTCAATGTCTCATAACCCATAAGTTCAGATGATCTTTCCATAAGATTATGACTTTGATATTCTTTTCGCTATATCAATTCCTCGATAGCCATTGATGGATTGTTTACATTTTTGCTGGCGTAACGGACGTCATTTCAATGTCATTATTATTATTTCTTTTCTTTTTTTGCAGTCAAGTTGGAAAAACAATTTTTAAAATCATTCCGAATCAATATTACCATTTTCTCAATTCATCGTTCCATTTTCTTATGAAAATTTATTTTTCCTTTTTACAAATTTCTTCCGACCATAAATGTGTTCTTCCACAATAGTCAGTAGAGTGATAGGACATGTGGGTGCCGTTGCAAATTATATATTTTTTTTAAAAAGAGGAAAAAATAAAATCTGTCGTCTCATGTGCGAACTGTATATGGACATTTTGTTAAATTTAAGCAAGTCACATTATGGTGAACTCATGAATAAAATAAACCAATCTCGTCGGTCGTATTCTTCTCAGCTTTGCAGATAATATGTAGGTAGAGCCAATTATTATACTGTACTTCACATCATTTTCTTCCAATATCACTCTGAAATCCGATGGAGTATCAGTTAAGAAACTCTACATTTTCCCGATGTTGTATTTTCTATACGATTTGGTACGAAATCTATTACTTCTTTTGTTCAATGCAAAATCTTTTACTTCATAGGGTTAGACATACATTTACAGTTACTTTCTTGTGCGCTCTTCTCCAGGACCTACAGATCCAAATGACAACATTTCACACAAATCATGATATACGCTGTTACGCTTATAACATCAGTAGTAATCAGACTATTTGTTTTCCAGCATTTTATATATAATTTATAGAATCAGACGTTGGAATGGCACTGACAGTTTCGAAACAGTCAGATGTTAAAAACACTCCAGTATCGCTTCATCGAAAAGTTTTCCATTGAATTTCAATATGTCTGCACTAGATTTGTTAAATAAATAAGTTGTTTGATCATCAGTTCAAATATCTTTGCGGAGAACGTCTTCCATAATTCAATTCGATAAAAACGAATCCTTCATCCACAATACGGTGTGTGTGTTTACTGTGTGTATACCGTCAATTATACCACAATATTCAGGTCTTAACCGATTTTTTTTCCCTCCATAAAACCAAGCGATGTATGAGAACTGTTATAATCTATAATAACGTTAAGGAGCATAATTTTTCATTCAATAAGCAAAAACAATCCATACAACAATCCGTACAAATATATTTTACCAACCAAACGTTTCTATATATTATATGACTACCCAGCTTGTGTATAGTTGGAAATATTCCGACGAAAATGGGGAAAGATTGGAACTTCTTTTTGATTGAAACAAGATACAAAAGAGAACATTCCTTCAGCCATAAATAACTCCACATATTTCGATTTTTGTGTGTGAGATGTGAGCGTGTGCATATATACATATATAGATAGATATATTGAATTGATATTACGTATTTTGTGTGAATAAAATGTTTTGTGGCTTTACGATTGAGGGGGAGGAGATATGGAGGACGAGAGGCTGTGTGTTCAGACACACCGAAAGTACCGTGTATACGGTACAGGTGCTGCATCTATGTATATACAATCATTTCGTATGTAATAGTGTGTGTTCTCACAAACTGAAAACGTTTAAAATATTTTCGCCTTTGTGAGTTGTGATATTCTTATGTATCGTTCTCTGTGTGGAAAATTTTTATTTGAAGATTTCCGGGAATATTGTTGAAATATGCAAAGTGGTTTTTCACACCTTTCGTATATATCAATAGAAAATTAAATATATTCGAGCTATTCGAGCTTTTTCGTTTATACATATCAGAGTAAGTATATATTTTCGTAGAAGATCGATTGGAATTTGAGGTGTTAAAGATAAATCTTTTAAAACAATGAGAATTTGATGATTTATATAAAATGCGAAATGATATATACAGATGTGATATGTGTATAACGACGAATATACAGCATCGCATGTTTAAAAATGATATTGGATATGCTGCTTTTAGTTTGATGTCAGTTTTGTATGTGCATTCTACCGCCCGTTTTCTTGTATCTTTTCCTTTGACAACGTCAAATGTTATTTCAAGAAAATGGAATTTATGAAAAATGCTTTGAAGGGAGTTTATAATCTTGAATACTTGAACATTCAATTATGCCAAACTAGAAAAGTATATCGTGTAACAGCAGACTGAGAGCCTGTGTGCATATCGGTCCCTCATTAGGCTAAAAACCGTCTGATACGAAAAACACATGTTCTCGAGCCGAGCGCTACTACATTGTAAATATCAAGTCCATATGGCTGACGAACGAACGACATGGTAGTCACGACAGACGTTTTTTTATTACGATATTTACATTGTTGTCAAAACATTGCCAATGCCCAATTTTCGACTTTGATTTTCTTCGGTTTGTGACTCCTAAGATTGCACACTAAAGAGCACATCCTATTCATGAGAACATATTCTCAAAAACTTTGGCGAGATTTTCTTGAAAATTTATTTCAAGCAACCAAGAGCTTCCTAAGAGCACCTAAAAAACAGCCTTTCAGAACAGTACATCTGTAGGAAACGATGAAGTGATGTGAAATACAAGTGTTGTCGTTTCTACGTTTCGCCTACGACTAACTACTCTTAGCTTCATTATTTGAGAGAACGATGACCAACATCGTTCGACATGTTAATGACAAATTCGCTTTACCGGTACCTCACTTCCACACATCTTGTGTCGACAAAAAAGACAGAAATAAGCGATGACATGACCTACGATTAATGTGGTTTTATATTGTAAAATGAATTATCAACAAATGAAGTAAAAGATTTTGTAGTCAACACAAACGAAATTGCGGCGTTTCTGTAATCAAAATTGGCATTCATTTTAAACCGTGAACTTATGAGACTGATCCCCACATAGACTCTCCGTCTACAATATATATTAGTTTCACTGAGCAATATTTTCTCAATATAATTTTCACACATCTTCGTATATGCGTAACTCTGCATTGAACCCATAAAAATGATGGCAAAAAAATCACTGAACCATATTTGGTATTTTACTTCGTCTAGTTCACCTTCTTCTTCGTGTTACACATCATATTGGTAACAATAACAATTCAATTTTTTTGTTGTTGTTGTTTTTGTTTCATTTAATAAATATGTATCGTACACAGCCTTTTTTCTTCTTTACTCTGAATCTCGTGTGAACACAGGTGAACGTAAATTACACGCGGAACCAAAATAATATAAAACTCTTATAAGATGTAACGTGAGAGCTACCAGACAATATATTGTTACATTTATGTAATCTATTTTTGTCGATAGAATAATAGGATTTTTTTGAGATATTTTTTATTTCTTGAGAGACATGGTCGGTAGAAGTAGGTGTGTATTCGTTTCGATGACTTAAATTTCACAAAAACAAACTGAAACAAATGAGGGTATCCACTGGTTTTTTTGCAGCATGTTTTTGTTTCGGATCCATATAATCCGGTAATAGACATCTTTACCTACAATAAATGGTTTGTGGAATTTTTGTTTTGTTGTTGTTGTTGTTGTGGATCTTTCTCTGTATTTATTTTGATAGGGAAAGTGGAATTAGCCGAATCGGCTATTGTGATACGATAATATAAAGGCGAAATGAATCACCGTACGATTGAATATGTTAATGTTCGCCATGTTCGCCCAACAGAATGAACATTTTGTTCTGTGATTATATTTTCCAGACACAATGACTACGTTATACGCTGTACTAGGATCAAATTTAACCGCACAAGTCCTACAAAAGGCATCCACTATTATTCTTATTATATGGAAAACTCTAATATTAAAACCACATTCTTGAATTTAATAATAATATGGTTTATGGGCTGCCATAATATTCCATATCTTGTACATTGTTAAATACAATACCTCGCTCCCTCTCCCCGTATACACTATTCTAATATTGCCAACTTTTCGCTTGATGTTTATAGTGCATACAGTAAATCCCTGGTGGTTTGAATAACTAAAATGAAAAGTAGTTACTGTGTGGATCATTATATATGTCTATGTAGAGTACGGATTCAAAACACTGAGCGAGAGCATATATCCAGCAAAGCGAAAGAGGTTTTAGGCTGGAGGGATAATGAAAATTCACAAAGGATTTGAATTGTACGTTTCCACAGCGCTAGTTTACATAATTTTATTTAATTAATAACCTCGTTAGTAATTTACTGTAAAATTTGTTTATCTTAATGCTATTTCGTTTCCTTGCAGCACAAAAACTCTGTACTGCGATTGTATATTCGGTACAACAATGCCAGAATGTTTGTTAAACATTTTGCCTTCTGTAGCTTTTTCGCTATAAACATAGCCGATTTTGCTGGATCGCCAAACAGAATGGTTTTCCATTGACGAAATCAAACAAATAAATATCTGGTGGCAATTCTGATTTGATGTTGACATACATTGATTTTAATGAACTCTCGAAACCGGAGGATAAGTAGGATAAAATGAAGAAATAAATTAAATTAAATCGTCGTCGTCTACACATCATGTTCTCAGTATAATCAATTTACGACCATTTAATATAAAAATGTCTTAAATATTAATTAGTTGTGAGATCACTTACATTCAATCCAATAAATTTATTTCGTCATTTTTCAACTTCGTTTTTTTATGGGATTAAGTCAAACCTATCAATTCTATCAGAAACAGGTTATTCATATAAATGTATCGCAGCAAAACGAAGAAAAAAAATTATTTAAAACGCTAACCGTAATTTGTATATTCATGGAACATGTGTCCATTTTTATATATTAGCTTTATTGCAAGCCCAAATTAAATATTCAGAATAAAATAGAGAAAGAAAACCGAGAATAACGTAGCTTAAGACACATTAACATTATATGTATAGTCGAGAAGTCGTTTTATCATAGAATATGTTGGAACAATAACTGAATAAGCCTAGGAACCAGTATAATTAATACACTTTGGATTGGTAGCGCAGAGCTAGAATTAATTTTATCGATTAGATGATTTTTTCATTCTTTCTTTCTCTTCAAAATAAAAATCTTTTTCGATTGTTTTTTGTCTGGGTCTTTTCGGTTTTGTGTTAAACAAAAACTAAATAAACCCTAGACGCTGAGAGTATGTACGTGCAGCTAAAAGACAGAAAATAGGTTCCATTTAAAGCAATTCTCTCTCCCGAATGGACAATAGTCAACATTTTGTTTATATATAACGAACGACGTTGATGGTTGTATGGCTATTAAGAGAAAATTGGATGATATTTTAATGCATTAAATCCATTCGATGTTTAAGTGAATTGTCAGACAAATAATTTTGTTGTACAATCTCTTAAATGTGGCACCTCGACAAAGTTCTGATGCAACTTGGTAATAATTATTGCAATACATGGCCAATTTTTCCGATAAGGATTGATTGATCAAGGTATTTTTACCAGATTTTTACCTGGCTCTGTTTATTGTTAACAATATAAATATACAAAGTGGCATGCCATTCTAATTTTTATTGACGAATGCCTGTCATCAAATCTACTACTTCTGCTGTTAAATCTTTGGTATATTAGGCACGGTATGCATCACGATGTCTATTTGTATACCTGACGAAGTGTGGTCTAAACGTAAAAGTGAAAACAGAAATGAATCAAAATACTTACCCTTACCCGTACCGTACCTACCATCCGGGCTTAATGTAATATAAGTGAAAACTAACCTAGTTTTTGCTGTTTTTTTTGTCGTCGCTCTCGATAACAGCTGCGAGGATTCGTCTTCAGAAGACATTGCACGCAGGCGGCGTAAGTTACTAAAACCATCGCTCATAAAAATCTTTTACTTCATTTGTTCATCCATTCATTTCACTCTATAAGACCACATTAATCGTCGGTCTTTAATTATTTTTGTGGTTACTGTTGATAACAGATGATTAGCCGTTCAGGTTTAACCCTTCAGGTTTCCCAGATACTTAGCGCTACGATTCAATACCGCCCGACAATCGCATAAACATTGTCTTGCAGTTTTCTGTTCTGAACCACTCGGTCAGGTAGATACTAAATTATTCAAACTTTCGACTGTTATGGAGGTAATTGATAAAAAAAATGTATTCGTCCAAAACTATTGGCAATGTTTCTCCTCAATCAGCACTATTTTGCGACACATTTATTTACACACAATCCCCGGTATAAATTTCAATCACACCTCACCTTCATCTTCATTCACTGTAAATTATGATAATTTGTGTATTTCTGTGCACCCTTTTCAATCGCTCCTCAAAAGATTATTACTTTAACACTTTCAACCCATTTGTAGGCAAACAAGTTAATAGATTCATTTACTTACGATACACACCATACATACCTTTATCAGCCCTATTCTGCATAAAGTGTCTGTATAATACTTTCGTATTTCAATAATCTTAAATCTATGCATCCACACATAAAGTATCCACCAGAATGTGTATCGAGCATGCCACACTCACTCCTTCTTTTAAACTGCCCCCCATACATATACATAAAATTACATAACATTATTGAATGTTCTAGTCGGGCCTGGTGGAATAATCGTTCAGATGAAACCATCGTTTTCAGAATATAAGTTTATGGAAGACATAAAATTTACAGGTTGATTTATACATGGGATATACGTTCCACAGCATTACACAAACATATATTATTTATATGTTATAGTAACCACTTATATAAAACATTGTTTTGTTATTCTAATATTTTGAATAAATACATTCAGATAGGCTTTGCATTAATTTTCCCCCGAATATCCATCAGAATAATGATACACGAGAAAACATTCAAACATCTCCAATGAATTTGTAATTAAGCAACCAAAATTTACGTGGATGTCAAGTTTTCGAAACTATATTAATGCCATGGCATTGTCGCTTTGGCGATGGGTTTATAAAGATATTAATTTTGAATTTATTGATATAAAATATTGTCAAGGGTCTCTCTCTCGGATGCAAATAATAATCATGTTTCGCTTAAATTCTCCGAATCGAGCGAGGGAAGCATTATTTATGGGCTTATCTTTTTCGGAATATTAGTGTGAAGCGATAGTAAACAACATTTTGTGTTTGTTTTACCTAATAGGCCGATAAATATTGAAAGGCCTATCCGTATACGAATAAAATTGAACGGAAAGCATAAATAGTTTACTCTACACAGCAAGTGAATAATGGTAATATTTCACACGAGACATGGCCACTACAACTAAGTTGCAATTCGATGATCATTTATCATTTGAATAGTAAACTGAACAATTACTTTGGAATTGTATGATGAATGGGTATCTTGTCTTCTTCATTAGTGAATAGTAAATTACATATCAATGGGACGAATGATGGAATTGGTGGTTATTGTGTGAAATTTGTTGATCCGAGCGGAAGGCGAGGTCAATAAGAACAAAAGAAGGCATTTCCAACATTCGTCCTATTGAAATGTGGTGTTCACAAGGGGGGTTTATTTATTAATGAAACAAATTATGGAAATTGTAGTTCTTTCCCCACAGGGCTTTATTTTGGGGGCTCATAAAAAACTAAGAAAATTCTTAGAAATTAAAATCTCAAAAATTAGCCCTGGTTAATCTATAAAAAATCAACAAAAAACAGTGCCGCTTTTAGCTTTTGGGCGCCATCGGGCAATTGGAAAAATAGGCGTCAATTTAGTAAAGCTAAATTTTTTTTAAGGACCTCTGGCGCCATGTTCTCCTGCTCCACTTCGGGCGCCACGGGCATTTGCCCATTTGGCCCATATGGAAAAGGCGGCACTGACAAAAAACTATTGCCATAGTTTCGGTTTCGACCGAAAAATAAAATCTCACTCACTCTGGCAGCTGCACCCTTACTTAGAAATCAGTCTGTAGTTTTTTACGTTTTTGTTTGTTTGTGTAGATACCTCACAGCCTTTAATTGTCAATAATAAATGAAGTCTGGACCACCGGCTTATCGTGACTTCTGAACCACGCCTCGAAGTATGCAAATACTATCTGAGGAAAATTAGCTGCTTTATTGATATCTCGCCTAAATGTAGGCTAGATATATGTATACAAACTCATCATACTTGAGTTACGTCATTCAGTGTGTACATCCGTTGCAAACTATTTTTTGCTACTAAATTTCCAACACAGGAATCGAACCCGGATCATTTTGGTGGAAGGCTAGTACTTAACCACTGAACCATCCCGTCCGTTGAACGTCCAAAGCTAAAGACAAACAGGACAACTATGCAAACAAGACAGTAACGTACCCTGACATGATTCAGTATGTATTTCTCTGCCATCATTTTTTGTCGTGCAACACAAGCTCAGGATATAACCTTTTCACTGGTCACAGCATGCTCGTTCAACACTGTCATGGTAAGTGGACAGTAAATGTCTCAGATGGCTGTTGAAGTGTGGCTGGTAAACTTTTAAAAGACAAAAAAAAAACATCAGATAATTCAACATCCAACACAAATTTCGTAAAACTTCGTAATAAATTAAAATTTACCAAGGACATTAATTATCTTAAAAACTTTTTTTTTCTCTCGTCATAATTTAAAAGTCATTAAGAAGCATAACAAAATTTCGTAAAAATAAAGATGTAGTTGAAATCAATAAATTCACTCTGTGACAGAAAAAAAAATTGACCAAAAAAAATTCATCGGTTTAATGACGTCAATTTTCATATACCTAACGCTTACAAGACCATCACAGTGCATCCAGTTCCTCTACATGTATAATATAATGTCTAACCATATTAGGATTGTCGAAGGTGAATCACAGCTATAATTGTATTTATTATGGTCAATTTTCGGAAACATCGGATGATGACTCTTTTTTTCCGTTTCTCTCGACTTGGTGTGTGCGGATACGATGGTGTATCTATACGTTCAATCTTCATGATTTTCACATTCAACTAACTCATTTTCGGTCGTTGTTTTGCTGATGTATGGAATGGATTTACGTATAATATGTCTAATATGTTTAGTGATAACATCCAGAAAACTTTATATTATATTAGGCTTGGTGTACTATTGATGAATAATGTGATAAGCATTATATGAACCATGTAACAGATAATATTATGTATGAGTGTCGTCTCTCGAAAGGATCAAAAAAATATATTTCTTCGAAAGATTTTTTCTCTAAAAAAAAATATACGAAGAAGACACCAGACACAGTATCTCTGGTTGGATGAGGATGACATTTTGTTGCGAATTAGTACGTAATAAGTTAATGGAATTTATCTTATGTGACAGGTAGTGTGTTGTCTTTTTTTGTATTAAAGAAGTTTGAAGAGAGTTGTAATGGCATTACTTTCAGAATAAATAAGTTAATCTCTTTCAAGATCAAGAGTTTATATTACATTTTCTTATTCGGTTTTGATAAGTTTCTGTTTTTTTTTATCATTCGGTGTGTCGGTTCTTTCGATAAATCGAATACTATTAATGAATTTATCATCATTCGACATGATATTAAAATGTTCCGAATGGGAATGAATACAAAAATATATCCCGTACCGCGATACGAAATTACTCTTCTATGACATGACATTTTTTCGAAATTGAAATATTCATGATTTTATTGTTATTATTAATTGACTAAATTGAATGGAAATATTTGAATGTAACCCAAAAAAAAATTCTTCGATATCTAAGTCGGTTTTTTTATATATTCGTCTTCTACTTCTCTATGTTGAACAAAATATATTCATTCGGAATGTCAAACGATGTTCTATTACAATGTTAATGTTCTTGTTCATCTCATATATAATAATAATACACAATCCGCACCGGGATACATTCAACGTTTTTTATTAATTGTAACCAAATCGTCTCGGTTGGGGGTAATAAACAACCGAACGATGGTAGAGAAGAACCAAAAAAAAATCCATTTTATATTTCGTTTTTATTATGAATATGAGACGAGGATATACAATAAAATGCGACAAACAAACAACACATGTGGTCGGTAACTGTGTACATATATAAATGCTTGGCATCACATGGACGTGAAAAATAATTCTAATACACGAAAATTTATTCTGAGTACATTTTTGGCACAAACATACGCCCGTATGACTATACGCTATGTCGATTTGCATTACGAACAGTGAGATCTAAATTGAATATTTTGTTCAGTGAATATTATCCAGGACCTGTTATACACTGAGATGTATAGACAGATACTGATTTCTAAAATGAATGAACATCGACCATAATGTCAGTCAATCAAATTGTGACATACTTTATCCTAACAGAATGAGTGAATCTGTTTCTTCTGCAAATGACAAACGTGTCTCTCAAGTCATTGAATCTATTTGTTCTTGTGTTTAAAGTATCGATAATCTAGAACTTCATTAGTTTGACCACATTGATATATAAGAACAGACTAGAGCTAGTTTATCGCTTATTATCGTTCTTGTTGACAGCAGGACAGGAATTACGACATCAGTTATCTTTTCTCTATTCAATCAAAACACTACAGATAGACAACTATTCGCCATTTCACTGAAAGATGTCGCTGTAACAAAAACAATGTCAACAGAAAAATAATTAATTTTTTACTCGACAGATTTTAGTCAAATAAAATGCCTTCGTGTATCACATGATCTCAGGACTCCGGAACAGTAATCAGTTTTTCAATCGGCCCTACATCGACTTGGGGATAAGGGTTTGAAAAAACGTTTGCTGCCGTTTCATCAAATCCTTTTTAAAGACTCTTATCGCCAAGCCGATATAGGACCGATTTAAAAAATAATTGCTGTTCCAGAGTCCTGAGGTCATGTGCTACACGACGACAGTTTATTTGACAAAAATCCGTCGAGCAAAAAATTAATTATTTTTCTGATGACATTGGTTTTGTTGCAGCGACATCTTTCAATGAGATAGTGAATTGTTATCTATCGGTAGAGTTTTGATTGAAAAGAGAAAAGAGAACTGATGTCGTAATCCCCCTCCTGATGACTGTTCGTTTAAATTATAAGATTGATCCAATTGTGATGTTATTTCAACGCCACAAAGCCACAATTTGTTAGTATTTTTTTGAATCTTTCGCATAAAAACCAGTCCTATTTTAGCGATAGCGCTTAACCTGTTACACATGGCAAGCATATAACAAGTATTATTATCAGGTCTATTACTTCTATCGATTAAAGTATTTTAAATCGACTGATTTGAAATCTTGTACTTCAATTTTTTAACATGCATTTTACTGTATAAAGGACCATATTACCCAGAGTTTGTCGTTTTTTTTTGTCGTCATTATCAATAACAGATGAACAGACGTTTGTGACAGGTTAAGATACGTTCCAAATTTCTGATAATTCTTCTACAAATTACATGAAGGAACAACTTATAGCTTTCAAGTTCTACGTCAACATTGAAAATCGTAGTCTCACTAATGAAACTTCGTCCTTACGACTCAATAATTTAAAGTTTATGCTATGGATTCTGCTTTATTCATCCAAATAACGACACGCAGCCGACACGAACTTTGAATCCATTCATTGTAATTTAACATTCTTGGCCACCCATGCTTCAACAACTGAAATACAACTAAAAAACAAATTAACAAATCAATTGACAGTTAAACAGTCGCATTCAAAGCGTAGCCATAAACCGTCTTAATGCTAAAATTAATTGATTAGCTACAGTGGAATTCATGTAAATCCATTTTTTATGGAAAGCAACTGTAACCAAAAATGCTTTAAAATGCTCGAAAATGTACAATATTTTGCTACAAAATCACACCCCAAAATGATGATATGAAACTGAAAGAAAATGACAATCCTTAAGTATTCAAATAACAATAAAAGAAGACATTAAATCCTTTTTAAGTATACCATCTAGGACACCGTCGCCATTGTCGCGCAAAACCATTTTTCCTTTCTCTTTCAGTTATAACATTTTTTTGGTGTGTGTGTGTGTGTCTGTTGATCACCATTGTTTCTACATGAAATGGCGAAGGATAAAATTCTTTTTATACTTTTCGGGGTATTTACTTTACGTAAAAAGAAAAGTAAGAAATTGCTAAGGACAGTAAATGTTTTTGGTTGGAAAATGTGAGTAGGTGGGTGGGTATTAAAAACGTAAAACAATAAATGTACTGAATTCGCATGAATATCGTTGATAATGCTGGATGAGTATACAAGAGAGAATATCAACAATGGTTCTGATAATGAATGGAATAATTAGGGTGAATGACTTTGACTCGTTAATTGAAGAATTTTTTTTTCTTCGTCTTCGAGATGTTGGTTTATTTCTCTGTATTTAATTTATTTCATTTGTTTTGGGCCATTATCAAAGAGAGTTACGGATGAGCATTTTGGTATTAATGGTAGCCGACTGAATGATAAACTGATTTTCTAATTGCTAATCTCAGCTTCATTATATGCCTACAAAGCGTCGGTAATTAATTTTCATTTATTTCTAGTTCCTATTTGGATTAATAAAATATAATTTGTTGAGTGGAAACTACCTGCTAACCGATTCTAAATAATTGAATCAGAGCCAGATATTTAATTTTGTTCGTAAAATCGTAGAGCATCGCTTTCGCCCACTACAAAAACTTCGAGTTTTTTGTTTAATTTATTGAATTTCATGGAAATTTAAATTTTGTTGAAAAAATAATAATTTTGGTCGAACAAAAAAATCACGGTAAAAATCCACAATTACAAATATGAATATTTAATTTGGATTTATTATTTCATTCCATTTCCTATACTGGAACCAATCAGATGCATTCCGAATCGGTTTTCGATATTTATGATCCTCAGTAAATTACCGAAACGACCAGGAGGACGAACCAAATCAATGCAACTCCAATATATTATCCGTATACTTTGTCAAGAATTAACAACTTTCCGATTACTTCCAACAAAATGCCCACAAAAAATGGCATACATAAATCGCATGCAAAAGAGTCAACCACTTACGTATAACATCTCTTCAGCTTTTTTTCACGAAACAATAAAATTTTATTTTATTTTCTTCAAACCACAAAATTTCCATATAGAAGACGTTTACGATTTCTTTTATTGCACATCTGGCTTTAATAAGGCATTTTAATGAGTGCATGAAATTAAATCAATTTAATAAAAAAAAAGAATTGAAAAAGTTTTGTCTATATTCCTGTATACCATTGCCTGTGTACCCCATAAGACGTTGTTGATTGCCATGCGACGAATAATATAGCACAGTGTGCACGATAAAGTTTATCGACTTTTCGGCAAAACATTTTTTTTTCTGGTAAATCACCAACATGTTAACTGTGTGCGTTACTCTCGCAACGAAAGATGATCTCAAAACCACTATTAAAAGTTGAGTTTTTTTTTATCTTCAGAATATCACGAAATAAAAACGAATTAATTGCGAGATGACAGAATTTTGATTGCTCTTTTTGGTCTGAAAGTGTTTTAAAAAACCATTATAATTTGGCGAAGAACAGACGAGCTCAACCAGTCAGTTTAAAAGAAAAAACTAAAGAAATAATCTCCAAAATATGACGTTGATAATTAAAGTTTGCGATATTTTTTTTAATGGAAACAACAGTCTTAACCTTTTGCAGACGGCAAACGTACGATCAGTATAATTATCAACTTCTTTTCATCTAATTACCTTCAACAGATTGGTGCAAAATCTAGTACTTCGTTAGGTTTAACGTACATTTTGTTTTATATGTCATTAGTTAGAGCTTATCGTTTACTTTTGTCGTCGCTGTTGATAACAAATGAATTTTGGTTTCTCTTAAATGACACCCAAACATAATCAATGGTGGCACTTCGATCTATTGCAGAGAATATTAATTCTGAAAATTACGAAAAATTCTTAAGAAGGATTCTTTTGAAAAACAGCCTGCCGAAATCGGACGCATTTTCTAGTCGATTTTTTGATATGTGCCTAAATAGGTATTGGTCCCTAGATGCCAAAACCACTTTCAAAAAAATTCGTCTAAGCTTGTGTGGCTAGTGAGAGGTCACCAAAAACTGAAAACATGCACTTTTCTTATGGAAATTTCTCGTAGGCTAGTAGTTATGAGCAGTTGAAAGTATGGGTGAAAAATGTATAATTTCGGCGAACTTCTCTACATTTTTCACCCATACTTTCAACTGATCATAACTCAGTGAGGATGAATTTTAAACCCAACAAGACCCAATCTGCCCCGAAAGTACATGCAATTACCTTTCTAATGACACCCCACACGACCTTGTAGGTTTCGTAGAATTCTGAATTATTTTTCATTATTTCGGAATTCTTCGGATATTTAAGAATTGAAGATTTCCAAAATAAGCTTTGATCTATTCTTATCGTAGAGAAACAGATAAACGTAAAAGAGAAAAAGCAAATTTTCGGGAATTTAATTCCCCTAAATTAGGCCCTGACTAATACTCCGCGATAATAATGGGTACATTTTGAGTTACTGAACCAATTGAACATCTAGTCATAATCATTTATGAAACAAACAATTAAAAATTTTCCAACGAATTGTATTATTTCCTGTATTTTTAGTCTCAGTGTTCACTCCTAATGATCTGAATTGTTTAACGATGTGAATACCAGAGATACTCTATAGATAATACGTTGTATGGCGCTTATCATTTCTCAATGTAAAGAGCACCGTGTATACACAGCCCAACATTTCATTCGAATTAATTAAAAAAATATCTTCTCGTCCTTTTCATGTTCTTCATTTTATCGCTAGTTTTATGTAATTTCTTTTGAATGCGAAACTTTTCTTTTGTTTGAATTATTTTTTGTTCAAATGGTAAGTTTAACTTAATGATGTGATGCGTTTTATGTTCATTGATATATACTGTACTCTGTGTGTATAACGCTAATGGCATCGAAACGAGAATTAATAAAAATAACCAACATTATAACAACCGAGTCATGTCATAAATTATCATAACATACGGAGAGAGATAAATTAATTGTATTATATGAGACGAAAGTGTACATTTCGTTAGTTAAGTGAATGAGCATTTAAATGTGGCATAAGATTAAAACCAAAATTGATATATTTTTGTTAAATGAAACAGAGGCGGCATCCATTACAACCGCCCACATTTTCCCTTTCAATGATAATCAACAAATTGGATAAGCGACTGGTAATATCTGCATTTTAGTGAATATCTCTTTGGATGTTTCTCTTGTTTTTTCCAAACGATTTTCTTCTATCACATTCACTGATTAAAGAATTATGCGTTAAAGCATAGTACAGGTGGTTCAGGTATATGAGCATTGATCAACCGTGTTAATAAAATACTTAAATCGAATCGTAATGTTATGTTAATACGAATTTATGGTGATAGATTTCAGATATATTACTGCCCGTCAGTTGCTGCTAAATTAGATCAGAACTATTCCCAAATATGTGCACTTCTCAGACTCAATTCAAATCAACGACAATAACATATCCGAGATGGTAGGACGATTTTAAATTTTGCCAATTAAATTTTCTCTTTGCCAGCAAGCGTCTGTAACAAACTAAATTTCAAAATCAATTGCCGTTCGTCAATTTCTATTTGTTCGGGTGATATTCTCTGTAAATTAGTTGTTGCTCATATTGTGCGGGGATGTAATAAATATAATCTTCAAAGCCACAACCACTACTTGTGTACATGTTACGCTACAGTTTAATTATAATATGGCATCGAACCCTCTGTGTGTTGTCGTTGTTCTGTTCGTTGTATAATAATGGCATTTGACGCACTCAACACGCTCGTTTTAATTAAAAAGTGTATTTTAATAAAGACGACGAGACATCCAACCTAAATTTCAGCATCATTTACACCGATCTTTGTTTTCAAAACTATGCTGCATTGTTCGGTTTATATAAAAGAACAACAAAATAAAACAAAACAAAAAAAAACGAAATTGTGTTTAACGTGCGATGCATTTTTAAATGGTGTTAATTAACAAGAGGGCAACAATATGCGGGTCAAGGTGTCAATCAATGCCACACAATAAAAAAGGAACATTTTTTGTTGTTGTTGTTGGTGGTTCATGCGTTTACTGAGTCGTTCGTTTTAATTAAATTTCATGAAAGATTAAGCACTTACTTTAGCTGAACTTAATTGATGACATATCTGCGTTTAGTAAAATTCTAGACGAAGTGTTAATTGCGTGATGACCACTTCACGCCATCAAGAACTGCTTTATTGCATGCATAACAGAGAAAACAGAAATTGATTTAATTTCATGGCTTTGTAACGTAGATGAAAATATGTAATAGATAGCAATGGGTGTGTAAGTGTAAAACCTAAGGGGATGACGAACAAACGGAGCACCTGTTTGTAACCGTTTTTCCGTCACACGCGATAACTTCAATTATGGAGTGCAAAGAAATGCTACAACACTTTCAAAACACTAAAAATTCTATTATGACATACCCGGTGTCGCATTTAAATAATTTCAACGGACGATTCAACATTTATTTCACAAATTTTTAAGCTGCATCGTTTCATACGGCAAACATACGTCCAGTATTATTATCAGGTCTACTACATCCTTCGATCAAAGTTTTTTTAAATTTAAAGTCACATCTTGTACTTCATTTTTTTTTAACATGCATTTTATTGTATAAAGTACCATATTACCCAGGGCTGGTCATTATTTTTGTCGTCTTTATCGATAACAGATGAATAGCCGTACGTGACAGGTTAAAATATGGCCAGCCATTACTTCTAGAGACATACTTTTGTGCTTCCTGGTCTTTCTTTTACATTCAAAATTGATTCTAATACTTCTATTGATCGAAGTATTTGCAGCATCTTTTAGACTTAAAGACCATATTAACCAAATATCATCGCTTATTCTTCTCATCGTTGTCGATAGCAGATGACATCGTCCCATCATCGTCCGCAAAAGGTGAGAAAAATAATTCACAAAATGATAAATCAGCAGACAATTTAAAATCGCGAAAAAATTATAATAAATTCACCCCCGATATTGAACTGAAAACAATTGCTTGTTTACAGATATTTTTTCTCGAATCGTTAAAGTCACAAAATGCAGAGAATTTTATTAGTTTTTGATGTTACCTTTATTGATATTTAATGTGCTTCTGCATTTTATATACATCCAAATGAATGGAAAAAATCGGATTTGTTTTTTTTCCTTCCTGTTCTGTTCTGTGTTGAGTACTCGTACAAAAAAAAAACACATCGAAATAATTCCAAGTGTATATACATAGGATAGATGTTCGCATCAATCCAATGAGAGAACATTGTCGAAAAGCATTATCCACAAACTAAATGGAATTCCATTGGATTCGATTTAAATAACTGAACAAGAAAACGAACAAGGAAAAAAATACGTATTTTTGATTTGAATGCGGATTGGTGTAATGTCAGTATATAATGCATACAACCGACATAGCAGTATCTATAGATCCCACTCTCTGTGCTAGAGATAGAACGAAATCAATCATTGATTGAAATTGGTATTGACATGATGGAGTGTTATAAGATATTGTCTCGTCTAATCATGTTGAAATGTCGCTTATAAATGAAGTTTCGAATTGATCTTGATTTAAATGTCTTCAGCAAAAATGTTATTTTTAGGCAGTTTGGAGAAAATTGAAAAAAAAAAACGAAAATCCACTTATCGAAAATTATTATTATGAAGATATCACACGAACTTATTTGCTGCGTTTGATGCCTTCAGTGCATTCTCAATTAAAATTAATTGCAATTTCATGTAGTAATAAGTTAAAAACTAATAAACTGAGGTGCAAAAAAAACTGCCTTTTTCCGTAGTTCTGTAGATACAGACATTGTGTAAATTAGCGGTAAAACGATATTAAACGACTAATGGTGTTATTTTCGCCATATGTGAAACAATTTCCCCTGAATAAAACATCCGATTTGTTCTACTTTAATGTAATATCTTGAGCGACAACTTCGTTACGTTTTATATGTGCCATAAACATGAATATAATTAGTTTACATACTTAATTAGTCGTTATGTGTTTAGATGAAAATTTTCTCAACGCTGTTGTACACTTGATTATGTTTTATACATATATCAAATAGATCGATTCATGATGTGCTCGTTCATGTATAAAATTCTCTCCGTTAGTATATCATGTTATACCTAAACATTATTCGAGTGGTTAAGTTTATTTGATATCCATTGGAGTAGTTTCCAATAGCTGCAGGAATTATTTTGAGGAAATAACTGAGAGGCGTACACATGTATTGCTTCACTATTCCACTTGCGAATTCCACAGGCAGACGAACGTCAGGTGGTCATCCGGATGGCAAAGCATCTGAGTCAGATTTGTTTGCTAAATTGAATCATGTTTAGTTTTGAGCTTATAATATTAATAAAGTTCCAAGAGCCTAACTGTAGGTGCTGACCCCAGGTCATTTTTATGTTTGGAGGCACATATGTGTATTATGCACGATATGCATAATCATTATTTGATTAAAGAATTTAGTATTAACTACAAAATCTTTTACTTCGTTTGTTTAAACATCGTTTTGCTACTCATAAGAGGGCACTAAAAATTATTGCTTAGTTTTTGTAGTCGGTGTTGTAAGCAGATCCCTTAAAATATTTAGCGGAAGTCTGTTTCCATTTTGCGTTTAAATTAAAGTACTAAAAATTCAAACCATTGGAAACAATCTTCAATGATCATTATGAACAACCCTGACAAAACATTTTTCCAACCTTTTTTCGCACAACCACGAACCATTCATTTCCACTATATTGACGTTACATAATAATATGTAAGACCAGCCGAACCATATTAAAACATAAAAATTTTTATACGCTTTAAAAGCTCTTCCGGCTTCCGAAAAAGTTAAAATTTAATTAGTCATTAAAGACATTGTATACTTCAACTGTTGGTTCGTGCAAACCAAATGCAAACCCAAGGAAAAAGTCATAAAGATCTTGAAATTATTTTCTATATATAGATGTTGCTGTGGCAATGAAAGTACCCCCAGAGAATATTATAGTTAAGTTGAATTAAAGGCGAATAGGCGAAAATTTTCATGCGGTTTGGACCGAAACACAGCAACATTGTTTTAATTCCCCTTTTTTATTGTCATTTCTCTGTGCGAATTGTATTATATATTACACACGGTTCAGTTTGATGGATATTATGCTGTAGACGACGATATTGAAGACGTTTTTATTTATGGATTTTTTTCAGTATATTTACATGCTTATATGACTTTTGGCATAGATCTCTTCTTTATGCTAATGTGAACATCACTGAACCATTTTTGAAATTATCTTAAAACATAAATGGGGACGACGTCTTCGCCGTGCAGCTATTATGTTAAATTTAATATATTACCATAATTTGATCGTAAAAACCTTATTCCAATCTCGGAAAAAAAAAGTTCTCACGCAAATAATTTTCGATAATTTTTTTTTTCCACTTCCATCATTCACCGAAAACCAAAAAATGTTTATAAAAATACGTATAAATCAGGACACAGAATGGAAACTCTTTAATAAAAACTCTTTCGTTTAGCCATTAAAGCGACAACAACACCGATAAGAAGAGAAAAAAAAGAACCACTCATCTAACCAGTCTTTATTGAATTTAAACGAAGCACTGCTGCCCTTTACATGTACAAAATCTCATCATATTACGAGTATATTGGACGTAAACACAAATTTCTTTTTTGAACCTCTTTAAAAAAAATGTATAACAAGAAACACGCAGCAAGATTTGAATGAAGAGAAGGAAGAAGTAAAAAAAAACCAACACAACCCGATTCCATTAACCGAAAGCAAAGAGTAGAAAAAGAGTATCAAAGAAGTCTTTCGGTGGGTTTTCTTTTCTATTACATTATAAGCCATCATCATCATCAATGGTGCTTTAGGTTTTATAGTAAAACCTGATTTTCTCGATAAAATTTCGTACCGAGTGTGTATACGTTTTCATTTTTGTTTTCTCGAACAAGTGTTCGAAGTGTACATTTTCCAAACGGAGAAAAACACACACATGACGAACATGTGTGTTTATGTAGCGTCGCAGAGGCCCCGAAGAAGGACATGAAACACATTTTATTATTTACTCACAATGGAATGAAATCGTTCACAATAATTAGTAACATTGCTGATACATCAAATCGTGACATCTATATATCACATGCAAGGCTTTCATTTTTCTCGGTTTGAAGGATTCGAGACAGAGACAGAGGGTAACAGTTGTACAAGATGTATTTGACCCGCTGTATATACTTACTGATAAAATGCCATCGTCTTGCTAGTTCATATGTTAGCTCATTTAATGTATGAGAAACCATGTTTTCGCTTCGGTTGTTTATTATTTCAACATTCAACGTTGTTGTTTTATTTTGAAAAATTGCACACAGCGTGGCATGCAATATATGTATACGTATATTTTCGGTCGCACTTAAGGCGTGTGTGAACTGAATTATATCTTAACACAAAGAATACAGTGAGAAGGAGAGAAAGATGTTAATAAGAGAAGATCTTGGAATATATTAATTCGAAAAAATCGTTTTTTTTTTCTTCCTTTTCATCTAATGCAGATGATGTTAGTATAATGGTAACTGTTATTTCACGTTTTCTTATCTTCTTTCTTATACATGTTTTGCGCACAACGAGTTAGATATATAAATATAACGTAGAGCAACATTAAGACTAGAATAAAAAGTCAGTGAGCGCTTGTTTGTTTGATAAATGACTATCGATCGATCGACATTGTAGATATCTCTATATGTACGTGCAGAAAAAAAAGGTTTTTTTTTTAAAGAAGAAAAAGTTTTGTAAGGAAATTGGAATTAAAGTTGGTTAAAAAGCAAATTTATTGTGTGGTTGTGAAGAGGATAAGAGAGATTTGAAAAAGTTTTTCATTCTGACCCTTGGCGTTTTGTTGTAAATTGGTGGAAATTTGTGATTATCTTGTTGGTGTATCGGTTTTTTTTTCTTCTGAAATGTTGTTCAGTTGTTCATTTTTCTAAACGCAGAAAAAAAACCGTTTACCTCCAAACAACAATAACCCCAGCTAACATTATATTCGGAAATAATCTTCCATTTTTCTTTCGTCCAAACTTCGTTGCCGTAGACGTAAAATAAAGCTGTTCCTGTGATAATATGACAGGAATATCAATTTATATCCCTCTTCCCTTTTGTAAAAATAAAGGGAGTGACTTTTTGTCTGTCATTTCATAAAAATATAGCGAAAAAGTTTCCGCAATCCTAAACTTCTTCTGTATTAGAAACCCAATAATACCCATACGCAATGGTATATATAGTTTTCCTCGGTTCCCTCTCTCACTCACATGCATCCCCTTTTTAAAACCCTTATCAATTTCCCAGCAACAAATAATAAGTATTTGTAACCCCCGTCCTCTAAATTTATATCCAAACAGGGGCGAAAAAAGTATAGAAATATTCAATAGCAAATAGCTTTTTGCCTTTTTGCCGTATTTTATTTGGTCACTTTAGAGTTAAAGACTTGCGACTATTTATAAGTTGGGTAGATATTTAATATATTGGTCGAGTAGAGGTTGGCATAATTTCGCTTTTGGTTAAATCTCCTTGAATCAGTCAATCCGAATATATCAATTCGACCGATTGAATTTGTATTAATAGAACATCGGAATTGGTTAATTTATTTGTTGTGGGAAGTTTGACCAAATGTTTGTTTGGTAATATTGTTTCGGTTGTGACGCATTTTATCTGATATTTGAGAATTCATTCCACGTATTCTAAAATTATCTTCTAAAATTATCTTAGATGTCCAGGGTATTAATTCCAAAAAAATATTAGATCTCGGTGACAATATCTCGTTAGTACAACCAATGAGCTATCATCTGCATTAAAATGAAAGCCTACGAAGTAAATCGTTTGTGAATTCAACAGTCTTCATTCTATTTAAGTAAACAAATTAGCCACGAGAATGATTGTTTGCCAAGAAATCAGGTAAAAAATAGTTAAATAAATAGAAAAAGCTTTACGTCCAAATCTACCAGATCTTTTCAAACTAACCGTCGTTAATTGAAGATGAAACAAATTTTAGATCATTAGCTTGTTTATCAAGAAGATTTGAAAATTGGTTTAATTGGCTTATCGAGTTTGTCATCAACTTTTAGATGAGTCAAACACACACACAAAAATTGGAGAAATTTACACAAATTAACTCAACTGCAAAATCTTACTGACTAATATGAATATTCATGGTGCCATAAAATTTGCCTAATCGTCTGCGATTCAAAATCGACATTAACGAGTTAACAAGTTCTGTAAAGCAGAATGGAAAGGTAACCTTTTACAAACGTCTAGTAATCTGTTGTAGTAATTTTATGATATTTCTTGTGACTGTTGAAATGAAGTCTAAAGATGTTGATCTAGTATTCAGTTGGTCAATTTTTTTTTTATTTAAAAGAAAATCTGGTGCACAGCTGAAACCACGAACCCATATTTTTCAACTACTCTAACAAAAAATTATGTTTTGTCCATGTAATACGTAAAAGAAGTGATTTGTTATCGACAACGACGGCAAAAAAAGTACAGACTAGCTCTACAAGTTGTTGTCTAATATAGCAGTGAGTATACGATAACTAATGAAGTAATAGTATGTTGTGTTACAAGTATTGTAATGTTGATTTTTTCAGCACTAGACCCAAGTTTTCCTTACGAGCGGAGCGAGTAAGGAAAATAGGGTCGTGTGCTGAAAAAATCTCATTACAATACGTGTAACACATCATGCTTTGTGCCAACCGAGAATTGAAATAGACAAATGCACAAAAATTCAGAATTTTCATTGTAAACAATCACTCTTCGAATTTGATCGATCACGTTGCTTTGCATTTTTTAAAACGAATGCTGTAATAACTCATACGAATTTCATTTCAACACTGGTTTGAGTGTGGTTGGCACAAAGCATGTTGTGTTACAAGTATTGTAATGTTGATTTTTTCAGCACTAGACCCAAGTTTTCCTTACGAGCGGAGCGATACTTGTAACACAACATACTATTCTAACAAACGCTAAGCGATACGGTAAAGAAAAGAAGTAGTAGATTTAATGATATATTATCGACACGTTTACTGTTTGTCAAATGTTAATTAAGATTATGGAATATCTATGCAAAGATAATTTTGACTTCTGTAATTGGCCGTGTAATCGAAACTCTGCTTGTCTGCAGACTGATTAAAACAATCATCGGATTCCTCTAACAACAAATTGCGCAATCAACAACACTGACTCTAAATTATCAATTAAAATAGTTGCGGATGGAAGAGAATCCAAAAACGAACAACAAGTCATTATCAATGTTTAAATGTTGCACTCAAAATAAAATACAAACGGGTTGACAAACATAAACTGCAAACCTATAATGATGGTTACGACGGCAATTACCAACAAAACGGTCAGACTAAAACCAATTCAATCATTAAAAAAACTCCGGTGAAATCTGTTTTATTTTCCATTTAAACCGAAAATCATAAATTGTATTGACCTCAGAGAGGCCGAAATTTTTCAATAACTGTAATTTCATATTTACTTTGTTTGGCTGGTCGGTATACAATCGGTGTATACAACAAAAATTGATCGATTGATATCAATTAATGTATTGTTTCTTGTCACTTTTATGATTTTTTTTTTCGTTCGTTCGCCAATACAATTCCGATGGACGTCGGACACTTTGGTGTGATTGATTGCTTTATAATTTGTTGTGTTGGACGCATATCGGACGAACATTTAATATTGTATGTTTTTGCGAATGTTGTTAGTCAAACACAAAAATGAAAATAAATACAACAATAAAAAAAAACCTCCGAAACAATTGAAATTAATCACAATAAACAATTAATTTGTACAAAAGGTAAATTGCATTCAATTAATTTAATTCACATAATAACATGATGTTGCCAGTTTCCATTGAAATTAATTTAATATTTTTATCGAGCATTAATTTTTGATTAGCCATATATTCCACATCTATGGCATCTATGTAACCAGTTGTTCCATATATTTATTTATAAACATGTTCTGTTAATGGTCCATTTTACAGCTGTATACGTACGAACATTAAATTTAATAAGAGAAAACATTCAATTATGCTATTTATTTAACTAATCTAATAAACTACCGCCGTTGGAACAGCAAAAACAATGCGGATGATGATGGTTCGTTGAAAATAAAATAAAATTCTCATTAAATAATTTGAAATATTTTCGAACGAACAATCTCTCAAGAGCTTAAAACACAATTATTAATCTTAAAGTCAGGCAGCCGCCTCATTCGCTTTTGATATTCCGTCAAACGTTCTCCCACGCTACTTCAAAACAAATCCAGTTTATATGCACTTTTAATTACAAACAAATAATTAAACTAAATTTTTCTCTTCTCCCGATTCATTGTACACAGTCATTAGACGCATATCATTACACACAGTTTTCATGTCTTCAAGTGCATGTTCATTGCTGATGTTGCTGCAAAAAAAAATGTTTTTCCCTTATATTCACTCTGCCATATGCAGACAGAAAAACTTATGTTTTTTTATATAAACATAAACAACAATGGGTGAATATAACCATGTCGAATTTCCCATTCTCACACATCCAGTTTATATAATTTATTAGATGTATAATATGATGAAAGCTATGATAATGAAATCAGTTCAATTATGCATGAATTTTGGTGCTTGTCAAAATTGTATAATTCACCGAATCTTTTCCATGAGTATATTATGTGGAAGCTCTTGTAACTCAAGTTTCTTCGAATCACATACTATTCGTCACGAAATTAATTTGATTATGAATGTGACTAGTAGCTTCGTATTATCTTTAATTGACGATGCTGAGCAATTGAGCTACATATATATGTTTGCAATGGGGCTAATTTTGCCAATCATTACATGAGAGAGATGACACATTTACTAAATTCGAAGTTTGAGATGTAATGTGCATTGAAGCTAATTTTGCCAGTCATTTGCGGAGATAGATGACACATTTAGCATTCTAATTTTCTTTGATAAAATTAATTTAAATTTTCTGGAAGCAATTATTATGTCGTAGTTTCTCTAGAACAAAAGTTTTGTCCAGTGTCTTGTGCCAGTGTTTTGCTGGCTTTTAGGCGAATGACATTTTATCATTTGCTATAAAGTGTCTCAAAAATAAGAGAACAAACGTGGAACCGTTTATAATCACACCATGCACGCATCAAAAACGTTGTGTTCGAACAAATAGACAATTTCCTATATTGTCTCCTCTCAATAAACACATAACTATTTCCTTCTACAAATTGGCTTAACGCTTTCATGTTGCACTAGAGGCGGATTGATTTTTCCTTCTACAAGTTCGCCTGAAAATTTGGTGTTACGACAAGGACAAATTGATTTTTCCTACTACAAATTGGCTTAACGATTTGTTGTTGCACTAGAGCTAAATTGATTTTCCCTTCTTCAAGTCAGTCTGACACTCGCTAAATCAATTTTGATCCAAACGTTGAAAAACCTTACACGGGAAAATCTGTTAGGATTCATCCATGAATGACATCTACGATTCAGTGTTGCCAGACACATTTAAAATCATTTTTTTAATATTTTTTCATACTTTCGAGTTATTGATGATTTTAAATGTTTCTAGCAGCACTGAATCTTGGACGTCATTTATGGATGATTCCTTAAATAAAGTGATTATTTTCCTGTGGCTGCGATACGTGGTACTTTAGAGTAAAACAAACCAAACTAGACAAAAAACTCTCCTAGCTGGAGATGACTGTTTCATATCAGAAATTCCACCGCGTGCAAATAGTGTATTAAAGACTATTGGCACCCGGGTGCAAATAGCATCTACCAGTAATATTGGAAAATGCAGATAGCGCAGAGTAACAATAGAATGCAATTGAATTATTTAAAACATTCAGATTTATTGCCAGACAGAGAGAGAGATAGTTATTTTGCAGTCAGATCGTATAGAACTCATTTGATGTGGAAATTACTAACCATCTCATAAAAGTTTACGTAACATCTTTTTCTCTTGCATCAAAGAACAAAAAACATCTTTTCAACTAATTATAACTTCTCACCATATGCCACGGTTCACTAAACAATCTTTCATTTAAGTATAAAAAAATAATTCAAAATCAGAATTATCCATTGTTATTATAAATTTTCCCTCCCCCCCAAAAAACTTTCGGAAATTATGACTGCAAATTCTTCAAATTCTATGTTCCATAGAACATGTTACATGCACCGGGAAATTCTTAAATTGAAGAAAACTAACTGGAACACATAATACTCTGCATATACGACATATATTTATGTATAGCGAAACCGTTACCCATAACCATCAACAAACATTTTAAAAAGTTCATATTATTTTCTAATTTTATACATTCAACAAACAACGAAACCCCGACATAGCTTCAGAAAATGCATTGTTTTCACAAAAGCCAAGTACCTCATTCATCTCAACATCATCAGCATACAGCTTATGTTTGAATGATAGATGAGCTCGTATTTATATTTCTGTTACGGGGTGGATTTTCCACCATATATAACATAGTTTGTGTATTGTATACGCTATACGAATATTGAAATGTTGATACACATATATACATACTGTACAGGCACACATAACCGTATAATATTGTTTTGTGACGACTAAAGTATGTTTCATGTGATTTTTGTGAAGCTTTTCGTGAAGGGGTGCTCTTATTATAATGTACATGTGTTGTGGACCAAGGACCATATATACGCTTCTATGGATGCTATATAATGTATGGTACATATGTACGACGAAACAAGGAATGTGCTCGAGAATGTGTCTTCTTTTGTTTCTTTTGTATGATGCGATTATATTCTTATAAAATATTCAGAAAGCATTTTCGTTATCAAAATAAGACTCTGTTTAAACTAACATTAAACAAACATTGGTGTACATGGTACCATTCAGCCAATTGGTTTTAGTCTGATTTTCTGAAATCAGCTTTCGCCTAAAGAGGTTTCTCATTAATAATGTAGAACAGAACAGTTGCTACCGAGTATTCATAACAACAGGGAACATTTCTTTTTTACTTCTCCTTCTACTCGTCTGTATACTCTCATTACGTTGATTGCAATCAAACCAACGTCATATTGCATTGGAGATTTTTTTTGTCGACCGCCGACTATTGATTTATCCGAGTTATTTATCTTAAGTTTCATTGATTTGCTCTTAAATGAGATCCCCATAATGTTTACATTCTACGAGACATTTCTGTTCTGTATTGTTGCTGCTATTTGCCGGAGTAAATTAAAATGAAACAGCCAATGGTATGTTCCGTTCAATCTTAGTTGGAAGAAAGTTTTTCTTCTCTTCCTTTTTCGTTTACTTCAAAATAAAGTTTTAGAATCACATACCGCTCGTCGAGCTCGTCGATTCATTTGCAAGGAACCGTCATGGAAGCGATGAAAAAGTGGAAAAACTTTTCAAATTGTTCTGTATTCAGTGAAGAGTAGGTCTTTGTACATCTTGTTGACACATTAACACTACTATTTAAACCAATTATAATTTATAATTTACTTGTCGCATAACTGTTTTTTCTTCGTGGTCTGCGTCTCTAAGTCATCAAATAATAATTCAGTCGGTTAACAGAAAAAAATTGGAATGGAAAAAAAGCGAACTGGAACTCAAATCATTTTATTGAGATACCAATTGAATGCTAATTCGTTTCGTTCGGATACCATAATACAATTATGAACGAAAAATACTCGGTTGAATGAATATTATTGAATAAGACTGTGTGGGAAATAATGTTATAAATGTTCAAACACGACAAAGACTTGTCTACTTATAATAAAAAAAAGAGTGGTGGGTGGACTTTACACAGACTGGTTTTTCTGTTATTATTTCAAATGTAATGTTGAGTAATACAAGCGGTTGTATTTTCCTGAAAAATTGTTATCAAGTTCCGTAGCAGGTTGGTAATTTATATACTGACTGATGATACTGTTGGCTTTGTAGCCAAGTTACAGAACAAAAAATCATCTTCTCCTAGTAACATCATCCTACTCAACCGAATCTGTCACCATTTAAAAGTTATTTTTAAAATCAAGAATTTAATCTGTTTATTCGTGTAGTATACTATAAGCATCAATGTTTAATGCTGTGCAAAATCAATTGTGCAAAATATTTCCGTCGACAGTATCATTTTTAATAAGCATTACCTATGTACGCACGATATAACGTCTTTCGCCATGGCGCGTAATTAATCCTTCCCGATCGCTTACACTAATTTTATTAATGAGAACAATTTTCCCTTTGAACTCTCATTGTACTTAGCCTCGAACAATTCAAAAGAAAAAAGGGTTGACGATACGCTATCGCAGAGTTGCTATACACAGTATCTATTGTATATAGACGGAGCATTATATTTTTTCCCATAATTTTTCCATTAAATATCAACGTAATTTGTTTTGATCTCTTTCTGGAATAGGAAATCATTTAGTAAAAATTTTCCAGCGCGTCATTGAACGTTGTAATTTAATGTTAAATATTTTGAACTTTTGTTCACAAAAGATTACAATGATGGCGTCGTAGTGGGTACAGAATTTCGGGGATTATTTTTTTTGTTGTTTTGTTTTTCGGCTGTTTAAGTTATAATTGGAGAATGTAAATGATTCATTCATGGAAATGATAATTTTCTATCTCTCTCTTTTAATTTGATGCTTGAGTCAATGAAAAAACAAAAGTCAATGAAAATAGAATCAGAATGAGTGATATTGTTGTTTACGTATACAAACATCTTGTCCTGAAAAAAATATTTGATTTTGATGAAAAACGTTGTTCAGCTTTCAGAAACATATTCTCGCAACATTATCCGCTTTGCAAATGAACGTATTTTCTTCGACACAATTAGAGATCTTACTTCATACTAAAAACATGTTTAAGGCATTAGAAATATCACGGACCAACAAAAAATCACAGCGTTTCTCAACTTCAAAGAGATTAATTCGAAACGATTCTATGCCAACGTCTATTTTCAGTTTAAATTCTCAAATCTATCCAATTAATCAGTTTCGTAAAATTTATTTGTTGATAAAGCCTTTAAAATGATTGAGCTTATCTGTGTGTTTTTCGGTGCAACCTACAACAATATGTTAACCAGCATGTAGTAACACGGTGAATGTAAACAAAAGTTAAAATGAAAATGAAAACAAAACAAAAAAAAATTAAACCAAAACCCCACGATGAGATTAACTAATATTTTTTTATCTATTGAATGTGGACGGATGGTATAAGAGACCTCAGGAGATTCTATTAAACATATGACTCAATTTCAATAATAATTTGTCCGCCCATGCTTTAGGAAATATAAAAAATAATTTCGAACATCCATTACCCAACGAAACAACACACAACTGAAATTATTTGCTTTTCTAATGTTACGGTCGCATAGCCTTAATTTGGTCGCCTTTGTACCACTTTTTTTTTCGTCTTCTCTCTTCTGGAAATATTTGTTGTTGGTTTTTTTTATATTCATTTTATAAATTGAAAAAAGAAATAAAATAAAAATGTGTCTTAGACGTGAACGTATTTATTTATGCCTTTTTTTGTACCTACTAAACGTCTGTGTGTTTGCTTCCATTGCGCCGTTGAAAATGGCCCACGCAGTGTTTATACTTAATGAAAAAAAAAATGAGAGTCCAAAAGAGACATGTGTTATATTCCGAATCAAAATGTTACGCGTGTTTTCATGAAACTTCCAAGATAATTTAATTAGAAAACAAATTTATTTCAAATTGTTTTTTGTTGTTGTTTTGTTTCGGTAGATATGTGTCGGTCATTTTCTATGTCAAATATCATTTGGCATTGCGGCTAAGTGTTTAAGTGTCGCATAAAATTGCATGCCTTTGTCAATTATTACCATGAAAATGTAAAAGCTGCAATGCGCGACAATTTTTTTTTGTTTTTATTTTATTTTTTATTAGAAAGTATATGAACCTTAGAGAAACACTCAAATTTCAATTAAATTGTTTTATGTCTTTCGATGTTTTTTTTTCTCTTCTTGCTGTACACACCACGATCTGTGTCGCTTCAAGGAAATATCAATTATTACCGGAAATTTATGGTCAAGTTTAAATGACCCATTAACTATGAAATATATTTTTTTGTTGAGAGAAACCGATTTCAATTAAACTGTAGAATGGAAACATTTAGAGAAAAAAATTAATTAAATTAAGAAGACTTAACTGTTTTCGATCAATTAATTTGAGTAAATTGTTTTACATAATAGCTGTAAAATGTTGAATGTTGAGGTGATTTTTATATGTTTCTCAAAAAAAAATTGGAATTCATTTTTACGATGACGAATATTTTAAATTAAAATGTCATTTATGCATTGTTCCGCTTTCAATGAGCGCTGGCAACCTCTTAACACAATTTTAAAAGAAAATATATTTTGTTATAATTACGGGGCGTGGTCGATAAGAATTTAAATAATTATTTTCCTAACGCATATTAAAATGCTTTTTTTAGCGAATGAGAGGTTTTTACCTCGAGCCGGAGGCGAGTGCTGGAATCGAATTCGTTAAAAAAGCCTTTTAGCATAAGTCAGCAACAAAGTTTTTCCTAAACGACATGGGAAATAAGGGACGAATCAGCGACATTTTAACACTAGTTAGTAAAATGGATTTGATACAACGCCGTTTTGAAAATTAAACCTTTTCATGCGTCGTTTGGGTGACGTAAGATAGGTCTTTCCATTGCTGGTTTACGTTTTACTATTTTCATTTAATTAAAATCAGCCTCGGTTTCAGTTTATACATCAATCTCCTTTTTGAACTCAGCTGTCGGTCTACAATGGCCTGGTGTAGCCAAAACAGCCGAAAAATTGCAGAAAAATTTACCAAAATTTACCAAAAAAGATTTTCTATGAATTTCAGAATGTTTTCAGTTGATTTTGATATTTTTAATTGAATTTCTAATAAAAGGTCCTGAGTGAAAATCTATATGTCTATACCCTCCGAAAAAAGGTGTTTTTCAGCTATGTCTCGTTTATTACCTTCACAATCTACTGATAAAAACAACAACGATTTCGATACATGTATGGAAAAGCTAATTTCATTTTGTATTATGTTTAGGACAGGCAAATATAATTGCTTCAAACAATGCAGGAAAATAATTTCCAAAATTTTAGCCTTTTAATTATTCTCAAAAACATTGCAACAAAGCCCATCAAAAATACGATCCCGCTAATTGGTTAAAGCTAAACAGTACACGATGCAACGTTTTAGCATTTTAAGATTAACAACATAAAACATGTAACAGAAAATCAATTTTCATTTTAAATGATTTCCACCAAAATTTAATATCTCATTGCATTTTACACGAATAGCATAGTCATAGTATGCATCATAAACATTTGCACTGTTAGCCACAATTATAATATTCCTACCGAATTCGCTTCGATTATTCATAGTTTCAAAGCCGATAACCCGTCGGAGTGAGGTGAACGGAGTAAAATTGAGGTAGACAAAAAATGATTTAAAATAAAATTATGGACAATCTGTTACCGTCAGCAACGACCAAAATAAGCAATGACCTCCGGCTCATTCGATCTGATATAATAAATCCAATGTTAAAATATATGAAGTACAAGATTTTGTAGCTAAAAGTAGATGATACTTTCAACAACAGATGTAACAGATTCCAACAATATAAGAGCTACTAACCCGAGTCAATTTTAGTATCTTTTTTTGGCTCCAAATTTTCTCACCTTGGGGCTTAAGTATAAGATAGGGTTATTGTTACTCATATGATACGGTGAAGATTCTCAATTCAATTTATGATTTGAGTGAAGCTGACCATTGCCCGCAGTTCAACCAGATACGATTGTCAATTGTCCTCAAGTTATTCGCTGTCACTCAAATGTCAGGAACTAGTTTTATCCATTCTTATAATTAAATTGTATCAAGTTGTTGTTATTCATTCCGCCAATAAACGAGAAAACTTTGTATTTATTTTGCTTCTCAACTTTTCAACAAACATTTTTATTAAAACTCAAACAATAAATTCACCCAATATTGTAATAAAAACCTATGCACATGAGAGGTACACAACCTCCCTCGGGGGAAGAATATGTCTGCTTTTTAGCTTGCACACTTTTCCATCATTTTTCCTCTTTGAATATTTCATACTTTATTTGACTATGTGTTTACTATGTGCAAAGGAAACCTTGCATACTTAAAGGAAACACATAACTTAAAATGGTATGCATTTCATGTACGTTACCTATGTGATATGCAGCCATAAATATGGTATCCAATTCGCTGGTATATTAGTTGGTAGTAGACGGGTAGAATTCATATATGCTGCAAAGCTCCAGGTGGTAGATAATAATGATATTCAAAGGAACTTGAAATTTGCTTCTGAGCTGCGATTTTTCTTTTCCAATAAAAAAAATGATCAGAAATCTTACTGTATGACGCGGATAATATCTATTTTTTTGGTAAATATAACTGCAACTAATTTATAATCAAATATTACTTCGGGGACGTGACGTCACGTTGTTTCGATTGGAAAATAAATTGTTATACGCGAATGATGCCCAAGCATTGCAGCACGTATTTTCTAAGAAACATTTATGTGACATCGATTTTATATTTTTGTAGAACAATTTTTTTTTAAAGTTAAGTGAAGCTGTCGACAATGTTATACATTTTATGTACCCGAGGTGATGAAAGCGTCGTATTAACACTATTTCATGGAATTACATGGTTGTTAGAACCATATACCACTTCATTTCGTCTATCATTATTCAGGTGAAAGCGTCTGTGCATTTGATATTACCGTTTCTAGAAGATATACACAGACGTATCCTAGTAAATTAGATGCACAAATTGGTTGCAGCTTATTTGTGATTCTAACAAAAGAGAAAATGATAGCAAAAAAACGATGGAACTACATGAACCTTTTCTGTTAAATTCCTTTTAAGCTGCATTGTTGTTAGTGTTAGTTTTGGTTTTTGTGGTTCGATCTGTTGAAGTTTCATTACAAAGGAATGAATTCGGAGAAGATAATAGAAATGTTGGGTGTTTTATATGAGATCTTGCAGATTAATCACATTTATAAACAGCAAGCTTAGTATAATTAGTAAATCTACGGCTTCTGTTCATTGAGTCCTGCTTTAGTGGTCAATGCAAAATCTTTTACTTCATTTGTTTTAACATTGGCCTTGTTATTAAGAGAACATAAATCAAAGCTAATTACTCAGTTTTTGCCATTTTTGTTGTCGATAACAGATTATGATGACTCATTGAGTAATTATATTCATACAATGACTTTACATGGTTCAGTGACAATATAGACTGTGTCTCTATCGAGTCTATAACGTTGATTTTTCAGCACTATAGGTTTGTCTAACAAGTGTTGAAAAAAATCCGAAACCAATGTCACAACATCTCGTATTCTGATTGTAAACTTCTGAAAGATTTCTTAGAATCGAGAATTGATCACATAGAACTTCATACGATTTTGTTCTTAATCTTCGAACCATCTCTTGACTAAAATGTTAATCCAGTGATCGTGATAAAATGTAATCTACTTACCATCCACCAGAAAACATTTCTACAAGTTTAGGCTTTAGATGGATAATTACGTACATAAATACCATATCATCACGGCCACAACAAAAAAAAAATATTTTTCTTAATTGAAAATTACTAACCAATTTACGTTATAATAAATACAAATCAACGTCACTACAGTTTTTGTACAGCCATAGCCGGTCGTATAAACATTTATCGTGATGTGTTACTTTAAGAAATAAATACGAATTATAGAGATAAGGTCTTGGATGAGGTGAAAAAACGAATAAATATTTCGTTGAGGATGCTATAAAAAAAACAAAAGAAATTCGTAATTACCATTGTGTGCTGTACGGATGATATAATAAAAAGTGAACATCAAAAATGAGAAATAAAACTTTCTTTATGTAAACAAAAAATTAAAAAAATTTCTTTCTTCGTCCGAAAAATTCGTTGGTAGACACGAAATTATTATTTCGAAAATGAAATTAAAATTATTATTACCATTTGCTGTAACAACAGCTCTTTTATCACAACACATGGAAAGCGTGCAACATACCAATTATGTAAATAAATAAATAAAAAAAGTTCTTTTAAGTAAAAGACATCCATCGCATCCATATACGCTACGTACATATGTAACGAATGTAAATATAAATTACGTTCAGAATGATACTTTAAGGAGAAACGTTCGCATACAGTGTGCTGATGGTTGTGTGTGGTTTTTCAAAACGATATCAAGTTTGACATGAAAAACGGGAGTAAAATAATGAGCAGTTCTTCTGCTTCGCACAAAGTGTTTTTGCAGCTAAAAACCCATTGTTGACAATAATTAAACTCTGTGCTTCGTAAGTATGCGAATACGAGTACAAAAGTTTCGTCACGGACTCTATACTAACGTGGGATTGTGATGTGAATAAAAAATTATACACAACCGACGACATTATTATCCTGAGACGTCTTTCTCCCGTCTACTGCACGAAATCAATTTTTCCGCATTTTATTTCCATACCTAATTTCTTTATTATTATAAATATACAATGTCCCGCCAGAGTCAAGGCCGATGGCTGAGAAAAAATATGAAAATATAATTAAATTTGTATTAAGTCGCAAGACGGTTCTTTAAAGACTTAATCTTGTGCAGCACGGCATTTGTGTGAAAAATACGGACGAGTACAATTTTGCTGATAAAACCAACTCAAAATGAACAAATAGATCGTGTCTTGTTCAGTTACACCTACCCACAACCGTGAAATTGAAGGAATAAAAATTGTTTTAATTACATACTAATTGTACCTCCTACTTCAATTTTAAAAATTGTGATGCTTTATTAACAACAAAGTAAAGAAGAAGCAGAAGAGAAGAGAAAAAAAAACGTAACATCCGGCGCTTATACAACCGAACAGAATGTGTTCACAAAGTCATCAAAAGAATACTAATTTATCCTTGCATGTATAGTCTCTGAAACAAAATAATTTTTTTTTATTCCATAAAAGAAGAGAAAAATGGAAATTATTATTAAAAACTCCCGACGTATATTTCCCATTATGCTTAATTTCTACTTTATACGAATAATTTCTGTATTAAATGAATTTCTTCTCTTTTGTATATAAAATATATAAATATCCTCCGCAGAACAATAGTGATTGCTCAGAGCATGTTTTCGACATACATACGTAATTAATTCATTCTATTTTCTTACACATAAAATTAATTATAAGGTGGAAATGCAAATGTCTATTTCTTTAAATACCACGTTGGGCTGTCGAATGGGTTCTTCTTCTTTTTTTTCTCTCTTGAAATGCAAACAAAAATTATTTCCATGAAAATATTATTCAACGGTTTTAAGACACTTAAAGAACATTCAACCCTTAACAACATAAAAGTTAAAACGTGACATATGTGATGCGTATGGTGGATATAAATGTAAACACTTGAAGATGGAATTTATTCACTTGAAGGAAAATTTAATTCTTTTTTCCTTCTCACTTTGTAACCATTTTAAATCTTCCAAATCTAATTTCTTCATCCGTTATTTTGACATTACACTTATATTTTCTCCATTCTCTTCTCCCCAGTTTGTATATATTATGTAACGTTCAGGTGTACTATGTATACATACACAGACACATCATATAACTTTATAAAAATTATGTTCCATTCTAAATCAGGATTTAAATGATAATTAATGTAATTAATGAGGAAATTTCAAAGCTCTCAAAAAAACATACTTAAAAGCTCAAGGTCAGAATAAACATTTTCTCTTTCAAGCGAAAAATGTATTTTCTACAGCATGGATAAGTGGCACCATTTTTTTCGGTTATACTTCTATAAAACAGTCAAAATTGTGTACATGCTGGTATTTCCGAGGGTATATTTGGAAAACATTATAAATGCTAATTAATGGATTTTTGCATGGTAAAAGCGAAACAAAACAGAAAGCGTGTACCATATTGAATAAAAAATGATAGAAAAGCCCGTGGGGGTCGTTAATATGGTTCTTCTTCTATGTTTACTTTCGGTTAATGTTGATTGACAGGGTGACACACACATACACATATAATATACATTGGCACAAGATTCCTTATTCGATAATGTCTTTGATGATAATGAAATTGAATTTTTTAGGAAATTACAGATTATCGATTTTATAGGGACAAAAAAAAGAAGATTCATCTCAAAATGAATGCCAATTTTAAATTTTGTGACTTAATATTTTTTGCTCGGTCATTAGTCATTACTACAGCCTCGCACAGAAAGAGATCAATAAAATTTTAGGCAAGGAACAGATCAATTTCCTGGTCTTAAAAATGAAAGAAATTGAATTGTCTCGGAAAAGGGCACGATACTGGAGGGACGTGAAATGGTTCTCAGTCAGTATGATTGGCTTTCCCTTGCATATATCTCTCTCTCTCTCTCTGGTCATGAAGACTATCTGTGAGGCAAAGACCAGGTACTTAAGTGGTGTCAGTGGCTTTCCATTAAATATGTCTCTGTTACGGTATGATATGAAAATTCAGGTTAAGCTTGAAGTTTATGTGTTTTCAGTTTAAGCATTACTGTGGTATATTCATCAGAAAGTCACGTGCACCGATTGAAAACAATGTTGTTTCGATTCATTGCCGTACCCTTTCAAGAGACAATTAAACTTCAGTTGAGTAATTATTTCCTAAGACCTGAAACGGCCTATTCCGAACCCTAATAAAATTCCACGAAATAGCCCACAAAACGACTGAGTAATCAAGCTGAGTAGTAAATTAATTCACCATTAAATGAGATCCGTTTTGCATAAAATTCGAAAAAAAAATAATTAAATTCTTATACGCTCAGCAAAAATGTCCACTTGAAATAAAATCGACAATTTTATCGCACATCATTATAAATGCACTTTTCAGGGTCACGAGTTTTATATAATTTGTGTACATAAAATTGCAAATTTCCATTTCATTTTTTAATGGTAGCTGTGAAAAATGACAATTTATTATTCAAATTAATGTGTCAAATTGGTCGTTTTGTGTCGGTTATTTTTTTTTTGTAACTTCCACAAATATTGAACCAAACTGCAGCGACTGCATTTTATGAATCAATAAATTTCTCGGTTCATACTTAATGAATTGACTTCGTGCTAAATTACTACTCGAGCCTCATTTCACTAGTAACGAAAAATAAATCACCCTGTGCCCCAGTTAAAGTCTATTGATGTTGCGTTCACACTGTCTCTTATCGTATATAAAATACACTATAGCATTACACAGAAAAAAAAATTAATTTAATTTAAAACAACACCTTTCGCAGTACGTCACATTGAAAATTTGTTCAAAACGCGAACAACGTACTTCTCTCATGAATATTCATAGCCGGATTCCGCTCATCCGTGAAACCACCCTAAGGGAGACAATTTTTTTTCATGCGCCATACCCATTTTAACACACTTATTGTACCTATATATACGAATGGTTGATATAAAATAATCGTAGCCATTTGCAACGTAGCAATGTTGTCATTTAACTTTCTTTTTAAAATTGTTTTTAAATGAAATTTTTTCCTGTTTTTCGCGAATATTATCGGATTATGTGTGTTCAACAATTTATATTTAATTGCAAAAACATTATCCTGAATTCAGGGTAGGGGATGTACAAACACAAACAAAACAAAACGAACTCGTATCCAATACCACCGTCTAATTACCGAAAAATTCTCCAACCAAAATATTCTTTTTCATTTCAGTTCTAACAACAATACAACCCTCGAGCGCCCAACAACAAAAGTTTCGAACAACACCGCACGACTTGCAAGTGCTTGAAGGTTCAGAAGCACTTCTACGATGTGAAGTTTCAAATTTGGCCGGACAAGTACAATGGACAAAGGATGGTTTTGCTTTGGGTAAGTTGACTCAAAAATGTTGCTTGTAATACCCTCAAACTATGTAAAATGGACATCTATATCCATTATGTGTGCACAACATTGTAGTATACACATATACACGAATGTATGGGTGATACATTATACAAAAACTTTTGCCTCGCATCATTATCCATTCGCCCTCACCCCACCCACCGATTTGCTTTAAAGGGAAAATTTTCCTTTTTCGTATAGACAATAGTTTTAACTTTTGAAGTTTTCAGATTAGATATGTCGAACGTACGAATGCCATAAAGTCACTTGAAATATGTTCCAGCACACAAATATGTTTTTCGTGCAAAAAGGTCAAAGTGAAATCCGTGTGTGTGTCTTTACATGTTTATACACATTTTCCCATCGAAATCTATAAAACGTAAACTTGATAAGATTTAGTCGAAAAACGGGCAATTTGCATCGACATTGTATGCCATCATATTACTATGATAGTGTTGAGAATACACGTTTCGTTTGATCGTTTACCATCAACGAAATGTTTCGAATAGTTTTCGATATAAAGTAACTTGAACAAAATTTTGGAACTATGTAAACGGTTCAAACTATCTCGAATTTCGGTTGTATGCTATCTATGTGTGCTACTACTTCATTCGCAATAGACGTAAATATTCAGTTTATTTTCCGTCCAATTCTTGAAGTGCCAAGGTAATAATAATTTTCTCTTTTGGTAAAAAAAAATTCGTCAGATTTTCCCACCAAATTCAAATTCTCAAAGTCCAACTGATGTATTCATGTTGCATAACAAGTACGTATACATGTTTCAAAAATATCTGCCTCATTTAACTCAGTTATCCAAATAGAATTTTTGACAGCAAAAGCTTCACATTTGAATACTTTATTCGGCGAAACTTTTTTTTATTGTGACAAAGCTAACTTAACTGCTTTATGGTACTTTTTTTCACTCTCGTATGTCCATTGCCTCAAGTGGATGACACAAACCAAAAATATTCATACTGACAACCGAAAATTTTATCAACTTCATAACATCGCTCACTCGCTATGTTGTTAAGTTAATTTTCGTTGCGATTTTTATTCCATTTTTTTTCCGGTAGAGAAATGTTTTTTTTGCCTTCATTTTCATACCAATGGATCAGTTAGTCGAATAGGAACAAAAACACATATTATGAAGATGAGAGATGAAACATCAACATGATATTTACTGTTCTATGAAAAATATATAAAAATGTTGTAAAGGTTGTCGTCATGTCGTCGTAACAGACACGAGGGTTGTTAAACTTCCATTGTAATGAATTTTGAAATTTAAATATTTTTTTTTTGCTTGAGAAAGTTTCTCACACAGTTTTAATAAACAGAAAAATGTATAAGCCGAACTCACTGAAATGTGAAATCAAATCAAAAAGTCAAGATAACTTTTTGTTATGTGATATAGTTAAGTTTGTCGGGGTGCTGTTGTATTATTATTCTGCCGCCTTCTGTATGTTTATGTTATAGACGAAAAATGTTTATGAAAATTAGTTATAGAGTGGAGATTATCTTGGAAATTAAATTGAGACTAGGCTTATGGAGATGGAAAAGAGCTTTTCGGAAACGGTTTGCAGGAAATGCGAATCAAGTTTTGTTAAATAGTTCGTACAGTTTACAGCTATTTGCATTCACTGTGTATCGTAAGATTTTACACGCCTTTGGTATAATGCCAGTCGAACTTTTGCTACTCAGTTTAGTTACTTACATTTTCACACATGGTAGCCGTGCCGCAATGTGATCATTAATCTGTTTTTTTTTTTGAAGTATCTCAAATACTGCTTAATTTGAAGTCTGCTACTTCATTTGTTTAAGCGTACATTTTGCTATACATACGTAAATTTTTTTCGGTTGTCTTGTCGATAACTGATGACAAGCAGTTTCATTGTCTTGTTTCAGTGTTGTAAAAGTTGCGCTATTAAATAATTTGATTCTTCACAATCGTCACGCGTTCGGTGTAATCGTAAAATCTTGTACTTTATTTGCTTAAAGTACAGACTCTGTGCAGCATTGTGTTTCATGCGAATTCCTCTACTTCATTTGATTAAGGTTAGATTTTACTCTTTAAGAGATTATCAGTATCATATAATCGCTTATTTTTGTCATTGTCATTGTCGGTGACAGATGATTTTAACAGAGATCAGCTCTGACGTTGCAAAAATGTCGGCCAAAGATAATACGGAAATATAACCAAAGCGATCTAAGGCATAAAATGGCGATTTAGTTACAGAATTATGAAAAAGTGGCTATTTACGAAGATGTGCAACTAGGCTCTTACTTTAAATCTAGCTCCGGAAAGGCATCTTCGGGTTAACGAACTGACTCATCGTAATAACTGCAATGTGATAAAAGGATGACCAGTTTGGAATTACGATAGTTTCTAAGTTGAGACCAGCCTATGATCTATCTGTTAAGAAGTCTACTAGGCAGTGCCGGACTGGCTCAAAAAGGCCCTTCGGGCGTTGTATGAAGAAATTTTTCCAAAGAACCTTCGTTGCCATTTCTTCATACAAAAATCAAAAGGCCATTCGGGAATCGCCCGAACGCCCATAGGGCCAGTCCAGCACTGCTACTAGGCTGATGTCTGGTGTTAAGTTGAAATTAGTGTAGCGCAAATTATAATGTACAAGAACCACTTTAGTGAAATCAGACTTTCTACACCAGGCTGCCCTCTTATATGTAGAAGTAAACAAGGCAGTTTCGTAACATGTTGCAGAGTATTGGGAATTGATGTATGTGCTACCTACATTGGCGAAAGCGAATTCTGTCCCCAGAACCCGCCTCCGGATTTTGTAAAAAAGGAGTGCCCGCAATTCAAACAATAAAACTTAGTCACAAACTTAAATAGCGAAATTTTAATTAATTTGCTACTTTCTATAAGATGTCTTTTTCGACCTGTTCAAGACGATTTACTTCCAATTAACCGAGTAATTGATTAAAAACTTTCAGTGGCTCACAAACTTACCATGCTAAATTAAATTTTCCCAATTTATGGCTGGCATAAAATATCCTATGCAAATTTGATAAGTTAACTCCATTATCTCACTCGCCTCCACATATATTTATACACACACACACACACAACACTTCATGGAAAAGTATCCGGGGTAAAATTTACGATATGTGCTTTTAAGATGACGGCGTCAATGAAATAAAACTTACACACGGCTGTTTTCGTAAATAAAATTTAACATTTTACCCACAAATGCAAGCGGAAAATTTTCATTTCAAAGAAGTTGTACTATTTCGCACAGTACATATAATTTTATTGAAAATTTCCTTTTAACAGTTTTGCATGAAGCACACAGCGTGTAAATGAGAACATAAAATATATAGAAATGGTGGTGGTGTTTGCTTAGTCTCTTTCTATATACATAAATTTGTACCAAATACAGCCGCGAACTTTAACACTGCCACACTAAAAACGTACATTCGCAATCTAATGAAAAGAACTTGGTATAAGGTGAATGTGCTTGCAAGAGCTTGTAGAGTATAAGGTTATGCTGTAACAATAACTTCCCTCATACCGTCGTCGTCTTCATCCTCCACTCATTTCTTGCTACACCGACATTATATTGTTATCTTGAAAACAGTGAATAAATTTCCCCGGTTTTATATAATACAACTGTGTGTATAGTACTAACTACTGTTTAAATAAAATTAGCGTCTAAACGCCGTCATAAATTTCGTGTTCCTTTTAAACTTTTACAACCGCACCGACACACCCAAAAATTTGCTCGACATAAATTTTATACGAGTCATAATACAACCAAACACCACCATACACCATCCAACCAGCAAATGGTTGAACGGCGCGCGGTAGAGGGTCAATTTACTCAATTCGGTTAAGTAAAGAAAAATGCCTTTTCCATCTTGAAATTCGGTCATAAATTCAAATTATTTTCCAATATTATCTTTTATGCTCGGTTATGGGAATTATCCGATCAAATTTATTTATTTTTATGTATTTACCCTTTCTAGTTGGATGTGTTTTTTTTCTCTTCTCCTTCGCTTATACTTCTTTTCGGGTGTGTAACCACCCTTAAAAATGAAATTGCTTTTTTCTTGTTACACTTTTCGTCGTTTCTTTCCTTATTCATATAACGAAATCTTACATTACATATTTCGTACATTATTACTTCAATATTGTTGGTACAATCTTGGAATATGCTACTCGACATACACAACATATTACATTTGATTTTGCTATATTTCTATGGACCAGAAGAAAAAAAATGAAAAAAAAAATGTTTTCCTCTACTTACAGGATTTTCAGCTGTGATACCAGGATTTCCGAGATACTCTGTGTTGGGTGATCGAACACAGGGTGTTTACAATTTACGAATATCGAACGCTTCGTTGGATGATGATGCTGAATATCAATGTCAAGTTGGCCCCGCTAAATTGAATTCGGCTATACGAGCCAACGCAAAACTAACAGTGATATGTGAGTATACTGCCTGTTTACAATCGTCTGTTTTTTTTAATGGTTCTCGATAGTTTAGCGAAATAAAATAAAAATTGAAATTAATTCATTTTACCAAAATTCAACTTGAAACTCGACGGCAAACCATTCTAGTCGAAAAATAAAAAAAATTGGCACCCTAACACACAGACGTGCCATATTTGTTTTTGTTTGTTGAACTGGTTCGTAGCTTGATAAGCAAAGTTTGATTCGTATAAAAAAAAAAATTGCATAGCGCGTCAGGCAGGTATGTGTAATTTTCTGTTTGTTAGATGAAAAATATACAAAAAAAAATTAAATTCAATAAGTGTCACAGATTTTCTAGTCACGAAACGTAAATAGACTTGGAATTGACAATTTTTCTTCTTTTTCCATTTTGTTGGAAACGAAACGAGAAGTTTTAATGATTTCGTTTCCGCGGAATTTCCACTGTACTCGAAAACTGTTTCTATGAAATTGTTATATTTTAATGTTATAACACCCCTAGCAACGTTTTGAGTATTTCGTCAAAGAAATGTGAAGAATGTTTGTTGATTCTTTGTCACCGTTTTGTAATTTTAAGCGAACAATAAATTAGTTTCGTTACACTAACTGATCTGATCATCATGGCTATACTACATCCTTCTGCGAAACAGTCAAATTCTGGGAGATTTTTCACGGGCAAACTCTTTACAAATACAAAAACTTTTTTGCAAGCAGTTGAAATTATGCGAAGTGGCGAAGACGTCTCTTCAAACATTTCGATGGTCACTTATGTATCCATTCTCTGTGTGATAGTTTTAACAAACACCAACGGTTTATCCATTTTACATCTAAACCACACGCTCTTCAATTGGAGAAAAAAAAACAAATGATGAAGTGGAAAATCAATTCGATAAAGATACTAGAAAAGCCACTTAAATTGAAAGAGAAAAATATTATCGTTTTTCTCTCGGTCGGTATTACGGTGGTAAATTGTTAACAGACAAATAAATGAAAATCCTTTATAAGATTTCTTGCAATTTGTAAGACATTTTTTTTATCGCATTTTCTTCTTTGTGTATGTTTGCTTATTGAGCATTTTATAGATTCGTTCATTAGCTTGAAGTCTTCTTCGATTTATATTAAATTTTGTGGTACGTATCTGCCTCAGACTTGCCGCTTTAGGGAAACATTCCATTATTATTGCTATCCCAACATGCTGTTTTTCCAGTTGTTCGTTTTGTGGATACGTACATAACATACTTGTGCGATTGTTTATGTGTCATTATTGTATGCCTTTTTGTCTATGCGTGACTGTAATTAGCAAAATAAATTCAAGGTTTCTTCTGGGCATAGATTTTTCTTTTGTCAGAGCTTCCCCTATCGCCTTAGTTTTCTTGTCAACAAAACACATTGGTCTATTGAACACTGGAATAGTGATAATATAGAAAGGTATCTGTTATGCTAACGACGGCAAAAAGAGATACATGTAAAAACAAATGAAGTAAAAGATTTTACTTTCAATCTTTCGAAAATATTTCTATTAAATCTTACTTTATTTAATAAGAATATTTTACTTCATTTTACTGCATTACTGCATTTGATTCGATAATAATACTGGTAATACCATAACCGCGGAGCAGTCATAAATTTCGTTATAATTCCAAAATTTTTGAATGCCTAAGCTTAGGAATTCTTTCGGAATTTTTAGGGACTTTTAGGACATAATTCATAAAAATCGGCACTACGTCAAGTTATGAAAACTTTGGGATTCTGATAACGAACTTCACTAACATGTTCCAATGTTGCGATTTAAAAACTAAATTTTCTAACAAAAAAAAACATTTGACACAACGCCATGTTATTTGGGCATGAAATTCGTGAGGGTGACTCCAGGTCGTTCCTGAAAAACTATTTTTAGACCCGTACGAAGTACTGGGGTCTTATAGGTTTACGCATACGTTTGTAACACGTCGAATTGGACTCCCTGAGTAAGGGGAAACCTATTGTGGTTGTCTAGAGATGCCAAATCCGCGAAAAAAAAAATGTCCGTCTGTCCGTCTGTCCGTCTGTCCGTCTGTCTGTCTGCACGATAACTTGAGTAAAACGCATCCGATTTTGAAAATTCTTTTTTTCCCCGTTTGGTAATGTCAAAAGACAGGCTAAGTTCGAAGATGAGTGATTTTGGAGCGACCCCTCCCGAGCTGTGGCCCAATAAGTGCTTTACGGTTTTTCGAAGATATCTCCGGACATTTAATAGGGTTCCCATTCGTCCTCTTTTTAGAGGACATGTCCTCTTTTTTCATCTTGTTCTTCTTTTTTACAAAAATTCTAAGAACATCACTTTTTTGAAGAAGACGTCGTCTTTGTCCTCTTTTTTCAGCTCTTCTTCTTATTTAAGTAAATTTGATGCTGCTCATACCTAAAGAACCTCTGTCAGAGAATCTCTGAACGGTAATACAACGAAATCTTCATCACAAAAAAAAAAATCGCTCGCTCCGCTCGCATTCTTTGCCACCTCATTTTTTTATACATTAAAATAAAAGTTAGTCATTTTACAAGAACAGCGTAGCGTTGTGTGAGATACCAAAGATCACGCAAGGATAAGGTAAAACGAAGTCTGTAATATGAAGTGGAACTGAGAAGGAATCCAAAAGAATATCAGGAAGATTTCAATGCATATTGTACACAGAATTTTTTGTTTTTAGCATGAACTGGTGTAATGCTCAAAACAAACGAGGCATTGAAAACGTGTTTTGGTCCTATTTTTCATGACGAAATTTTCGAAACTGTCAAATGAAGTTAGAACTTTTTCTATTCAAAATTGCGACTGCTGCATCTGTCAATGAAAACTAGGACCAAAACACGTTTTCAATGCCTCGTTTGTTTTGAGCATAAATTACACAATAGTTGCACAAAGAACATGTACGTACAGTTGCTGTAATTCCGTGTCAGAAATTCACTTTTCGTCCTCTTTTTTGAATGTCAAGGCGTCCTCTTTTTGTCCTCTTTTTAGATGCCGAAATGTCATCTTTTTCAAAATTGAAAAATGGGAACCCTACATTTAAACGTTAAACTTGTAAGTGATACGTCAAATAAAAGGTATTTACAATACCGATCGACAGAAAAAAAGTTTATGGAAATCGGATGACCGACTCGTGAGTTAGACCCCTTGGTGTGGAACAGGCACAGGGCGGCAAGCAGTTTTTGCTTGTAGGTCGGCCACATTTGAACATATTTCGTCTGTTTTAGCTTTATTAGATAGGTATTGACCGTACCAATCAGGGAAAAAAAAATTTATGAAATTATGTTCTCCGGAGCGTGAGCTAGGTCTCTTGGAGTGAGTTCTTATCTGGCTACTCGGAAGTTCAGTGAACGTGGTGTATTTTGACAATATCTCGAGTAAATTTTGACCAAATTTCATGAATTTTTTTTTGTTTGAAAGGTATTAACGAATGTAAAGCGTCGGTACTATTTCCGGTCTCCTAACAAAATGGCTGCCGGCGGCCATATTGAATTTTAGTAAAATAGAAATATCTTGGGAAAAATGATACTTAGAGAGTTTCTGTTAACATGGAAATAATTTGTTATGTGTGTGGGGTTTCAGGGATTCCATATACGGACATCTATATATACCTATATACAGCTATATTGAGCTATATACAGGCATATAGAGCTATATAATAGCATATATTTATCTGTGAAATGTTTATTTATATTGAAATATAGTTAAATATAGCGGTATATAGCTGTTTAAATAGGAATTTATGAAATTTGTCTTCGTACGGGGCTGTCTATATTGCCTCCGGCAATTTAGTTGTATATGATAACAAGGCAAAGAGTGGATAATGTAAGTGATTTTAAAGGGAGAATAGTTTTTCAGCAGAGAAGAAAATGAAGTAAGAGAAATGAAGAGTTTCACATTAAAGGCTTTTGATACGAATAGGTGTTTCGTACGGGTCGGCGTTAGCTATGTTTATTTTATCGGAAACGCGCAAACATTTCCGTAGAAGTCGTTTCAGGTTCAACCACTGAATTTACTTCAAATTTATTCGTGGCTCTTCCTATGACAAAGTTAAACAGAAAAGTGGACAATATTTGTTCACCTGATAGAGAATTCACAAACCGGAAATATTGCGAAATTATCAAACATTTTGCGAAAAAAAAGATGAGATACGGGTCGCTCTATTTTTGCTTTTATTGGGATAAATTCAGGGAAAAAAACAGAATTTTTAGCTTTGTGGCGTTCTCTATTGACTTTGTATTTGTTTATATTTTTGTGCAATAGCACCCAACAATCACATCAGAAAGATACGAATTTCATCCATCAAAGAGTATGTGATATGTAGCGTTGGTTCGGATTACACAGCAACTGTTGCGAATTCCGCATTAGTATGCATCGCTTAGCAAATACCGAAAATAGAAACACTTTAGTGAATTTTTAATTACGACTTTTTTCTCCTATCATTCATTTTTTCCAACTATTTACCAACCATGTCCATTTTTTCGTTTGGTATATCATGGATAAATATGTAAAAAATTCTCTTTGATTCTCGTTTCTAATTTTTTTGTAAAAATTTTGTTCATGGAGTAGCTAGTGTCTAGTGTACTACACCATGAAAAATATTGTAAAAAATTTCATATAACGACATAACAGCACAATTCGGTTGAGTGAAAATGCAGGTTTAGCGACAGTATGTGGAGTATTATGAAATGTTTGCCAAAAAGTATGATCGGGTCCACAATAACTTTTTTAGCAATTGCGTAAAAGACCTTATTATGCAAAGACAACGGAGCGAGCGGAGCGAGCGCGACAATTTTGCAAAATAGCTATCTTCCAGCGCTCGTCGATCTATTTTCTTAGCGCCTTGGGCTAAGCCCATATCCTAATCCCAACCTGGGATTTCCCACTTGTTACCATTAACACTTCGATTCATAAAATGCATAATACATCGCAACACATCTAAAGGTAACTTCGATTTCACTTCAACGTTATTTACATCAAAATTAGCCGAGAATAATTGATGAGACTGCTAGACGATAACTGATTCCAAAGTTCGTCTTACATGTTGTGCAACTATATTTGAGTTTACACTATGTTGCTCTGATACCAACGGAAAGTTGGTTCTTCAATGTTCAAATCTGTTGACTTATATGCTGTCGATTTGTTTTGCTAAAACACTTAATTTCAACCACGTAACTTCGAACCCGATCCTATCTCTACAAACGTAACATGTTCCCTTCGATGGTAATTTTCGGTGTTTGCCAACCAACGCGACTATCGTAATTCAATTGTGATGCGGTTCTGTGATCACAAAATGATTTATTTGCATTGTAATTTTCTCCATTAAAATGTCTCGGAAAATATAAAAATATTCTGAAAAGAATTGAATCTAATATCTCCTCGCTGAAGTAATGCCAAAAGACCAATACTGCATTCAAACTGTTCGCTTCGTTTTCTTTCCCATCCGATGTACATAATAAACGAAAAGAAGAAGTCGGAGTAACGATATACATAGCATAACGTTCGGGAGCAAGAAGAAAATACACGAGAATACATATAATTCACTTAATCTTTCAATAAATTATGTTTCCTAAGTACTTTCAATTTATGTCTTTGCATTTTAAATCCAGTTCTATATGATTTTTTATTACAAAAAAAGAACTCATGCTTCGCGTTGTTGTACTATTTCTGGCTATGATGATTCTGCTGCTGCTACTGTTACACATTACATAACAATTCTTCTATCAAATATATCTACTCCCGCAATGGATTTTCGGGTTTTAGTCTATGTATTTATAAACTCCAATCCGATGTGGAATACACACAGTTGGGAAAAATGGGTATTGTGTATTACTGTACAACAAAACCTCCGAAAATGGTACTGTGTGTTTTGCGAGGAGTACAAGGCGCATGATAAAATATTATTCTCTGGCATGTTAAATTTAAATGTTCATTTGTTATTTATAATATTGCATTCGAAAAGCTCTATGTGCTCTGTGTGCAGCTGTAATGCAAATAATATACTCGTACAATGGAAAATGTATAGAGAGGGGATAAAAAACGGTCTGCAGAGGAAACACTTAAGCTAAATTAGGTCGAAAAGTGTATTCAAGACGTCTAAACATAAATTGCGAAAGTCATGTGAGTTGATATCCAATTTCTATAATGAATAATTTCAGTTATTGCAATGATATAACTTTCAGTCAGACTAGATCTCTCAACAAAGCATTATCATTGCGCTAAAGCTGACGTTTTTTTTAGATACCCTACACCTCTATCACCGAGTGTGTCACTCATAATTGTCTAAATTCTTCAAAAAACGACATGGTCTGTCACTCTCCTTAGAGCTTGACATGCTAAAGTATGAATGACCCTTTAGTATCCTCCGTACCAATAGAATCACGTGCCATCTTTCGTGTGAATCCGACAGTGATTACTTAAAGCTTTTCATGTATGTAAAAGTCTGAAACTTTTAATTACGTTGATAAGTTGGAGTGTAAATATACGAAACTATTAAAAACTCGGGGAAAACAATTTCCGAGACACGATTTTATTACCATACTCGAAAACTATTTCACTTTGGATGGGACGTAACATTAGTTCCTGGAGACGTTTTTTTTTTGAATGAAAGTGACATTAACTTCAATTAAAATTTGCGTTACAAATTTCCTTCCATTTGAATTAATCAGATCTCTCTGTCATCGCATCGAACGGAAAAAATGTAATCTCGAAGTGGAATCTATATAACCAGTAATAATGGCATGAAAATAATAATTTTTCCGTTGACATATCACTTTGCATTGTGTTTCATACCCGGGGAGAATATCATCTTCCCCAGAAAGAAAGAAAAAAAACAAGATTTATACATTTTCAATTCAATGTTAGTAAACTTATTCTATCGCATATTGCTTGTTATTGACCAAATTATATTCATGGGAGGAATTCATTGAATATCAATGAAGTTTTGGCTGGCTGTTGGCATTGATTTGAAAATATGATAAATGATAATGAGAAATGACTGCTGTTAATGCTATCGATGGGCATAACCGTTCCGAAGTTGTAATACTTTTTGAAGTTTGATTTTGAGTGATTTGTTTTATTATTAGTTCGTTGTGTAACATGTAAACATCAAACTAGGGCTGAGTGGTTTCGGTATATATGCTCATCCAATTCGCAAAAAAACAAATCTTCATCGGTAACATCGCGTGATATATTCTAAGATATAGAAATTCGTGTGTTGCTTATTTTTTTTCTCTGGCAAATTCGGTTGGGTAGCCACTCTTTTAATAAGAGTTCACCCTTATTACGTTTATCGTTGCTATCAATTTTCGTTTGTCTGTTGATTTGTACTCATAAACTACATTTATAACAATGTGTTTCTCAACCATGAGGGTTTGTTCCCATATATATATATAAAGGGTGCACACACACTCAGTTGGGCAATGCTGCTATTTTCCAGCATTTCGTGGATCCGTTCATACATGAAACTTTATTATTGTTTCTTTTTGTGGCCATGAACCCGATTAATTCAGTATTTATAATATTGTTTTCGGTCACAATAAACGGAGAATGAGGTTTTTTTTGGTAGTAGTTGTTGTTGTTGCTGTGTCTTGAATACATTATAACAGAGATCGACAAATCTGTAAAACATGGTGTCATTTCCTTTCTTTATTTCGGTTTTGTCTTAATCATTAGTTTCTTACTGACACAATGCTTTTATGTATATGGAAGTGTGAGACTTCGAAAAAGTTTATAATTTAAATTGCTATATTAGACGGTCAAACAACCATAAACACATTGTTAACGACCACATGAATTAAAGTTGTTTTTTTTGGTTTTCCTCTGCTATTTTAAACAATTTTTATTCCAATTTGTCAGGTCTAATCAAATTAAAATAATGTGCAGGTTCGTCGAACTTCAACACGAAGCTTAGTCTATACTTTGAAGGTTACACCAAAAGCTCTTATCTTCTGCGTTTCAATTTTAGTAATCGTTTGCCATTATAAACCTACCAACGTTTTCTTAATTTTCAATTGGGATAATGGTTATGGTAATCAAGCCGTTTAAGTTATTGGTAATAATTTGCATACCGAAAATGATCCCCAAAACAGGCATGAAATCCAAGTGAATTTTCTGAATGGTCTTGACTATTCATCATGTTAGTATAGGTAGTAACTAGACAACTAATTTTTAAAGCTGATATCAACCGAATGAAGCGAATTCTCGAAGGGGCGTTCTTTGCATGTACAGAGAACGATTATGTTGTATATTGGTATTGGGTTCGGGTCAACGAATTTGCGATTGATCGGGGAAAAATTTCGGGTTATCCGAACTCGACTTAATCCATTTTGAAAATTTCCGGTTCAAGTCAGGTTCGGGTCAAACCTGAAACTGAAAGTTTAGGTTCGGGGCTGATTCGGGACGAACCAATTCAGCTTCGGGTTCGGATGAAGTTCTGACGAACCAGAAATCTTAGTTTAGAATCCGTTTCGGGCCAACCTGAATAGAAACAGGCCAACCTGAATCCGATTACAGCCTTACGTTTAAGCGATATCAAATATCATATGGCTCTTGTCTTAAAGTTTACTTTAGCCCAGAATTTCGTGTGTTCCCAAACTCATATTCGAAATCAAATGATTTCACTCATAGCCACAAGACTTTAATTAATAGGAAGCTGTTTTATTGCAATATTTTATAATGACACCGAAAACAATCCATCTTATCAGCGCAAAGCAAAACCGTATAATAAAAAGTTTATTTGCACAAAACTTCCGGACAACATATTATAGTGAGTTAAATAAAATATTTGAATGAAATATTCAGACCGACCTCTCTCTGTGCATAGCATACAATGTGTTTGCTCAACATTTGACCGAAAATATTTACCCATTTAAAGCACAGTTCTTTCACAAAATGTACATAAAATTTTGTTTCAGCATAGTTTCGCCCGTTCCCCAGATTCAAATTATATAAATTATTATTCCCCCAAGTAGTGCACAACTACAAATAACTCAAAACACCTATACGAAATGTCCGTCGAGGCGACCAACATAACTTGTTTTTGAGGGAAAATTTTGTTGTACATTACGTGTCCCCCAAAACCATTTAGTTTTCGTTGGTTTTAAATTATCCACCCGAATACCATTGAATCCGCGCTGAGTGCATAAATTTATAAAATATTTTCTTGCTTATTTGCCGGATGGTTAACTAGTTCGTCTCTACATCGGTATACACGATTTACATCAACTGCATTTCTGGTATGAAATAGACTAAAACAACTGAAAATAATAATTTCAATTAGTTGTTCGGAAAATACGCCACAGAACCGCATACATATAGACCTCTCGACATATTTAGTTCAGTATGGATTCCATATTATGTCTATACACCATAGGTATGCATACCCGCCTTAATTTGGATACAAAAGCTACGAATGTTTCGTTCAATTTGCTTCAGCGACCCAATTACGATACTATTGTCAAGCTTTTAATTTTCAACGGTGTTCAATAATTTATTTCATGCTCAATACGGCCAAATTGCGCTTTCGTGGACGTGGGGATAGGGTTTGTATATTGTGGAATTGCATTGTAAATATGAACCACACAAATTGTATATTATAAATGCGAATGTTCAAGCTATTCACTTGCAATCCGAATTAATTATTCCAATTATTTTGCATGCTAACATGCACTAAAAAATTAAAAAAATTTACAACGTGTAACAACATTAACAAAAGAGCACACTAATTAGAGAAGAAGATTTATACATTTTTAATGGACAGAAATAAGCGTTTGTATGGCAGCCTAATGCCCAGCACTTGTTTATTGCCCTTTGATCATAATGTACAGAAATTAGTTTATAGAACATGTTATAGTGTATGGCAGTGTACATCTTTAGAAAAATATGTTTTTGCTTTGAAATATGTTGCAATTTCATTATAAAAACTACCCAAGGCACCACCCAAGATCAGGAATTTAATTTCTGTTTTAGATTTTGAAATAAATTTCATTTCAATATTAGAGGAAATTTAGTCGGTTTGCCTTGGGCTTCGTGAAATTCATCTTTGTTTCGCTTAGACTTTTCGAGTACGGTTAATATAATGCATGTGTGCATCGTGTTGAATGATTGTAAAATGTACAATACAAACTAATCGGCCTCAAATTTTGGCAACTTAAAAAGTTCCTTATTCTAGAATCTCACGAGCTATGGTTCTATGGTAAGAGCACGATATGAGATGACAGCAATTAGTGCCAAAACTTATTTTTCCGTAATTTTCTTTACAAACTCCCTTCAGTAGCGTAATGGTCTAAATTACTTAACTAGAAGTTTAATTCAAACATTACACTTCAGGTCTATGTTGTTGTCTCGTTTTCGCTGATGTGATAAAATAGAGTACACACTTGTCACTATCAGTCTCGGCAAGCCTCGACTTCTTCGTGACAAGTGTGTAATGTATATTACTTTACTAGGGAGGTAATAGGGCCATTCACTCCCTATGGAAAACCCTTTACCTCGATCGTAAAGTAAAATAGCATACTGCACACGGGAAATAATTTGATATCTCGTATCAAGATGAGTAAAAGTAAATCATGCTGAAGCACGTGTTTCTGCATCGAAAATCGTTCATTGCATGACTGAAGCTTTTTTTTCGATACTCTCGGTTTCGCCTCGGATCAACAAACTTCACGCAAAAACTCGACTTTCCAACTTTACCACACTTGTGACGTAATTTTCCTAATTTGCCTTTTTTAGCGAGTTAACCTGTCACATACGGCCATCTGTTATCGATAACGACGACGAAAATAATGACAAGCTCTGGGTAACATGGTCCTTCATAAAGTAATGTCCATGTTAAAAACATTGAAGTACAAGATTTGAAATCAACAGATTGAAAATACTTTGATCGATTGAAGTAATAGACCAGAAAATAGAAATGGTCATATGCTTGGGCAATTGCCGTCTGTAACAGGTTAAAGGTTTCCAACACAAGCGGCAGGCGAGTCGAGTTCTGGAATTAAATTATCTTAAGAAGCCCTTTAGCATAAATTTGGAACGACACAAAAAATTTTTTTTTTGTATCTCGTGTATCTTTGGTTATCATTGATCCTGGCCTCGCTTGATATCAACAAAGATCAACGTTCAAAACCTCCCTGCCTAAACATTTATTGAAATTTGTAAATTATTTTAGCACTTTCTAAGTGCGACGTACCTAACCTATCCGATTCCGAACACTCAGATTTTTACCTCATTTTATATTTATGAGAATCTGTTTATAATAAAATAATGAATTCGAAGAAACGAACTGACGTGCACCTATAATAATATTAGCACACGTCACATGCCGATAATTTGGTAAAAGAAATCAAATTATTTAAAAATAAACCACCGGAAAACCACATAACCGGATATAACCACTTCAAAAGATAGTAAAACGAAAAAATAAATTCAATAATTTTAACAACTGCAAATTGATTAACTCAAATTAATTTAAATCGATTCGAATGATTGGAAAAATTGTGTGCATGATTGAATGAAATTAATCACAAATTCGAAAATATGTTCGGATAAATCTCACCTACCAACTACTTCATTAAAATTGGCAAATCGACATTCACCGCAAGGTATATCTGTATACATAGAGCGATTAGTGCTTAAGACTAAAATCTAATTTTTCATATACGAGTCGGTGTGGAAGTGACACTTTCGTAGCAAATTTTTCTCATTTTTTTTTCTTCTTTCGTACATTTCCATTGATATAATCGATCTACTAACTATAGTACGAAGTATAAGCTCCCGTGGTATATATGAGCATTTTTATTCCATCGTATTCCGACAGAAAATCCTCAATCCTTGCGTATATATATGTGCAAAACGTATGGATATGAAAAGAGTTACTCTTCCGACTACAAACTCTATTTTAAATTCAAAATGAAGAAATCCATTTCACGTATCTATCTATATATTCAGGACGTATAAATATACGGTGTCGTTGCATATCGCCGGGAAATAAAAAGAAATTTAAAGTTCATTTTTTTCCTGCGAATAGTAAATGTGCGACAAACGAGGATATGAGGCTGCCTGCCAGTGTGGCATGTTGATGGTGGATGAATATACTTCGTTTTGGCGTAATTAATTTGTAGTCGTTACATGGAACAACCGAAGCTGTGTGTCGATGAATGGCTGGCAGTGCTGGGGCGATGAACTGAAATGTAACGAACGAAAATGATGCAACGCGATTACTGCTATGAGTTGATGAATTGCATTATTTTTTGTTGTTGTATCGTTCGGTGTGTGTGGCGCTCGAGAATCCTGAATATAACGACACACACGATATGCATATATAAGTGCAAGTTGTGTCGCTTTTATTTAATTTGGTGTGTTGTGCTGGTGTGTACCTGAAAGGTTGAAAAAAAAAAAAACAACAACGCAGCGAAAGATTAACTGGCTGGTTTAAGGAAATATCGCTATGAAAAATCGTTTCGAATGGAAATTTATCGTGACTATCTTTCATTGCGCATATTCGTTTTATCAAACTGAATTTATTACGCCGGAAAAATGGCAAGGTATTAAGTGGCTTTTGCATGGAACATAAAAAAACGTAGAAAAAATCATAAATTTCATTGCAACACGACTATCAATTATCTCTCGGAAAGTTTGGGCTGAAAAAAGTCTGGTTTCCATATATATAGCAAATGTTTGCTGTGTAACATACACACCCAGCGCGAGAGCGAATGATACCATAAATTCATTCTAATCGTCTCTATATTTTCCAATAAATTTTAAGTATTTTTATACCGAGAAGGAAAATTTATTTTCAATTGAAAGCTTGGTAGAGTCGGCAATTAAAGCAGTTCCGAAATGCTTACGGTGGTGTATGTTACTGAAAGTCAATTCAAATGATGTTCAATAATTTATATCAAATAAAGGGATTTCGTTCGGAGAGTTGAACGATAATTGAAAAAGAAGAAGTTTGAAATCGAAACGATGATTTAGGTATTTGCCGTTACCATGACGAATTCATAAATTGACGATAAGTCGTTCTTTCATCGGCATATGGCTCTGGGAAAGAATCCTAAATATTTTCTTTTATTTCATTCCAACTGCATCGCGAAATCAGGAGAGGGATTTTTTTCAGACAATTGAATTTGTAGAAAACCGTTATTATTGTCAACAATGAGCTTTATGCCTTTTATTCCAATATTGAAAGTTCAGTGGTCCCTTGAGACGATATCTAAATGAACCAATTAAAAGCGTATCGTTAGGTCGAGTACCAGAAAGTTCAGTCGATGTATCTAAACACACTCGAAATTTTTACACTTATTAACCACTTTGTATTGTAATTCCTAAAAAGTATGCATAATCTCTGAAGGACTTTGATCTTTACAGACAAAAAAAAAAACAACAAATTGTAATTCGGAGTTTAAAAGATAATTGTTCCGCGCTGTTTCTTAAATAATTTTTCTCGGAAATGTTTTAACAGTGCTCTTCGGAAACCCTACACACGAACATTTTAACTTTGGACATTTTCGTCTCCCTTCTAATATTTAATCGCAAATTTATCTTGAAACACAGCAATTCTTTTCAATTTCATATTTTCAATGTTAAAAAGATAAAAGTTTAATAACAAAACCGTCTGACGATTATTTTATTTTTTCTAAGCGTTGACGATGACAAACATGTTTTTGCATTTTATTTTCGTTGTCACATATAAGTCTTGGGGTGAAAAAAAAACGAAAAAAGAAAAGAAGCAAAAAAATGATGACAAAAATAAGACGTATGGTAGATAGAAAAAAAAAACATGCTAAATGTATGAGCAAACCATTAGGGTAGAAGTAGCAGCATAGCGTTAATTTAAAAGACGACACGAAGGAATATTTCTTAAAGCCAAAAGCTTTATAGCGATAAGACAAGCTTATTTAAGAGAATTTTGTATTATGAAGTGATGTCTATCTCCCATTCCAAGTGTCGTACGTAACAGATTTGTATGTTACATACTCCACCATCGGTATATATATGTGTACACTTATAAATTGTGGATAAGGGATGGTAAGGTGCAAATATAATCCGCTTTACATATATTTAAACCACGTGAAATGCCGGCACATATATGTGTATTGTAAACGCTGGGTAATACGTAACCAGAAGATATATTTATTCCAGTCTTCTTGTTCTAAAGTTTCTGCAATGGCGGTGTAAATATAATTTTATGTGGCAAAACGAAAGAGATACGTACGACCTGAGGCGAATATAAAGTTGGATGGATATTTTATCAGTGGCGGTGATATACATACTTAACGGTTTAATACGCGAACAGTGAGAAAGAAGAAAAGACATAGAATATGGACTCGCTGTGTGTGTGTTATGATATCTTGTATGTACCGCGCACAAACATGGCCTGAATGTACAAATATTTATAACATTCGCGGCATAAGAACGACGAGAATTTGTATCTAGATATATGTTGCCAAATGAAAATTAGATGTGTCGGTATGGTGTCGGTATGAAAACGTATATATATGTGCATAGGATACAAGTCGATCTGGAAAAAGGGATACGACTTTTATTTGTACAGTGTTATTCGGGGTTCATGATAATAACATTTTAAAACATATTTACGAGCATAACTGTGATAAAATTAAGGGCGAAATTATTATGGCTTATTGTTGGTATGGGCGACGACGGCAGCAAAGTAAGATGAGCTTTGTGTAACATCCGTAGGTAAATAAAACATAGAATTCCACTATAGAACACGCATAAAATTTTAGCAGCTAAAATTTTATAAAATATCTTCGACATGATACATAAATAATGCTAGACACACCATCCAATCTAGAAATGTATTTTAACATAAATGCTAACAGCTTTGAATAAATAAAGTTAATTAAGCGTAGCAAAACAGTGTAAATATTCACTTTTTAAATTGAAAGTGAAAGCTTTCCCATTTTATAATGTTCTTACAGTACAAACGAATCATGTAACACATATGAACACGAAGAGTTCTCTTAGTTAAATATTGAACACATACACACACACCAAACGAAAAACGCAAACAGAAAAACTCTTTTGTACTTTAATCCTAGTCACACAGCCCCAAAGGCATATGAGATACAGACGAGAATATATTCATTAAAAATGTTTTATTGCAAGAACACATTTACCATCCCTGAACCTGAATCTATTTGATGAATTTTTATTTTCTTTTTTCATTAAAACATAAACACCAAAGTTTCAAGTGGTTTTACCCCATCACAATTCTTCCTCCTACGGAACATAATCCAATATTTTTACTCACCCATCTTAAGCATGTTCAGATCCACAACACATACAATCAAGGCCGACTTATTGTGTTCGTGTATATTATACACGTTCACCGAAAGCCAATCTAAAATACAAGTACGTAGTGTTAAGTGTCAAAGTTTAGTAATTTCTATTACCCATAAGAGACTGACCTTGCTTAACTAGCTGGTAGAGGGAAAGCTTCACAAAACTCCAAAACACCATCCATAAACTTTTCTAATATCCAAACACAACGGCTGTTTTGAGTCAATATTATATGGCGTTTTGAAGGATAGTAAGATGCGAAGGAGAACAATATAGACTTATAGCCAGTCGTTAAATCTGTAATCCTATAGATAGGACAACATCATCCCCCATCGTCCCTTCCAATGCTGAAAACCATCGCATAAGTACGAACTATATCACACTATTATTTATATCGATGTAATGCCATTTGCTATATTTACACACAGATTGATGTATTCCCACACATTGTAAGATGGACAATGGTGAAATTAAATTGCAAACGAAGGATTATGTGGGAGGATGGTTATGGACTGTCCGTATATATCAAAAGATATTCATTATGAAATATGTCTGGTAAAATATTAACAAATTTTAAACAATAGAAAGGACTTAAGTCCTACCGATTTATATACGCTTTAAACTCAGTCTGGGTGAGAATATTTTCACAAGAGATGGTTACGACGGATATTAAATTAAACACCATCCTTTCGGCTGAAATCATAGATCTTAGTTGAAGCAAATCTCTTGAGTTCCGGTATAATGCATTGTAATGCGAACAGATAGTATAATAATGTGCTGGGGGATTATATGTACGGGGAATCCTCCACACATAAAAAAAAATTGAAGACGAAAAAAATAAAGTCAGACGATTAGAACGTAACAAGAAAATGATTAATTATTTTCGAAATGAAATCTATTTTTTATAAACTCATGCCACCGACGTCGTTGAGCATTTTGACTTCATATAAGAATGTATTGAACAGGAAAACATTTCTATAAAAGGCAAGTGTACCGCGGTATATTTATCAAATCTATTACTTCTTTTCCTCAACGTATCGTCTAAGTATTTGCTTAACGCAAAATCTTTTATCGCATTTGTTTAACCAATAATTTTACTATGTAATACCATAACAGCCGCAGGTCATAGATTTCTCTTGTTCTTGCTATCAATAACAAATGATTAGCCGGTAGTGGAAAATGTGATACCAATACTCACCAACACTTAGATCTATCAAACAAACTCTCTTAAAAAATTGAATTTGGGTTTAAAATAAGTTTGAGAAACTATGCTTCAAGTAGCAAACAAGTAGCAGAGTTTCACAAACGACTTTACCACCTTAAAAAATTTAGTTTGTTTGCTAGAGAGGGTATTGGTATTGCTCAATCATGTCTCCAATTTAGAAAGAAGCATCTGTCTCCCACACTCTAACTCACGCATTTCTATTTGTGTATGAAAACAGCTTTTGCGACCACTAGATCCTTGTTAAAATTTTTGAAAATAGTATTGTTCGTACCTAGGACTAAAAGTCTTTTTTTAGCGTGTGAGAGGTTTCCAGACAGAGCCGAAGACGGGGTGTGGAATCGAATACGCTAAAGAAGACTTTTAGTCCGTGCCTCGGATCTGTCTGGAAACTTCTCATCACGCTTAAAAAGACTTATAGTCCTAGGTACGAAATGTACTATTTCTGAATATGATCTGAGAGTCACTGTGAAGGTTTGAGAATTTCATAAGGGAAAAAAATCACTCTAGGCTGGACCCATAACTAAATTTTTAAGTTCGTACCGTTGCGTACACTGTAGATAAAATGTTAAATTTAGGAAAATTTGGAAATTAATTCTATCCGAAAATAGTGCCTGGATGAAAGTGATGATATAACAATAGATGTTATACGAAATCTACCCTGGAAAATAGTTGAAATTTTCAAATAAATTTTTTTGGCATATTTTCCCTTTCCCCCCAAAAAAAACTTATTTTCATTACAAAGTGCACCGCACACATTCACTTCACATTGTCAGATAAATAACATGTGGTCGGGACATCTCGTCGCAAAGTGCTGACTCATTTGTTCGGTAAATATTACAATACTTTACTAGCGAGAAGGAAAAGGGAACAAAAAAAAATTCAGAAATACATGTTAAGGGGGAGGCGAAATTAATAACGAAAATCTGTAATGCTTTTATTACGTAAATGGACAGATTTTATCGTCTTTCGGTTTTCGTTTATTATTATCGAAAGTATAAATGGTTGTGTTTTTATGACATCAATAAAAGCAAATCTGGAAATGACGAACTGAAGTGAGCGAGAACAAATAAAAATATTTATATTTCGGCTATCATTTCAGAGGTAATGAGAATTTGTCGCCAGTCTTATCAGTTATTATACTTTCCCTTGTGACATTCGAAGGTATTCAGAAAAGCCATTTTGAGAGCAGGGGAAATCTATTTTTATTCGGCAAACTTAAAGCAAACCACGATTTCTCAGCGATATCATTCCGGCAATGGCACTTTGAAATCCAGCATTGTAGTCCAATGCGACTTCGTTTTTTACATAATCCTGTCTATCGTCCACATAGGAATCATCCAATCCAGGTCCACCAACTAAAGCACCGAATAATGTCTGTGGATTCGGACCCGGATTATTTAGTGCTTCGTCTCCAATACAAGGCAATGGAAGGGAGGGACAAGAACTGCAATTGCAATTAATTGTTGAATAAAATAACTCTATCAAAACTTAGATTAATTACCTCGCTCTGTGATGAGGTCTGGAAGGAGGATCTACGCCGAATCCAACAACAAAACTTCGTCCAGTATCACCAAGTGCGTATCCAATTTGAGACACAGCCATCGCTCTATTGGCTTCAGCGTCAATATTAATTTCTGCAGCTTGTAAGCAAGCAAAAACTACGGTCGAGATGGTTCGTAGTGAACCCCATTCGCTTAGAAAGATTAGGCCCAGTGGCGTTTTCCTAGCATCGTTTCTAACCCATCTGCAGAAATTTTCAGCAGCTGTGACATATTCCGGCTCACTACGTCCAGCAAACCTATTTTTAAAAATTCCGTTTGGCATACATACTTATCAACTGTTCTTTACTGTCAGGTACCTTGCCAATAGTATTTGAGCTCCGGCTAATTTATTATCCCAATCAAAGCTTTGGGGTGTGTAGCCAAAATAGTGTTCATCCCAAAGACTTCTCGCATTTGTCAAATACACAGGGTTGGTTGTGGCTCGGTATAACCACACTGATGCCCACAATAGCTCGTCAGCATATGCCCAAGAGCCATATTCAGGCGACTGTTTAAATTATCATATTTGCAGTAGTACAACAGGAAAATTCAAGTTCTTTTTCTGTGATACGTGATACGTACTTTGTACACATTGTCAGAATACCTTCCTCTATAGTTAAATGCGAAATCGTAGCATTCTATCGCGTGCCGTAGCAGAACTTTCGAGTAGGTAGTATTGACAGAACGGAATACTAGTGAGCTAGCAGCAAATGCTGCAGCGTATTCGCCAGCAAGGTCAGATCCTAGGAAGTAATTCATTAGGAAATAAATTGTCAGAGTCTCTTCGGTCTCTTTTATTCTTGTACCTGGATTTGTAATGTTGATAGGTCCAACAGATGGACGAGCAAGATTTCGGGGCCATTCTTCAGGTCGACCTGACATAATTACATTCGTAACAAAATACTTTCTTAAATCATTCAAGCATTTACCCCAAAAACTGTGATCGACAGTTCCGTTACCAACATTAACCCATATAACATTCGGTTCTGGATGAGTCTTTATCATATAATCCAGTCCCCATTGGAGCATGTCTAACCCATTTTCATATTCTCCAGCTGCCAAATAACCATCTACGTAGTCTAATACACCCCATGCTAGGATAGTAATAGATCCAGCGAGTGGAAAACCAAACTTAACGTGATCGCCAGCATCAAAATATCCACCTTCGAGGTCAATACCTACATCCGAACCGTCGTCAACAAAAGAATCCCATCTCCAGTCCACTCTATTTGTATTCGGAAGTTTACCACACCGTTGTGCTTCGTAGAACCATATTGATAAGCCGAGAACTTCCTCGTAATCGTACTCTTGTTGAGCGGACACTGATGATGTAAAGGCAATAACAATTATTAGAATTAAGAAAGCGCACGAACCCTTCATTTTTAACACTATGCACAAGAGCTTGGCACACTAAATTATCATTTGGTCTCTATAAACGTTTTTGTGTTATTTATCAAATCTTGTCTTGTCAGTGTTATCAACTATTATGCTTCGGTCACATAAATATCTTGGCCAAATGATAGAGTAGCAGGAAACGTAAAATTGTAACAAAATTTCCATTTTTTTTTGATTTTTCAGAAATGCCAAGTGTATTGCGATATAATTATTAGATCTGTTACTTCTATTATTCAAATTATTCGGTAATGGTGTGATACACAATCTTTTACTTCATTTGTATAACATTCATTCGTGTTTCTATTTAAGACGTCACTAGCCCTAGGTCATTGCTTATTTTTGCCATTGTTGTCAATAATGTAGCCGCTTCTGAAAGGTTAACATCTAAATAGATAATATTGGATATTTTAAAAAAATAACTCAAAGTTCAAATAAACACAGCTTCCCTCAGCTCGAGCAGTAACTAATAGATGAATGCGAAATTCATTTTTAAATATCAAACCACACACTTGAAGCGTGTAACTGATAATCAATGATAATAATCGACCTGCTGGCGTACACCAAAGTAGTGATATGAGGAATTTGTTTTTTGGCTATAGGGTACCTACAAAAGAAGTCTCGTAAAAGAAATTGTAATAGATTTGGTCCCGTTATCGTTAAAAGATAAGCTTAACTTAGAGCTTTTGGACCTGATCGTTTCTAAAGCAATTTAGGTGAGGCACTCAGTCATTTGTATTTAGTCACCGATAGGTGGTGCAGAATCAAAAAGAAGGACAAACTGTTTTTCGGTACATTTCCATTGATACTGTGCAATGAAATAATTTTGTTTGTGATGTTACTTTCATTTCAATTTAGTGCAGATTGTAGTTCACGTGGGTATATCTTCTTATCTATTATATGCTCCACTGTTACATTTGGAGGCATACAATAATAATGGGCGTGAATTTTTTCAGCTGCCACGTTCCGCAATTATTTGCTATACTCCAACACTCCGACTGCTATTATTCTAATAATCAAGCAGCGAAACTGTTATGTAATATCATTTTCATTGTAAATGTTGTTCTTTATTTGAAAAACGCCTTTCTTTTGTGGTTGCAAGAGAAATATTGTGTCTGAATAAAATAATGAAAAAATATGGACAGATTTGCATGCAGCTGTTTGTTGATAATTGTATAATAAAAGAAATATACAAAAATGATTCGTTTTGGTTGATTCTTTCATCGACAATTTCAAACAATGAGACAGACTTTCAATTCTACGAAATTGGGAAAGAAACTTTCTTTTCAAAATTTAATTTCTTTCTCTCAAAACGAATCGATCGAATAGTTCTAATAGAGAACTGAATCGGGTTATGCATGCATCACCAACACCATTCCACTTCTAAACAATCGTCATCATTTCCTCATTTCGTTTCGATTCTGTTTCCGAACCAATAAATTTACTTAGAACTAGGCAAAGAGGATTTGAACACACAAACCATACCCAGATTTACATACGAACTTGCTAGGCTAGAAGAAAATCCATATACCAGAAGAAAATGTAGCACAAACAAGTTTTCTGTAACTTTAACGAAAGTGCTAAAGTTTTTCCACATAAATAAAATAATCAAACATTGTCTCTCTCTCTCAATAGATATGTGAAGAAAATAAAAGTCCGGGTGCAACTTCTGACGAGAATGACATACAATTTTCCCTGTGCTAGAAACGAAAGTTCTACAAATTTGACACTTAATCACAATCCAGTGCACACACATTTGAAAATACTATTAACGACTGTTTAACTTTACCAGCTTTGTTGTTGTTGTTGTTGTTGACGCTATATATAGGTCTGTATCGTTTTATAACGAAATCCATGAATAAAACACTTCTTTGAAGTTCCTTCTTAACAAAATGTGTTTGAAAGAACTTTTCGTTTTCGCTCTAATTTTACGAATATACATTACATAATACCGAATGAAATAGCAGTTTATATGGTAAAAAGCCATTCCATTTTATATTGGAGACGTATGCTCGGAGATAGAGAACGAAGTGGTGCTGGATTGTGGTTGATTCTTAGTAGGATATAATATCCTTACGACACACAAAATTATGGTGCTTTGTCTGTGAATCTAACCACTTCTACACATACTTACCATGCACACACAAGATTCAATTAAATTATACGAAAATTTTGACGGTTTATATCATTTCGATCCATTCCTTTATTACAACTCTACGAATCGTATGTTGGAGAAGTGTTGTAAAATTGTTATGGAAAAGTTGGCTACGAAATTATTAAATGGTTCAACGGGAGGAAACTTTTGGTCGGGATGGTTGGGATACATGTTTTTTTTTCTATATTCATATTTAAACTTCCCATATATCACATAAAAGCAAGAAGTATATCATTTCAATTGTCTAAATCGACCCCGAAGAAATAACTTTCACACAGAGAGACGATAAGTCAGCAGAAAAATTTTTGTGTGTAGAGAAGCATTTCAGTTTTCAGTGAATCAGTAGACAATCGGGAACGTTTTATATGGTTATTTTCAAACCATTTATTCAGTGTTCCGCTGTTGAGCAATGTGACATCAACATGGAATTATATGTTTTAAACATTAATATGTATGAGGAAAATGAAGTTTGGGGAGGAAAAAGGAGGAGGAAAAGCGCTCAACACATAATCTCTGAGTGTGTGTACTGCAATGTGTGTAATCCACTGTGGAGTGGATGTATGAAAACATTCCAGTATAGTTGGAGTAGAAGCGAAGTTTCAAGTGCCGTATCATTTATCTTTTGAATATATTTGTTTCTTTTTAATTTCTCTGCCGAACATCTCCGCTGTTATCCAGGAAAAAAAAATTTTAAGGGAATGTCAAGTCGAATATTCAACATGCTTAACAATGTATTTATGTAAAGTTGATAAGCAGAAGTACATATATCTGCATGGCATCCTGATGAATAAATAGAATGCTATTTCTATGCGAAGTATTTATGCAGCAAGTTTTCTCGAGAGTTTCCATTTTTTTCTTTTTCTATTCGCCGCTTCTCTTTCTCTCTGTTCTTCTTTCTTTTTGTGTGATAATGCACAAAATGAAGTTCAAAAAGTTTTGCATTATAAATAAGAAACGTTTGGATGCAATATTTCATTGCAGATGACACCATTGAGTTATTACATGGAATGTTCATAGCAATGGGGGTATGTAGAGTTTTGTTTTATAAAAATTTATGAAAAAACGAGGAAAATTTTAACATTTTTCTTATTTTGCTGTAAAGAAAAAGCAGCACAAAAATGCTTTCTCTGAGAATCGTTTAATTTAAAGTTGTTTAATGATGACCTTTACTTTACCCCATAATAGTTTTGCAGTTTTGTGAGATCCTTAGGAACACTACAGGCTATATATATGTATTATGTACGTCATAACATTGTGGACGATTGTATGGATAGATATTATATTTGTGTTATAATATACACACCACACTCAAGGTTGTTATCCTGTTATTAAAGGCGAAAAAAAGTTTATAGCTCATAAATTATCCTTTAAATGGTGGCGCGCAAAGAAAACAAATGAAAAATTTTCTCAATTTTTTTTCTGTGTGTGTAATGAGTCGGTATAAAAATATTTTATTTTATGGTTAAAGTTTTTTTTTGTGCTGTTGTGCTCGGTGGCCGAAGTGAATAATGCTGTTCTTTTGATAGGAATAATTTTGTTTACGAGCGCGTGTCTAGAAAATATTGTGAAGCTTTTTTGAGAAATGCCTTCGACTTTTATGTCAGATGAAAAAAAAAATTCTGCTCTGAATGTGTTTGCTGAGGAAGGTCGTTATATTCACGATGCAAGAAACCTATGAAGAAAAAAAGCGACTTACTCCGTCCAAAAATTTACAACGTATACAAACATAAACGGTTGGGTCGTTATAATATATATTCCGACGGAGCAATAAACTACCCGAAACACACACACACATTTTGCTATTTTAATAATTCATAATCATGTCGGAAACCTAGTCTCTTGAACAAAACTTAGTTTGATAATTACCCGGCCTAGAATTTCCTTTGTGCACTCCAAACTTATACCGTCAATAACTTAGCGTACATGGAACTAATATAGAACTTCCTCGGAAATTGTTGTTTTCACCTCAATCCGCTTTTAATTATCTTTTGTTGGATTTACTATTACATTTCATAAATATAGATCCTCTTTTCGATAAGTCATCAACCATCGAAACCAATAGTTCTCTCTTCATTAAACCGTCGCCCTCACGAAGTTCACGGAAAAATAGCCAAGTTTTCGTCTATCGTAAAATTCGATGTATTTACGTTACTAGGGAGGTAATGTGGCCTTTCTCTCACTAGGGAAAACCCTTTACCTATCTCGTAAAGTAAAATAGCATACTGCACACCAGAAGTAACTTGATATCTCGTACCCAGATTTGTAAAAGTATCGACTTCAGCCCTTGGATCCTTTTACTCATCTGTATACGAGATATCAAATTACTTCCCTGGTACAGTAATCTACTAAGGCAGTACATGTGTTTTACATTACGAAAGATCGTTCTGTTTATGTAATGTAGGGCTGTGCGTATAATATATTACATCCATTTCGGATGTGCTAAGATATGGGTGTTCAGCACGCATAAAAGCTTTTTATGAAAATTTATGCGAAAAATAATGCTAGGGAAAGCCGGTTTATTAAAATTCGTGTGTATAATATGGGAATCAACAAGTCGAATATTAAAATACAATTTATTTTTTTTTGCTTCGTTGTGATGTTTTACCATTTCACAAAAGCCTAGATTTTTTCTTCAATTTTTTTTTCTTGCTTTTTTTTTGACTGAACACATTTCGTATTCGGCGTTTAATATTAGACTTCTGTAGCGGACATAAATAATACACTCACGACTCACAACATTTTACATTTAACATTCCAGCATCGCATTGTAATTCGTAATCCTTCTGGAAGTTCTTGTTGGTTATGTAATTTTCGCATTTAGTCACTGCGACTGTAAGCCACATTCCATTGAAAGTTAAGTCGACAAAACCATCAGTTGAATGGTTTATAGAGCAAAAAATGATGGGTTTTTGCAGCACTGTGTTTGCAATTAATGAAAATCCCCTTTTCATCAGATTTGTACGAACGCACGGTCGGAGCTCTGACTAACGACCAAAGAAAATCGATAATTCCAATTCCAAAACTCATGTTTGCTGATTTTGTGTGTTCAGCCAACAACATCGTGTAAAATTATATTCACAAATATTACGATTGGCTTTAATCCCATGGGAAAGTGCTGGGAACGACAAGCTACATGATTCAAATTTTCCAAGAAAAAGGCGAGAATCAGAATAGCAACACTTCGCGCAAAATGAAGTGAATTAATACGAAAAAAAATTGTTTAGCGCAATTTTGGCGTTTCTCATCGCATTTTTCGTTTCAATCACAATTTGAAAGAGTGAAAATAATCAAAAAGTAAACGAAGGCAAAAATATGGAATATTTCGGTTTGTTTCTCCATCTCGCCCGAATTCACTGTCAGAAAAAAGCGGTAGTAATCAGAAAAGGAATTCTTCCTCCTCATCGTCGTCGTCTGGGTTTGTGGTGGTGATGGTGCTACTTGAGCATACATAACGAATACAAATATTATGCTATCCACTTGAGGAAACGCATTTATTTTCTCGGATTTACTTGAATTATTGCGTATTTCCAATGATTGTATGAATATTTTTCCTTCTGCGTGAAATATTCCCTTTATTCGCCTTTCTATTTCTAATCGTAATCGAAAAAAGGATTCCTTTCGAATCAATTGTATAACATAAAATGTACGGCAAAAGACGGTACGAACGCTCAATGCATGGCAACTTAAGATTTAGGAGTCTGTTTGTTATCAATGTTAGCGCCATTCAATCGTGAAATTAATGCATGCACGCTTGAAGAGTTTGGTGATTATTTTTATTGTCTGCTAAATGTCTTATAAATTTAAACCCATTGTCGATGTTGTTTATGAGACACATTTATTATCTCCACCTTTTTTTCTTGCAGTCTCTTGACTCTGTTCCACCAGCGGTGTTATATTGCATGGCTGCGGTTGTGACTGGTATATGTACCAACACCACCCAGTCCATGAAAGTGTAAACGTTATCAATCATTTCAAAATTGATTTAGCTCGCTAATTTTCTGTTTTACGAGAAAACTTTCCGACCAGACCAGGTACCCTGTGTGTGTAAGGGGGTTTAACAACTTTTGAGTTTTAATTGATTAACAGCAAGAAATGGGTACGTATTTACATATCCATTCATGCATGCAAGCATAGAGTTGCAAGAGTATTCAAATACATATTTTACAATTTTATGCAAATTCTTCTCATTTATGCAATTTCGTATACGAGCAGAACCCCATAAAATGGCAATGGGTAAATGGAATTTAATGTTTATTATACTAAACTTGTTTGTCGTGCAATACTTTTGCTTCATTCCACTTATACATTATTATATCTACAAAGTTAAATGCTTTAGCTGTAAAGGCATACGGTGCCGAGATATATTTAATGCTCCATCTTTGAGATGATTTGCGAAAACTTGACAAACAAAACAAAAAAATAGTTGAACTTTCGAAAGTCTGAAAGTCTGACGATTACGAATGCTTTCACGACCACACTCTGAGTTTGGGTGGTAAATTCTTTCACTTTGCAAATTCAAACCTTTACCAACTGTCCGACCGCAAAGCCCAACATTCGTCATATATATAAACTTATTATAATAAAACGTTTCGAACGGGAATAGATATTATCTTTGAAGGTAAGACTTAAATTTCACCGAACCGAAATATCTTGGAAAATTGAATTGGAAAATGAAATCGGTACTGTGGCGTTGGCGTACTAGGGATAAAATTATTAAATTCGAGATTCGATTCTATAAATAACTAGAGAAATTTCCATAGAAAATTCACACCCACACAACTTACTATGTGGAAATTTGAAAAATTATACCGACGAGAAAAGACTATTTCAATTTCCACCTTCAACAACCAAATATTTTGGAGTATTTTTGGCTTCCCTTTTGTTCGGAAGTTCAAACAATATTCGGTCCGTTACTTTACCAACATCCTATTACACCCGTACACTTATTCTATTTAAGTTGTGTGCAGACAGTCCCTCTACTAAATACCTAGGATTGTGTTTTACTGAGACACAAGACGGAAAATTATTTTCACTTCTACGCAAGTTTTTATTTTTATTTTTATTGGTGAAAATTATCTTCCATTTTCCGCTTGTGTGACTTAAATAAATTGGTTGTGTTGATTAAAATGGAGATGTGTTGGCAAATGTCAGCTGTAATTTTAGAATACACAACCTAGTTAGTTGATTGTTGTATGTTTTTTCCCCGGATTTGCTATGGATCAGTAAATAGCGTAAAATAAAAGTTAACTGCAGCCCGCCATTACATAACATATAAAAGTAAATCGTCGAATGGATCCAAAACTTTTCGTTTTAATTAATTCGACAAAAGCTTGATTTCAAATTTTAAAGTAAAACTCTATCGTAAAGTGCCTTCAAAACTATCTATTTACACAACTAAATGGTGACTGTTCGTTTGAGTTACAAATTCGAACTGGGAAAACTAAAATTTTCTATCTCTCTCCTCTATAAAATGTTCGAATAAAAAAGTTTTTCATTTAAATTGGACTATATCTCGAATTGCAAAACCTTTGATTTTAATCAAACAAAAACCCAACCAAACCATACAAATGAGCGACTAATTGTAGCTACGACTTTTTGTTTAACAGCTTATCGAAGAGTTCTGCTTTAGTTAAATTGGTTACACAACACAGAGGTAATGCCCTTTTCGAGAGAGAGAAAAAAAACGAGTATATTTTATCGTTTCGACTGTTAGCGAAGCGCTGGTAACAATTTCTCTGCATCGACCGGAAGCAATCGTACAAGTTAACAAAAGACAAATTTAAATGATTGTAATCAACAACCACCAGAAATGCAATAAAAAGTTGTGTTTTTTTATGGATGTGTATACAATGGAGAGATAGGTGGGAAAAGTAAGTGAGAAAACTTTTCTGCAGCGTCTGATAATAAGAATTGTATATGTGGACCCATGGCGGAGAGTATGATAGTGGTTTGTGATGTGGGATACGATGAACTGCAAAAACTTTTCTATCAATTTTTAGCTTAGACACGACGAGGAAGGAATATAAGTATTTTTAACTATAAACACCTTTGTTTGTGTGGAGCAGAAAAAAAATCAAGTTTTCAGCGGTACGTGTGGTATCGAAATAACCCCAAGGGTGCGGTTGTTACAGTAAAACTGTAAGATTGAGCATGTCATACATTTTCATATGCTTGCCACAGTGGCTTTTTTTTACTACAGCTCAAGTGACTGAATATATCCACTTGGAAACGTGGTTAGAACCGCGGAAAGAAAGGAAGAAAAAAAAATGTATAAAGAAACGTATTAAATACATATTTTCCTGTGTATAGTATCCAACGAGCAAAGCCACTGAGACTTTTCATATTCAATGTGGTACGTGTTTTAAAGTGGATGAAATTCCGTTACGAAAAGATCACATAAATTGCTTTTGTTTGTTGCTTACATGTATCGTTCAGACATCTTGTATGCGGCTTTACATTGTAGAGAGCGGGGTAAAAAAAAAAGTGAGAGTATTTCATGTATGCAAATAGCGAAAAATTGCGCTTAAAGGAGGCAAAGGAGGTCTTGTTTAGAATCTTCAAGTCTGCATTTTTTCTGACGACAATGATGCTCGAGAAATTTAACCATGCACATGAATATTATATGTCGAGAAATGTGAAGTAATTGCGAAGTTATACACATGTTATGAATTGCTATGACGTGACGTAGAAATAGTTTCTTTTTTCCTCTGCCGATAATATTGCAAGGGAACGGGAAAATACTTGTACTGAGTACAAAGGCAAACAGAAAATCTACTTCGGATCCTGCCTTCAAACACTGGTGGAGTGAAGGTAATTTGTTCCTTTGGAACATTGGTTCGAGGTTACCGTGCGCTTTAGTTCATTTGATATTCATGTAAACACTTGCCGTCAGAGTTTCAAACGTTAATTAAACAACTACATTAATTTATGCTGTGTTGATGTACAACATAAACAGCGAATTTTATACAGACACACACGCATATAAATGCAAGTTTATTAATAAACAATCCCTGGGCGAATCAAAATTTAAATTTTATTTTCCATTTATTTCGTTTCAGCACCTCCATCAACCATTGAAATCCAAGGATATCAACACAACTCTAAAGTCGAGGTCCGTGAAAATCAGGATCTAACACTCACGTGCATTGTGGCTGATGCAAAACCAGCAGCTCAAATTCAATGGTTCCGCAGTAATGTCGAATACAAACCAGGTATGCAATTTATATATATACTGGATTTTACGGATTTCTGGGAATGAAAGCCGATAGACTGGAAAGGGTGAAGGTGTTTCGTGTGTATGTGGATCAGTAGTATATATAGTACTTGAAAAATTTCTGCGCTTTTATCTTTGCGAAAATTTATTTCTCATGCAATGGTTGAAAATGATGTTGTTGGTGCGCTGTTTCAATTCACCGTAATACACATGATATTGGTTGGGATTGGTTTTGGTTTTCGATTGAAAAGTGTAATGTTGAATGGATTTGACAGGATTAAATTTTCAACAACAAAAACCGACTTATATAATCTTATAATGTGTTTTACTGTGCTGTTACAGATAAAATATATAATCGCATTACTTCAGCTGTATCACAAAGTATCGTATTTGCGCTTCTACGTCTCACTTTTCCTTCATATTTTCTTAGTGAAAATATATTTTTAAGTTGACATTGTGTGGAATAAATGATGGAATCGTAGATATATAGTGCGGTTGCTTGCTGTCACTCCGGTCGCAATGAACCTTGATTCAAATTCTTGTTAGTTTCCTTATTATACGGTAGCTCAAGTTACGGGACAAAATGTTTGTCAGCTATCAAAAACCGTTGTACGGTAAAAAAAAAACAGTTTTTCCTGGTGCTATCTTTCTTCTCAAGGACAAACAAACGCTCAACTTGCTTGAATAAAGGAAACTTTCTTTTGCGAAAGTTCCCTGAGCAGCCGCAACTCCTTCACTAATACTAACTCATTTTTTTGATGAGAGTAAATTATGATTTGCGGAACCTTTCCGAATAAAAAGTCTTACTTCTCATAGCCTTAATTATTTAAAGAGCCTCATATATTGGGTGGAAGAACAAAATTCGAGAAAATGCAAATAACCTTACTTTCGACACTCAATATGCAGTGAGAAAATGGCCTTTTGTTGCCTCTATCTGATGACAGTTCAATAGCACCAATAGCACCAGGCACGGGCGGGCCTAAATTTTCCGGACATGACATCGGGCAACTATATCTCGGGCGGGCATCGAAAGTTAATCGGGCGTCGGTCTAGAGCGGGCTCAATAAATTTCTCAAAAACAACATCTTGTTTGGATAAAATTCATACAAAGAAGGAGCAAGCAAATTAAGTTCGACGAAATACTGGGTAATGAAATCGACCAATAGCTATAGAACATTGCATAATCGGCAGTTGTGTTTTAATTTGATTCTGTTGATTTGATAATATCATCAGGCGGGCGTCAAAAAATTGTCAGGCATGAACTCTGAACTCTTGTTTTCCCATGGGACAGAGTTCTTTCCAACTGTCACTTTCTTTTGAATTTATAAATTGTGTTTTGTGGATAAAAACGGTTATTTACGCTACGCACGGATGAAAAATAATGCGTTCACCTCGAAGAGAAATAGTAAATTCCTACATCACATTTCGCTCTTGTTGGAATTTCCTATTTTCTTCCTTGGTAAACAAATAACTTTTGTCTATCTGAGTCGAGTTTGTAACAAAAATTTTCGCCCTTTGTCTCATGCCTGAGTATAAATTTAGAGCTACATCATATGGAGCTCATACCACTCTGAACAGAGTGCAAGTACGAAATCATTTCGGTTTTCAATTACCTCATCACTTTTTCTCACACAAGCACCCGCACTAATAACTGTAAGATGTTGCTCATAAAATAGTGTTTCGCCGGAATATGAAAATAATAAAAAGTAACCGTGTCACCATTTCGTCGCAAAAAAAAGTATTTATGGACTATTCGGATATATAATGTGGCATATACACATTTTACGATCAGGATATTAACATGACATATACTGCCAGGACATGTACCTGTTTCCTTCCACGAAAAAAAAAATAAACCGAATATATACGTTCGATCTTCCGTCATCAAAATTTCAAGAAAACTTCAGTTTTCTGGCATAGCTTTTTGAGTCGAGCCATAAGGTGTATAATAAAATTCGCTTATAAAAAGAAACAAGATTTTCGCATTACATGTAAGAGCCTTTTTATTGATCGATGAAAAATAGCAAAAAAAAATTGAGTATAAGCACCACCGCAACATATACCTTCATTTCATAATACACCAAACGGAGCTCTGCTTCATATTATATGAATCTGTATTTCTTAGCAAAAGAAAAACGCAACATCAAATCCGGATATTTGTTTCGTTATAATCGTTTTAGATTAATTAAAAAATAAAATTATTCGCATCAACTCAACAGCACCGGATATTACATGTATAAATAATGAATTGTTTTTCTGGTTTGTTATATTCTAAAAAGAAATCGTTCAAACAGATAAATGAAGACGAGTTTTAACTTTGCGTTATTTTATTATGTTGTTCAATTATCCGGTCCAATGTACAGTGTTTATTTTTCAACTGTAAAGCTTGCATCCACCAATTAAATTACATCCTATCGAATAGATTTTTCTAAACACAAGTAAATATGAAATAAGGTTGTGTGGTAATATGACCCGTAATTAGTCAAATCTGAGTTCAGCAACACTCACCGTATGCGGAGTCAAAGAACTCCGAAACACTCGGCAATTTTTTTATTTTTTTTAAACGCTTTTCAACATTTTCCCGAATTTTCCTTCATTTTTCCAAATTTTTTGCAATATTTTTTGGGAAAATCTTTTCTTAAATATGAGAAAATGCTTTCACAAAAAATAGTTCCTGAATAGCACCTACCTTGTAATAACGTGTATCGACAAAGTGAACATCTAATCACAGCAATAGTGTCGAAAAGTAATCACATTTCAGCACAAGGATGGAAATGAATTTCATTGTAGCACCAACCCTATTTTCATAAGAAAACGTTTGACTTTCTTTAAATTCTTGAAAAAAATTTCAGGAAAATTGACGAGCCCTCAGAAATAAACCCTGTCAAGTGTGCCAAAAAGCGAATTACTACAGCACTGCTCGTAGCATGAACACTGACCAATGAATAGACTAGTGTCAAATTTAAAGATTTTGGTGATAAGAGCTACCGCTCATGTTTGCTTGTATTGTATGCTATAACTCATACAACGAAAAAAGATCATCTATTTTTACAAAATAAACGCAGTGCCTACGGTGATTTCATCAGCCTCCGAATATTTTTTATGTTCATGCTAGAAGCAGTGCTGTGGAATTACGCATCACAAAAAAATCTCTATTTATCCCTTAAATGCCACGTTGATTAAAGGTCGCAGTAACTAATGTCGCACACAGAACCACGAGCCCTCACATTCTACTCTATATCGATTTGAACGAATAAATTACAACACTGTAACTGGAATACTCTTAACAAGCGGATAACTTTTCGCATGCAATGCAATCAATATAATTGAGGAGTACGACGCATACTGCCATAATACGATTGTCTATGCCAAAATGATGGTTAGGCTATTTGAATTCGGTGCGGACACTCAGTGCAGATTCGGTTGCAAATTACATTGAATAATTTAAGTTCATCGGTTGATTTTGTCATTGTTTCCAGTCCACGTAATTGTCCAAATTAATAGCCTGTTCCCGTATTTCCCATTACAATTGCAATTGCAATTATATTTACAAATTTACTTTGTAAAACAGACCCACACCGCCTGCAAATCCTTTATAATTCGACATAGAGAGTTGCGTATGCATAATACGGTTATTCCATTTTCTTAATCAATATTTGCTTCTGCCGGCAACGTAAACAATTATTATCTTTGCAATTCCGAAATTCCGTTGTTTTGGTCCATGTTTCGTGATATTCATTATTGCTATCTAAATATATGATTGTTCAAAGATTGCAGTGACGCATAAATTCTGCTTTCCAATGTGTGCAGCAGTCACTTCATTTCTATAACATCAGTATTTTCTGAGAATTCGAAACTCTATTAAACAATTAATTGTTTACGTTCAAATGCAAATGCACGTCGTTTAAACCATCTTCAAACCGAAATAGTCAGGGAAACATTAGCGAAACTACCAGAAAAAAAGTGGAATGCCACGAATATAATTCACTTATTACATCGTTATGAATGCATGATGATATATAGAACCGTTCACAAGAAACGTATAATCTAATTAAATTGTGCTCAACTAACTGGTTTTGTTGGTAATTTAAAATTATTAAATTTTCAACATGTTTGTTGGTCGTGTGTTACAGCTAAATAGATTTAATAATACAAAACGAACATGGTCGGAATAAAACTGTAATATTTTTCGGTTCAAACGTATATTATATCGTGTGTGTGTACGCTGGACTCCGGTGTTGAAGATAAATCCAGACACCGTGTACCCAGTTTCCCTGTGTTTCCACATTCATTTTAAATAACGTTTACGTTCGAAATTTGTTATTTAAATTAAGCTAATTTCTGTATCTAAGTTGTTCTAAACTTGAAATTTGAATAAATTTGCTCGATGTGTATACGATTTGGGCTAAGACTATTTTGCATAATATAGTTTATTGCCCTGTAACTACAACTCCACCAACACCACGAACATGAGTTTTAAATCCTTTCTTTCTTTAGTAGCCAGACACAATATTTATCTATAGATAGTACACCCGACACCATCATCATGTTAATCATTTATTCAAAATACATTCTATTCCAATAGAAAATCGTGAGGATAAGGTGACCGACACAAATGGCAGACGATTTACAACAACATCACGTATTCGGTTGAGTCCCACCTCTAGTGACGATTACACTGAATATTCGTGTCAAGCCAAACACAAAGCACTGCAACCCGACATGCCAATGAGAGCTACCGTACAGTTGTCTGTATTATGTAAGTATATATTTTATGTTTTGTCGTATATATATACCGGTGTCTTTCTACCATATTGTTTTGATTATAATTATTATTAAATTCAATAAATCCACGTAATTATAGATCTTGCGCGACACTTGTAATGCCAGCATCTAGACTTCCATTTAATTACTGAATAGAATCATGTTCAATGAATGAAAATTTTAAGTGGTTTTATGTTCAATGGGTTCATTTATGTGTATCTGAATAACATGTGGTTTTGATGAAATTTTATAGATTACTAAAGGATTAAATTTGTGATCTTGTTAAAATTGTAGGAGAGCATACCTATTTGGAACTAAAAAGCTCTAAATTAAATTTACGCCAGCCACATTGTTACCGCACTAAAACTGTTTATGGGGCGTAGATCCGTTAAAAACGGATTAAACTGAAAAAAAATCTTTCTCGACTTTAATCTCTTTGGAGTGTGAAATATGCTGGGTGTGAATTCGTATAGAATTCAGTAACATTGATAACATAAGAGCATCAAAAGAAAGTGACGATTTCTTTTCAATGTGTACAGAATTGGGTTTCTTGTTCAAAGTCAATCCTGTGCAAAAATTCTAAAGTCATTATCGCCCTAAAGCCAATACGAATTTCACTCAAAACCATACAAGTGATTTAAATACGGCGATCTTATCTGTTATCAACAACGACCACAAAAAATAAGCAATGAGCTTTTGGTAATGTGTCTAATTTATATGAAAATACATGCTAAACATGCTAAAACAAATGAAGTAACAGATTTTTCGCATCATACTAGACGAAAATTCAAATAAATAAAGTTAGAAAACTACTGATACGATGTCCGTTAGCAAAAGAGCTTTTTGTATTCAATGTCTCACAGAAGATGTTTTCTTAGATGTCGACACTCAGAAAATTTCTCTGTTAATTAACCTTCCGATTCCACTAATCAAAGATCAATTGATAAACCTGCCTTACCGCCATTTTCTTATTAATCTTAGCATTTCTTATCATCAATCACTGTGGAACAACGTTACAAATTTTTATTACCCTTACTCGCAGCAAAAATGTACATCGAAACGAAATTGATAAAGATCTTTGCTCATTCGATATTATACGCAATAAGTCAAGTTCTCCATGTATAAGTTTACTTAAGAACAGAAAGCTTAACTCGTTACATCTATTAAATGTTTTAAGTCTACACGTACAGAATATCCCTCACACAGATCGAAACTGTTGTGGAATAGGCAAAGAAAATCGAGCAAATTATAGCACATAAACTATACGAACCACCCTATAAGCCCATATTGCTGAGAACGTTTAATCGGTTCAACATATGTAATCGTTTTATGTGAGAGAAAACATAAATTTAATAATGTTTTACGTGTTTGTATATTAGTATTTTATGTGATGCGTCCATATTGTCGGCGTACAAGTAATGCCATTGAGGAGAACCGTAAAATGTAATGTATAATTTATAAGGACATTTCAGCGCTGACAATGCGTTCGGTTCGCATTCATAGTGATAACACATAGTTTTTGAGTTGAAGAGTTTTTCGAATTGTGAATGAGAAACTGCAAGAGATTCGATTAGGAACATCAAAATGCGAAATGAACAATTGAATTACGAAATCTGGTACTTCTGCTGTTTAAAAGTTCTTGTTTACTATTACATACAAATCTTTTACTTCATTTGTTTTAATTCCTTTTATGCCCTCTGATCGAGGTAAAGTCAATTTGCTGGTCACCAGCTCATAGATGCCATTTATCGAACGTCTGAAAATTCACTGACTCTACTGTAAAACTCATTTAACAGGTGAAAGGTATACAAATTACCAGGTCATTCTCCTGTATGTCTCGCATAATATACTACGACAGTTTACACCTAGAAGAAAATTCGGTTACCGAATCGAATGAAATTGCATGACACATTAAGGAAAATGAATTTCGTTGATCATCCACCGTAAATATGCGTACACTAAGTTAAACAAATTTCCTTGTTACCCGTAAAAACAGCAGTTCCATCAAAATTTAATTTCAAATGATGACACAACCAACTGTTAATGATTCTAAAATAAACCGCATTCGAATCCATATTACTCGGTTTTTCGCAAAACTACCAACACCGAAAACAAAATAGACGAGAATCCATACGTTTATATACAAAAGTGTTGAGCTGGAGCGCACATAAATAAAATATTAAAATGAAGTTAATAAGATCCTACGATCGTACACGTTTTACAAAACTACATATGCAAAACGTGAAGTCGAAATTTTATATAATACAACTGTACGAACGTGTACATGTTGCGTTCCAGGAAGGATATGATAGAAATTCAAACTCTATTCGGTTATTGAATTTAATTATGTGCTACTGACTTTGAATATTAATATCTACCATTTTGCTGGCGGAACAAAATTACATATTTTGTCTTTGTAACATATAAATTTCGAAATACACCACACGTACAGCATACAGTCGTACCATATGTACGAGTTAATATAAAGCAAATTACTCATATTTAATTTAAAATACGTATTTGAATGACATCTGAAAATTCTATTCTGATTTACCTAATTAAATACTCGTTAAAATTTGATATTGCTTAGATGAATGGCATCGGTGCTCCTACATAGGGTATTATATTCCACATAATAGATTGGTTACATTCATGTCCTTGTTTGCTGCTTGTAACTATTTAATAATGGTTGAACGCATACATTGTTTTGGATCCACCTTGTTTTCATTAATCAGTGTGCTTTGAATATGTCTAGTGTTGTCGAATAAAGTTCAAGAAAGCATATACCATAACAACAGATGGCGGTTTACCCCTAATATATCAATCGTCAATGGGTTACGTTATTTTACAAAATGTTGACTCACTTTTCGAGTCAAACCATTGTCGTTTTTTTAGAGTAGTTTGAGAATTGATTAAGTTGTGAATTGCAATTAATTACAATGGCTGACAGTAATAGGGTTCGCATACCCAAAGAGTGTTGCAGTTCGTTTTGAGACAATAGTGTCTCGCAGCCTCAAAATTTGAAATGATTTCGAAAACTGTGCTAAACTATGCAATAGAATATTGTGTACCAGCAGCTCCTACTGTTCGAAAACTGTGCTGACTATTCGATCTAGAACACTCGATACCTCTGCCTTTTGCAAAAGGTAGGTCCTATTGGCAGGCGCCTGCCAATAGCCAGATATTATTATAATGACTATTGGCAGGCGCCTGCCAATAGTCAAAATATTATTAAAATGACTATTGGCAGGCGCCTGCCAATAGTGAAAGTATTATTAAAGTGACTATTGGCAGGCGCCTGCCAATAGCGAGATATTATTATAATGACTATTGGCAGGCGCCTGCGAGTAGTCCAGAATATTAAAATACACTATTCGCAGCGAATAGTGTATTTTAATATTCTGGACTATTCAAATTTACAGCTCAATAATTTCTAATATTTCTCAGTAATCCATATGTTAATTAGCTTTTGAGAATTGCATAGGAAAGTTTATTAAATAAATTTTCTCCAGATGTAATCGCCTATTCTATGAAATGATGTGGACATTACAAAAAGGTAGCAAACAGATAATGACAATCTGCTTATGCTAACCTTGTTGCTTAAATACACACTTGTGAGTTCGTCTCGTAACACAAAATTGGTACTTCATGTAGTGTATGACTTTCGCAGCACCCAATGTAATATACTATTTGTACTAGATTAATGAAGACGACACAGCATATGCTGTGATCAGTTTAGAGATGACCCATTGGAACCTTGAATTTTTCTGCTAGTACTTTTTGTCTATGTATCGCTTTCGCGTTATTCGTCATCTCATCATATTATGAAGTGACTATTCGCACAATGTACATACAAATAGCCTCTTCTTCGCTATTCCAACATTCCAACATTCCAATATTCTTCGCAAGGTCCAACAAAATGACGAAATGAGGCGTATTTCGTCAAAGGATAAATTCAGTAAAAAAAACCGAACACCTTCATCATTCAATTTGTAGAAGGATGAATTCAGTTGATCAATCAGAATACAGAAACCTTCCTTATTCAAGTTGAAAAAGTATGAATTCAGTACCAGACTCGTTCTGTACACAGTTTGTAAACGGATGAGTAAATTTGGAACAAACCAAACTCTTACCTTTTACAGTTAGTAGAAGGATGAATTCAGTTGAAACAAATCAAACTCTTCCCTTACACAGTTTGTAGGAGAATGAAAAACCAAACTCTTTATTTACACTGTGTGTAGAAGGATGGATTCAGTAGAAACAAGCCAAACTCCTTCCTCACACAAATTGTAGAAGGATGAATTCAGTAGTAGGAAACCAAACTCCTTCCTCACACAAATTGTAGAAGGATGGATTCAGTTGGAACAAATCAAACTCGTTCCTTACACAGTTTGTAGGAGAATGAAAAAAACCAAACTCTTTATTTACACTGTTTGTAGAAGGATGGATTCAGTAGGAACAAACCAAACTCCTTCCTCACACAAATTGTAGAGGGACGAATTTAGTAGGAACAAACCAAACTCCTTCCTCACACAAATTGTAGAGGGACGAATTTAGTAGGAACAAACCAAAGTCCTTCCTTACACAGTTTGTAGAAGGATGAATTCAGTTGGAACAAACCGAACAACACCTTTACTCAGTATGTAGAGAAATGAATTCGGTAGGAACAAACAAAACTCTTTCATTGCAAAGTTTGTAGAACGATGAATTCTGTAGGAACAAACCAAAATCTGTACTCCTACAAAGTGTAGAAATGAATTTAGTTGTATCAGACTAAACTTCTCCCTCACATAATCTGTAGAAGGATTAAGTAGGAACAAAACACACGCCTGAACCATATGATTCATAAAAGGTTAATATAGCTGACTATTTGATCTAATTAATATTCTGTTATAAAGTCCTTAAAAATATTTGGTTTCGAAAGCTCTAGAATACGTAATGCGAATAGCATTTTCCTTTTCAAATTATCGTCTGTGCCAATAGTCAAAATTCTATAAGAAAAACTATTGATAGGCGCCTGCCAATAGTCATTTTAATAATATTTTGGCTATTGGCAGGCGCCTGCCAATAGTCATTTTAATCGAAGTGACTATTGGCAGGCGCCTGCCAATAGTCATATTAATAATATTTTCACTATTGGCAGGTGCCTGCCAATAGTCACTTCGTTTGCAAAATTTAATATAGATATTTTGGATAGAATTATAAATGCTGTGCTGCTTCAGGAATACACTAAGCGATAGTTGTTTCTCCCTAGTATGTCTACGTCGGTGGGTATATCGAGATAACGATAGTTCATTAGTAAAGACTATGTTTCTCAATTAATAATGATTCTATTTCGATGGCATCGGGTTACTAGGACTTACTAGTTCCTAAAAAAATGCAAATAGTTAAACAAGAAACGTTGTCCCTTTTTATACAGACTAAATGTCTGAGACCATTTTAAAAATGACTCGTTGGGTGGAACATTCACATAGAACTATTAATCTTAATTACATAGTCCACCGGAACATAACTTTTTTTTGATTTATTTTTAAAATCCATTTAATTGTCTGCTAACACAGGTCTGAAAGCATCGTACAAAGCAATTTTGTCAATCAATTAAATAATTTTTTTTAAAATAAAACTCTTGCAGACGGTGTCGGAGCACCATATATCGAAGGATATACGACTGGAGAAACATTACGACGAGGACAAACTGTTGAATTATCGTGTCGCAGTCGTGGTGGGAAGTTAGTATTTTGTCTTAAATTTCATTTTAATTTCGATAAAACCAAACAAAATACAGTTAAAGTCAACCAAATCTGTGTGTAACTTTGCTCCGACTGTTTTATCAGGTAGTTTACTCATCCAATCATAATGCGTTTACGTTAGGCTGTTACACATGTAAGCATGTGTGACAGTATGAGTGGGACTGCTGGTAAAACAGCAGACGCAAATTAAGGCACATATTTGTTGATTTTAATTGTATATTGATAATTGAATACTGAAGTGAATCCGGTACAAAATTTGAACGGTGCATTTTTTTCAGCCCTCCTGCACAACTAATTTGGTACAAAAACGGTGCACAGGTTAGGATGGCGTACAGGTAAGATCATTTTTACTTACACTTAAAATGTGGTTCCATTAAAGTTTTTACTAATGCTTCTTGGGCTAAACTTAACTGAAGCTCAGCATGCCTTTTAAGTTACTTTGTTGCAACACCATAACGTTCAAGAATCCATTATTCTAAGATAAATTTATTCATATAACGTGCAACAGAATAATAATTTCCTAATGTACATACTAGTTAGTAACAAGCAACACAGATCAGTGAGGTTTTTCATCGATTTTTCTTTTCCTAAAAAAAAATGTTACTTTTCAAACCGACTTAGGCTCTTAGCTTACCGAAGCACCGAAAAACTATGCATAATGTTTGCATTCTCTCACTATCTTGCGCGTTTCATCGGCACACATTACAGCGGTGGATGTGTATTTATGCCCGATTATATACAACACCAAATACACAAGGATCTTTGTGTCGATAATATCCTTTATTTAAATTCAATGTAATTGAAATTTGAGATTCTTCGAATTTACATTCTCGAAAAGCTAACACAATTTAAATGCTAATTTTCCATCCACAAGCTCTAAAAGCAATTCGGAATAGAAAGGCTCACACACATACATATATAAGCAAAAAAGCATACCACACACATACCGTACATACAAACGGTATAATAAACAATTAACAACAAAATATACCAACCATCAATGCCAAGAAAACTCCTCTTTCGGATATCCGGATGGTGCCTGGCTCGAATGTATACGTATTGTAAATTAACTTCTTCTTTTTTTCTTTGGTGGGTAAATACAAAATATGCTTTTGATTTCATCCATAAAGGACTAATTAAGTCCAAAGTACTCATTAAATATTTAGACAAAAATTTATTTTACCATCACCCATAGAAGTGAAAACCACCAACCCCCACCCGAAAACTCGGGCATAATCAAATGCAAAATCCGAAACAAGAATTTTCTATAACCACGAAATTATAACAAAACTACATCAAATATTAAAAACATTTTCCCGGCCAAAATTAAAATGTGTTGAAGATTGGGAAACATGAAAAGTTTTTTTTTCCTCTGTTGCCTTCTTGAACCAAAAATCCGAAAAAAAAAGTTTTTACTATTCTTCGGAAAAAGTGTACTGTGTGGCAAAGCATACACTGGATAGTACTAAAAGTTGAAATTAAAATTGCTTGTACACAAGAACTTTAATTAGTACGGAAACGCTGTACTGTAAATGAAAATATCTGTATGGTGTTGTACTCAAAGGCATGACATCTTTTTTTCCGCATTTTTGTACCTAAACATTTTATATATTATACGGCATTACGGCGAAGTTATACTTCGGTGAAATGCCAAAAATTATTAAATTTGCTCTGTGTATTTCACGTCATCTAAAATTCCTTTTTTTTATTTAACTTTAGAACGGCCGGAAGGCTCTCGGAAAACATCTACACATTTACGGCCGAAGCAAATGACAACAAAGCTCGTTTTCGATGTGAAGCTAGCAACATTATGTCACAGACACCCCTAAAGGTTGAAGTGGATTTAACTGTTTTGTGTAAGTAATTAAGTCCTCATTTCCACAATTTTTTTTTTCCATTTTCATTTTTCCTTGTGTGTAAATTTCGTAGAGATTTTGTATGGAACATGATAAAAATCTAATGTTTCCTTAAGTACGTTGATTTGATACACAGTGAAAGAACTCGTTAGATATAAATATATTAAGTCACTTGTGTAGCTTCATAAAATTGCCGAAACTAATTAAAAGCACTTTACAATGCTGCTATAATAAAGAGAAAACGATTTTTGATTTAATTTTCGATTGTATTACACCCCCACGCCCATACAGTTGCACCTACACATGTATCAATATCCGGACCGTCGGAAGCAAGAGTTGGCGATCCCGTTCCATTACAATGTACCACGGCACCGTCCAATCCGCCAGCTGAAATCAAATGGATGGTAAGCGGGCGGCAAGTACGAAATGCGACATCTAGAACGTCAGTTTCACCCGAAGGTAATATTATTTCCAGTGTGCCGTTGTTGTTGTTGTTCTCGTTTTTTTTTTCTCGTTCAGGGAAACCTTTTGTTGTTGGTTCGGGTAATTTTACTTTGAGATATTTAACGTCTCTTTTTATTATAATAGTAGATTGTACCGCATGTTTCGTTATTTTTTTTTCCTACCTACAATAATATATAAACGTATACACATCCACTCACCATCATGTAATAAACATTAGAAAGGAAACGACTTGGTAGGAAAAGAAGAAAGGATCCAGCTAACACACACAAAAAAAATGTTTGAATAATTTACTTGAAAATAGGTTGTTTAGATAATGAAACGTCCTATTTTTCAAGTGAATTATTTTAAGAGCGTTTCCTTTTTGCTCGCTCGTTTATATATTCTTGTTCTTCTGATTGAGTGGAGTGGAAAGAAATTTTCTTTTTTTTTGTTTAGTAGGAAAATTCACTTCGACAATATTTTATAATTAAGTAGTTTTATTTCGACGTTGTTTCCTTTCGTTTCCGGTGTATAAATGGAAATACACGTTGATGTTAGGAACACATTTTCCGCGAATAAAAGTGGAACACTATAGTAGCAAAGTAAAGACTCTCGAAACGAAAATTTATCTACACATCAGTGGGAATTGCTTGTGAACATTCCTACCTTTTTAAAAATTAATTGGCATTTTTGGCGTTATATACATAATGTAATGCATATCATTACGCTGAGGGTAAATTCCATTGTAGTCCGATCCTGAATGGAAATTCAACATTAACGTTTGGATATTTTCCCGACTTTTGAATTGAGTTGGTTTCGTTTGCTACTTTACGCTTTTCATTTCTTGGATTTTTCTTTAAATATTTTAAAAAGAAATTATTCGAGAAGGTAAGCATACCCCCAATGCAATTTTTTGATAGGAGAAAGGGAATGGCAAATGGTATTTTGCAACTGTTTTGATGGCTACGATGCGGATGGATCTGACGATCTTCGGTGCTTTCCATTTTACAGTGCAGTTCAACTACGTCTCATCAGATGTTGGAGATACCCCCTTTTGAAGTAGTTGTTGCATTAAATCCTCAGAGAAACTTTCCTTGTACGACTTTTGGAACTACTTCAGGGCAAAGTTGACTTTCGAAGTAGATGTCAAAGTTTGTTGCGAAAAATCATCGGGAAAATTTTCCTTTTCCGAATCTTACAACTACGTCAGCCGGTCACCAGACTTCTCTTTTTGGATCTAAAATTTTGTCTCAGTAGGAAGCCGGGTGTCAAAAATCTGTTTTTGCCGAAGTGGTCAATCACTTAAGGAAGCAGGAATGTTATTTGGTAACAGTGCTTCTTCCTCCATATTGACTAACTCTTTAAATCGAAGCTGCCTCTGGAATTTAAGGAATTCGATGCACTGGGAGTGGATGCAGTCGGTGGTGATTCCACTTTCGTACAGATTTTTAGACATGTTATTCCCGCATGAATCGAACACCTTTACTTATTAATACTTGGGACCAAGGACGTCAGCACTTCACTAGGATCATTCTTGTTCGCGAAAATCTAATTCTACTTGGAATATTTTGTTTTCGTTTAAAAGGTAGTAACGCAAAGTAGGTAAACAGACCCGTAAACTGAGCAAATGTCAACGAAAACCTTAGTCAGCGCTCCAAAAATGTACCAAATGTTTAGCGAACACAGTCGTGTGGAATTCCTATTTACGGAATTTAATTTTAAAGAAATAAAGGTGCGAAAATAGGTATGCCAGCACTCGAGGCACATAAATATTGTTTAAACGAGGACAATTTGTTTTTGCTAATCGTTAAACCTTACTCTCGATTACATTCCATTATTAATTTTCCCGTCTCTCTTTCCATATTTGGGGTGAGTAGAATTTCTAATTTTACGCTGTTGCAAAACCGTACACAATAAAATGCTCAAATTGTTCAATATAAAATAACCAAACCAACATATAATCCTTGTTGAAAATTGAATCATCTGATGTGTTTGTTTTTAATTTTACAGGAGGTTGGATTACAACATCTAACATAACAGCTGTGGTTGAACCGAATAAACGATCATTAGTCGTAATATGCCATGGCCTTAATATGCAACTAACTGAAAACGTAGTTTCAACAACAAACGTCAATATACTATGTAAGTTTTAAAACCATTTTCCTTTTCCATTTCTACAGATCTATGTATTTTATGAACGAACATATTATATTACCGCATTTGGAACGTCTCATTTCTAAAGTCGAAATTAATTAAATCGCTTTAATGACGCTATTACACTTGAAGGGTTTACTATATGTTTAAAATGGAAATATGTTTGTATGTATGCGCTTGATGGTTTGATCTATCCTACGCTTTCGGATATAATACAACCTAGATGTTTTATAACACAATTTAAGTGTAATATTTTCTGTATATGTTCGTATGTAGTGTACGTGAACATTTAAAGAAATATAAGTAGACGACATTATGTAAAAATAAAACGAAGTTTTCCCAGAAATGGCTTGAGCATGTGAAGCTGGATGAAGTTGATAAAGAAATATATATACGTACGCATTGTTCGTTGATAGGTTCTATTTTTTGCTTACTTCAATTATTCAAGTTATTCAATACATTAAGGGATCATTCATAAATCCCGTCCTCGTTTTTCCAGAACTAGATCCCTTTTGTTATGATTTTTCCGACATTTTCCGTATACTATCAACGTATGAGCTCCTACTCCCTACAAAGAACCGACGAGATTTATGGATGTCGCCCAAAAAAAAAACGTTTTTATTCAGAAATGAAACATTTACTGGAAATATTTTGATTTTCATAATGATCCTTCAAAATTCCATTATTTCGTTAATTTAACCCGCAGTACAAATACAGAAAAGAGTAATTTATGTAATTTTAAATGGAGACAAGTCAACAATTTCCACCGAATTTATACTCAATAAATACACTCATTGAGTTTACATTATTAATTTTTTTTAAATGAATTCATAATAAAAATTCGTCGAAACGCTTTTATGGTTTGATGAGTTTTAAGCGAATGAAAAAAATGATTCAAGTCAAAAGCACGAATTCATATTTGGATCGATTCGTGAGAATGGAAAGCATTTACAAACATGACAAGTACATAAATGTTAGTATTAATCAGTAAAGTTAACATCTTTGTACAACAATTATAGATTCGCGAATGATACCAAATCTACTACTTCGTTAGTTTAAACAAACATCTTTCGTTTTAAAAGTATAGTTTTTTGTCGAAGCTTTTCGCTTAGTATTGTTGTCATTTAGCCTTTTAGAAAAGAAGAGAAATAGGCTGAAAAATGGAGAAAATTGATCAAATAATGGGAGATCAACAGCGATTTTTGACAGTCAACGAAATAAATCGATATAACCAGACTACTTTGGCTATCTTCGATGCATACATTTATAAGATTTTAGACCATTAAAATGGTGGATTTTGCTGAAATTAAAAAAGTTAAGGCAGCCAAGATCGCTCAGGAAGACTGCATATTCCAATTTATCTCGATGACTATCAGTCTATATAAGTTCTGGGTTTGTACAGTTGTTAATTCATTCGCCGTAAATATATATTTACAACGGTGAGAGTTTCGTTATCTCGTTGTGAGGGATTTTTTTTGAAAGTTGACCAGACTCCGTCGGAGCTATTTTTAGCGTTGCTTTATTTACATGCCCAGATAGCCCTTGGCCCCAAGGGTCTAAAACCGCAGTCTTTTAATTTTAATATTCTTTTATTGGCTAGTGAACTTCCCAAGGAACTTCCACTAAAAGTCGAAAAGGATGTTTTTGGTGCGTGATTTACTGCCGCTATCGACATATATGTGTGGGGTTAATTGGATAGGTATTGTCCAGTAGATTCGGGGCAAGCACAGATATCTTACATGTCCTGCACCATTGTTCGAAAATAGCAAACATATTAATAACCGAGTTTTTTCTAAAATTAATAACTTGCTTTCGTTAATACACATTCACTTCTTACCCAAAAAGTAAGTATCCTAAACCTGTCACTACTCTGGCAAGTATGGTATCATTGTGAAGCTAGAAGCCTGTATTTGGGAAATTCCTTTTATTCTTCGTGCTAAAGTGGAAATTACAGCGCAGGTAATGAAACATTTTCGTGGAGTGCTACTACGAGAAAATGCTTGATAAAGACTCCATTATATTGCATCATTATCTGCATCTGATAATGTTTCGGTCATTTATTAAATCCTAATTATTTAAATGACATAAAATTCTTCAACTTGATGCAGTTAGTAGTTTGCTTAGTAAAATTTATTTCATTTTGTAGTTTTTAAATAGTTCAACTCTCATAATTATATTATCGCTTCCGAACGCTTTTCAGCTGCAGCAAAAAAGTTTATTTTTCTCTAATTTTCAGACAAAAGTAAACTGAATTTCGTTTCTAATTAAAAATTCTTCCTTGGTACAGAAAAAAGTTTTCCGTTTTTTTTTTTTATTATTAATAAACTACATTAGCATTTCCCTCCATTGTTTCACTGTAAATTGCAACAGGACAGAACAATTTGTGATATTGATTTATGATGAAAGTAAATAAGGCTCAGCCCCGCAGGTCTTGCAAAAAGTTGCTCATCCAAATATTCGTTCTTTTATGGAACAAATTAAATTATTCATCGCAAACTATTGTGTATACCGTAAGTACACATTGTCTACTTACAGGTTGAATAACTTTCAAAACCATTACACCGACTATTAAGGGAAAAGCTCATCTCATTCTTTTCCGTTCTTCTTTTTTTTTTCATCCGATTTTCTTTAATCAATTCCATGGAACTTTCAGTCAATCTAATGTTTACCAAAGTTTTTAAGAGAACATGAACGAAAAGTGTAGTTATTAAACATTTCATATTAAAAAACGCTTCCAGGGAGAAAAGGATTTAACTTTTTCAATATTTTCCACTAAACATTTCCAACAAACGAACCATATCAAAAGATGTTTTTCGTATACGACACAGTATTTTGTTGGTTATAGACGTTTTCATCTATTGTATGTTCTCTATCGCCACCATTGAACCCATCGCAGACGCTTTCTGTATTTTAAGGAAATTGTGTATATGCAATGCATACACACGTTTATGTATATATAGCGAGAGTACACGGTACAGAGTACCATTTAAACGCTTTACAACAAAAAAAAAAACCTTTCCTCATGCCAATCTTTTCGATTCATGTCATAATACCTCACAGATAATTATCTTTCGATTTTCTTTCATACAGCATTACATAACACACTTACATTCAATTTGTGTTTAATGTTCTTTCAATATGCGGCTAGGATTTATATTTAATTTACCTAAAAGGCTTATTTATATACACATAATAAAAAACATACACCATCCGTGGAGGACGAGGACGATGGGGTGTATGCGGTGACAGTAATGGGAAAAACGAAGTTGTTGAGAGTTTGCGATGTTCTATCACTGTGCTTCAAACGTATATCTATGTATAATTTGGTACAGAATTGGATAGGATGGGACCGGAGTTTGTGGGGTACATGGAAAATAAACGATTTGTTTCAGGGACGGAAAGTGAGGGAAAGATTTCTGATGATAAGGATGGGATTGTTAGGAAGCTTCAACTTTATTGAGTTTTTTTTCTGTTCGATTATTCTTACATTACATTGTTATAACCAGAATTTAAGTCTCGTCATAATCTACTTTGTTCAATCTACAGGGCATACTCACTGAATGAACTTTGTAATTGAATTGAATACACAATCTTCATTAAAGATACCATAGATACCAACCCTTTTACCATTGAAAATTTTTTGTGGAAAGTAAAATTACTCCAACATGTTTGATGTACAGTCGATGAATGGCTTAGTAATATGAATGTATTGAAACTATTCATCATTATCGTTTTGAGTAAAGCCCATTGAAACACCTATACATATGGTCTAGAGTTTGTCAGACGACTCTGAACATTGATTTCTACTTACAATTCAAGAAATTTCGTCTCATTCCAATCAACTCCTTGAACTCCACATGCTGATCTTAATTTTGATTTTCTAATTAATTTTTTTTTACAAAAATTGAATTGAAACCTGAGAACTTTTGAGAGAACAAATTACAGAAAGCATTGCAAAATCATTCACTACTTTCACATCTAGACATTCATTGTGTGAAAATGGTTTGGTGTTAATTACGTGTGCACTTTCAAACATTGCAGTGTTTTGACATTTTATTTTTCGTTCATTGCTCACCTGCTGTGTATAGTAAGCATAAATAAGCTTCACAGACAACGTGTGTGTTGTGTAATATACAAAATATGAAACGAAACCAAAGTAATTTCACGTGTCTAGCATTATGGAGGTTATCTTGCCTTCCCGGTTATTTGTTTTTACTGAAGGTGTTGTTTTTCGGACGTGTTAACTTCATGTTTTGTTCCAGCTATGAGATTAATTATTAGATAAATGTTCCGAGAAGAGAACGGATCGCTTCGAATGTTTATTTATTCGAATCGTTTCAATCAATTTAATTGTTTTCGATTACCCTTTTTTCGCATCGTTCGTTAACCTTTTTTTACGAAACGTTTGGTGATTTACAATAGAGAGAAAATTCAATTAATTTGCATTTACACAATATCTGAGATACTACTAATTCGACTTTAAATGACCATCACACGCAATGACTAAATTCGATTGTATGTCGACGTTTGAAATCAAATTCTTTGGTTTTGTGTAATTTTCCTATCTCTCACCATATTGACATTAAATTGTAGACAGGAAATTCCCGGAATTGATGATACAGAATCTTGAGTGCAGTATTCCCATGACATCACAAGCTTCGTTTACGGTTTACCGTTACGAGTGTCTATGTGTTTTCAATCCCATTAGTGCTTAATCATTTTATCTTTGCTTCGGTTTGGAAGGATCTCTTAACTTTCTGTAAATGTCTGATGTGATTCATCAATTAGCCTTTTTACTTCAACACTGGTCCCACACAGACCCACACATTTTATAATAAAAAAAGCGAAGACATTATGTGTAGCTTATTTTTTACTGTACAAAGAGATTTGTTTGTGAAACCAGCTGGAGAAAACAACCTACACATCTCAATATGAACATGCACCACTTCATTTGTGATAACATTTTGTACACCTGTCCACTCATCAGAAATTTCGCAATATTCCAAACAGATTCACCACCGCCCATTGAAAATTGTATATGATTTCCGCAGAGGGTCGAGTTATTTTTAAAAAAATGCAGATCTCCACTTCTGACTTTATCAAAAAACCATGCAACGAATGTTAAATCGTTAATTAGTTGCTGAACTAGAGCGAAGATTAATCTAGTTGCACAGCGGTTTCCACACTGTTGATTCATCACATTATGGTTCAAATAGAGTTTGGAAAGAGTTATCATTATACGATCATGAATTTATTGAATGCGCACTTCAAATGATTATCAAATATGTTCTGCTCTCATTTATCTCTTAAAAGTGGAAATATGCTTTAGAACGATTTATAGGTCAAAGAACGCATCAGTATTTTCATAGAAATAGAACTAACTCTTTGCATTCTGCATTTTGCGGAATTCAATAAACATTCGTTTTCCAATAAATTTTTTGTTCCCTCTGTGTGTATATGCATACCGTCCAGTGTGTGTTCGACTGCAAACATATTACTTTGAAGCTATAACTGGCAATATAATGAACAGATTTAAATTTTTAATTTTCAATATTTTCCCGAAACAGCATCAATTCATACAATGTATGGATAGAACGTGCAAAACATAAAATTGATTCAATATGTTGTGCATGTTCATTTCGTATTTGATTTAACACTAAAGTCGATGATTGTTTTGATTTACGTATGTACGTGCATTTATCATCGAATGTGGAGCTGTTTTAATTTAAAAAAATATTTACTAAATCATCACGAACCAATAACATTTTTAATATTAAGTTTGTGTCGATTTTCCAAAACACAAAAAAAAACGCAAAACAAAAAATCAGTAACACGAAACACGAAACCAAATTTTAAATATTTAAAGACAACACAAAATTTTACCCGCAATTTTTCCATGGAATTTCCCAAATAGATTTCCTCCTTAAAATACCGAACCGTGATTAATAACCAACAAAATTGATTTAATCCAAAACATCCATCAAAGTAAAATTAATGTTCAAACAAAGAAAATTTCAAAAATCAAATTTTCCCTAATTTACTCAATCCTGATGGTTATAAATTTTCCGACATAACCATGAACCGTCGCGCATATTTTATATTTTATATACACCCCACCGTCCCCACCCCCATCTCAACCATAACACATTTCAATTCATCGACAGCAGCAGTGTCGAGGCAGTGGGTATAAGGAAAATGTATATTGCTATAGCTATGTACGCTCACTCTCTGTTACGTATATAAAAATAGTTACACGAAAAGCTCATAATATCGTTCGTTCTCTTCCACTTCCGTTCATTTTACATCATTAAAATAAAGCACAGAATTATCCTTCTGTTCCTTTCATTGTTTTATTCTGCTCATTACAAACTCATAGCACTTGAAAAATGCTTCAAACTTGCTTACGTCTGCATTGGCCATATTGTAAAATGGAAACCGCGTTAGTCCCATGACTGTATGTAGTAAGTGTAACTGTAACTGTTGGAGTGCATAATGTCAAATCGGATTGGTCTGAATTAAAAAAGCTGGAAATTTATTAAGATTCGATGTTTTCTTGCTGTTTATCGCAATCGGAATTAATAAAGTTGGTTCTGATTCGTTCTGTTATTATTCGAATTCTTTTAACGTAACATTTTACGGAGAGGTATCATCTGTTATATGGATATGGAATTCAGGAATAAGCAAGCAGCTCTAACTGATGCGGTCTTTTAAGCCAAAGCACATGTTCAAAAAATGAAGTAAACGATTCGAAATCAATCTCTAGAAAATAATTGTAAATCAAATGAAGTAATAGATTCGATTTTAAAACTATTGATATGTTTGTTGTCTTTGAAAGGTTAACCCATCAATTACAGCACCAATGTATCATGATCCTCACTTTCCGTAACAGACGAAATGGGAGCCTGCGAAGATTGCATTAGCTGAGATTATTCTGTTTGACAATAGACAAGCAAGACATATTCGTAGAGTATTCCATTACCCAAATCTCTTTAGGTTATACTGGAACGTCTACAGTTTTAATCGAGGTTGTCTTAATGAATAGGTTTCCGTAATAGGATGAATGATAATTATGCAAATCAAAGATTAATTTGAGAAATATTTGAGAATATTTTCGAATGTGTGTCTGTTGTTAGAACGGCTGCGTTTTTTAAGGAATATACTTTTTAGAGGTAACATGCTTAGAAGGTCAAGCGATAGTTTTTTTGAGGCCTATACGTTGAAAAGAACTGTGCCGAGCACGCCTCAATTAAACAAAGTTTCCATTCCGATGGAATCACTTTATTAGCACTCCGACCAAAAAGTTTCACATAGTTACACCCAGAACGGTTTCTCTCCATGTACGCTGATTAAACATCTAATTAAATGTCTGAGAGCATTTTTAAATGCCTGTTCAGGGTGGAGCATTCACACAGAACTATTAATCTTAACGTAATTACTTGGTCCGGAAATATATTTTTTTTTGTTTTATTTTTAAAATCCAATTAATTATCTTCTACATGAATTTGTAAACATCGTACAAAGCCATTTTGCACATCAATAAAATAATGTTTTTTTAATACAACTCTTGCAGATCCACCGTCTCCACCAATTATTTCCGGCTATGTGGAAGGTTCAATTATACCCGCGGGATCAGTTCAAAAACTGCTTTGTGTATCATCAGGAGGGGTATGTACAATGTCTTTTGACAAGGCATAGCAATATGGTTTGAGAATATTTTGCAACGGTTTTTTTCCTTCTCCGTTTACAGAATCCCCTCGCAACATTGGTGTGGTACAAGAACGACAAAAAGGTAATGTTTATTTGGTACACAATTACATAAATGTATATATAAAGCACACATAATGTTGTATAAACAGAGAGGGAGGGTGAGAGAGAGAAATAGAGAGAAAGTACTTTGATGGGTGAATGCGGGGAGGGAATTTGTTCGACTAACATAAACACAAACGAAATTACAAAACCATTCTATTTTGTGTTGGGATATCTCGTCAATTATTTTCTGTTTGTGTAGTAAAACCCTTTTAGTGTTGTTGCCCTGACTCGGAATTTACTTTTTTTGGTTTGGTATTGGGGGAGAGATTTTTTTCTCTAATTTTTTTATGTTTAAAATTCCATTCATGTTGCATACAAAATTTATTTATTTTCGCGCTCAATTTAATTCTTCCAAAATATTTGCTTCATTCATACATATTCATATAACTCGCAACATTATTTATACACAATTTTGTTGGTCTTGCATCTATAAATGTGTAATGTGTACTATATAGGGCATCTATAGATAGGAAAATATATTTTTTTTAAATTTTATTTTCATTCTCTCTCCTTGATGCAGATAAATTCGGTACCGAAAACAGCCGATAAATCCGTTACGGCTGAGTTAACAATTTTGGCAAATGTCACAGACAATCAGGCGAGGTATAGATGTGAGGCTCACAACAGTGCCACCGAAATACCATTATTTGAAACAAAAACATTGAGTGTACATTGTAAGTATTGCCGTACAGAAAAAACAAACAATTTCTGTTATCTATCGCCTTTTTTGCCGGTTTCGTTTTTTTTTATTTTAAATTAAATTTATTTGATTCGACGTGAAGATGTGCAGACATCGACTCAAATTTAATTACATTTTCAATTTCCATTTTTTTTCGCTACATAGTTGCACCAGAAACGGTGAAAATACGCGTAGAGCCCGAGGAATTGGTACCTGGCATTGAGGCAACGTTGATTTGTGATTCCAGTTCAAGTAATTGCATTTTTTTGCCTATCAATTCAAATCGAAATTTCACGTTTCCAATTTTGTACCCAGGCAATCCACCAGCAAAAATCACTTGGTGGAAGGATGGGATACCCGTTGAAGGAGTTAACGGTACATCAAAATCTGGACTATGGGGTGGAACTGTATCGTCATTGGATTTGAGAATCAATGTTACTCAGGACATGAATGAAGTGGTCTACACCTGCCAAAGCAACAATGAAGCTTTACAGCGAAGCGTTCACGAAGCCATCACTTTGCAAGTCTTATGTAAGTCATACTTTCACGAGAAATTGCAATGCTTAGGTGTACTGACACTATCATTCCGTAACAGATCCACCAAAGTTCGTACCACCACCATCGTCGACAGTCGTAGGAGTTGAAGGTGAACCACTTCAAGTGGCAATGATGGCCAACGCAAATCCCATATCCATTGCATATACTTGGACCAAAGACGGTCTACCGATTCTTGCTTCGGGTAATGGTGTCGAGCGAATCGTATCTGAGGGACCTATCTTAAACATTACCAAACTAACGCGAAATGATGCCGGTATCTACACGTGTGAGGCGGTTAATTCGCAGGGATCGGCAATGATCAATATTTCTGTCATTGTTGAATGTAAGCATAACGGATCTGTGATTCCCGTTGCAGAATTGGATTCAAAAAATTTCATTTATTCGACAGACGGAGCAACGATAAAATCAATATCGGAAAATGTCATTGTTAATCCGGGCGATGAGGCAATGCTATCATGTTCGGTTGAAGGAAAACCATTGACTGAGGAGCACGTGCGATGGGAACGATTGGGCTACGATATGACGGTGAAAACTACTACAACATTTGCGAATGGAACGTCCTTCTTGCATGTTAAGGATCCACAACGGGACGATGTTGGTAATTTCCGTTGTGTTGCTGATAATCGAGTGGCCAATCCTACCAGTCGAGATGTCTTGTTGATTGTAAAATGTAAGCGGAAAGGTTGTGAATGTGTTCCCCTCGAACGATAAATTTAATAAATTCCCTTCCAGTCGCACCTGAAATCGACAAGTCTCTGTTGAGAGCTGCAACTGGTGCAGGTGAAAAGGGTCGTTTACCTTGTCGCGCTCAATCGGCTCCAGCACCGAAATTCTCGTGGAACCGAAACGGTCAGCACTTAAACGTTAATAAAACGTGGAAATTCAGCGTTGAGGTGAAACAGATCGACTCCCTGACATACGAATCGATGCTGGTCATTGACAAAGTTGCCCCAGCTGACTATGGTCTATACGAATGCATAGCACGAAATGACTTGGGGCAAAGCAAAGAGAACGTCCGACTAGACATAACATCGAAACCAGACATTCCGATCAGTTTAAATATTTTGAACACGACACACGATTCTGTAACAGTAGCATGGACACCAGGATTTGACGGTGGCATGAAAGCCAGTTATCGTGTACGATATCGAGAAGCCAACAGCGAACATTATAAATACGAAGACGGATTGCCGAACACGCACAAACTTACCATTACTGGTCTTCGAATGAATACGCTGTATCTGTTCTCCGTGATGGCATCGAATCCATTAGGCAACAGTAAATTTTTACCCGATTTGGCGAGTGCTCAGACAAAAGGTAATTGTTAGTTGTGCTGCACGTTTCACAATAACCAGACGCAAAACTTTTTACTAACATTTTTCTTCGAAACAAAATTTTCTTGTCTTCTTGCTGCCTGTCTGCACGGATACACTTAAAATTCCCGTGTCTCCGTCGCGTTCCAAAATTTCGAACACTCCTAACAAATGACACACATTCCAACTGAACACATGGGAATAACAAAACAAAAAATTGAATTGTGAATGCAAACATTTTATCCATCGCAACGTTAACCAGACGCTCCTCCACCCTCTCAGCCGGCATCATCACTGGGTGGTCCTCCAACAACTAGTGTAACACCTGCTGGCAGCACGTCTGGCATGCTGTTGTTAGTTGGTGTTGCTTCTGGTACAGCATTAGTTTTGTTAAATGTCCTCTTGATTGGTTGTTGTCTGCATAGACGTACACAGAATAGAATCAAGAGAGGTAATTTTCCGTTGCGATAAATAAAACACAATTTATCTGAGAATTTCCTGCCCGGAATTTTCACTTAACGTGTGTGTGTGTGTCTTAGTTATAATGTTAGTTATGTGACGGAGTGGTGATGATGGTATTTTATTCGTTTTGCATTAACCAACCTTTTATGCCCTCTTTGTTTTCTGCCCAATGACAAAGTTTAATTGGTTTTTTGATTAATTTTCAATTTTCATTATGGATTTTAAGTTTTAATTTAATTTTTTTTTCCTTGTGTTAACAGCAAGTCTTTTCAACGTTAAATTTGTTTTAATTTGTTCATTTTTCTATTTTCGTTGTTTTTTTTCTAAAGGGGTAGATAACGTTCCCGCTGAACTATTAGAGAAGGCTGAAATTCCAACGCTTGTTATCGTTGCTATAGCAATGGCAGCATTGGGAGTTCTAGTAGCTAATGTAGCGCTCATTGTTTGGTTTATTATTCGTAAACGTAACAAAGGTTTGTTTTTTTGTTTTTATTTTTATTTTATTTTTGGTTCAAAATCGCCACTCTTTCATTTCATTAATTCGATGGAAATTGTAGAATCAAACGAATAAATGCGTGAGTTGCTCAGAGTCTTATAGCAACAGTTTTGAAATAATTTAATTGGATGCCGGTCAGGTAGTACATACGACAAACGGTGGTAAGGGTAATAGTTATTTACATAGCTAGCGTCGCAACTTCGCCTCGGATCAACAAACGTCATATGAAAACTGGACTGTTCAACTACTCATTTTACATACTTTTGAGTCAATTTTCTTTTCATCGCTAGGGGTGTAATGGGCCACTAGGGATAGCAAAACTATGCAAAATTGATTTTCAAAGAAAGAATCAATTTCGATTGTATGTTGAGGTTACTCCGATTCAGGGTCTGGTTTTAGGAATTCTTTAAAATTCCATAAAATTGTTAAAAAGTCTTTTAATTGGAAATCTATGATTTTTAAGATTTTTTTAAAATTTGTCTTAAAAACAGGCCCTGCTAAGGTTGCTAAATTTGAAACTTGGACACCTGTACCGTGATTTCGTTAAGATCAGGCTATGGTAAAAATTCCCTCACATTTTCATGAATTGTTTTTTAATTAAACCTGAGGCCCGACCTAGCTTGATGTAAATTGGTGACTAAACTGCTGAAAGATTCTTCAGGGCAATTCAGGTCAGATCAAAATTAAATTAATGAGCCTCCGATGAGATCAGGCTCAGGTTAGCCTGATTTGACTTCAATTTGTGGTCAAATTGATTCCATTTTTGATTAAAGTGATTTTTGAACAAACTCACTCTGGATAATATCCTCTAACTCATTAGTATCGACCACTTTAGTATCGAAAAAAAAGAGTATCGACTACGAGTTTACTACTTCATTTAATCAAATTATTTTTGGTAGAATCTTGTACTTCGCTAATTGTAACATTAATCTTGAAATATAAGACTAGACATTCAGAGATTGTCGCTTATTTTTGTCGTTGTTGTTTTTAACATATGACTTGGCTTTAGGTGACAGTAAGAAAAGTGCTAAGGTAAAATTGTGAAAAGGGGTCGTACAAAAGAAAAAAAAGTATCGCTGGTACTACATGTACTGCTCTTAAAGTATCTTATCTTATCGTTATTTTCTTGCAAATTCAAAATTTATGAGAACCACGACGAGCGATTCTACAATTTCTGTCTCTTTACTACATCTTCTAATTAAAATCTAATTTTTTCTTCTCTTCCACCACCAAAAAAAATATCTAGAAGCGTCAAATCAAAACAGCAAATCAGCCACAATAGAAATGTATGCACCAAGTTCATACAACGACACTGTGACAGGCGAAACTTTGTCTAGTGTATCCGAGAAGAGTGATTCATATTCAAATGAGGGCAGTCAACCAGATTATATGGTAATTATTAGCAATGTATAATGAATGTGTGTGAATATACACGAAGTGTGTGTGTGTCGTATGGATATGGTTATACAAAGAAGCGATCTAAAAGGATGTGTATATTATATATGCGAGTCAACCATACCCATAACAAGAAAACTTTCATCTTTCATCATTTGTGCCTTTGATTTATTTTCGGTTCTGATATGGAGATACAATCTCTACATTCCCGACTGTTTTGTTGGACAAGAAGTTGTGTATGCTGGAGTTGACTTTATTCTAGATGCTTTTGATTATTATAAATCCATTGTATCGCTGGATATGTACGGCACAAAGTCCGCATTTGTTTGGAGTCGTCCGTTTGCTATTTAAGTTTTAACGGCGAAATGTATTATCATGTTGACTATATACACATTGCGACACATTTCAATTAATTTTAAAATAAACTCCGAAAGCACTGTTTAAATGCAGCAATGTGACATAATTAGTTTGTGTTCATTAAGAGCTAGTTTCTTAATTCAACTGGCGAATATAAGGATTTGTTTAACGACATTTCAATATATGCATACAGAACACAGCGGAACCTTAATTATTGTAAATACAACGGAGTTTTGAACACCGTCCCGTTACGCTGGAAAAGTTAAATTAGTTTTCATTACACATGGAAAATGTATATATTCAATTAACAACAAAAGGAACTAGGATATTATTCAATTTCTTTGAGTTTCGAGAGCATTTGTGCAAAAGTATTATACTAATAGTATTGATTTTCCGGCTGAGTCTTCAAAAGACTTTCATTCTTTCGTTGTTTCCCTTTTCATTTCTTTTTTTTTGGAAAGTTCAGACCTCCTCTTTATCGGTGAAAATACACAACATGTTTTCAAGTGATATATCAAATATGTCCTTGAACTGAGTGGGTTGAGGTTTTGTTAATACAGCAGACCTTAAGAAAACAGTTGAAGACTTATAAGACTGTATAGCACTGACTAGTACAATAATTCCACTCCGATTTATTGGAAAATAAATTTTGTGGCAAATGGCTCAATCAAAGGGTAATTTGTTCTTTCTACTTATATGGTAGTGTCTACCATAAGAACAAAAAGGGAAGCTTCAGGCTGTTGAAAAGACAAGGAGCTACTCGATATTCCACTTGAAAAAAATTTACGGCTGAGTCCGTACCGGCCATCAGGAATTATTATCTAGTAAACGATAGTTATGACGGTAAATAGATTGATGTTTCGATGTGTCAAGCACAACGTTTCTGACAAAAACAGCTCAGGGATAATAAAAGCTGTAAGAAACCTGCTGTAAGCCAAATCAGATGCAAATAAATTCCTAAGGGAACATCCATCAATTCCGTCTTTCATTTTCATTATTTTCATTGATCCTCTCGCCCGTTTCTTCATACAGAAATGTAAATATTGCGTGAAGAGACAGACCCACTTTCTCACCTTTTCAAAGGGGAATTGAATTTATGGAAGAAAACTCGAAGGAAATGCAAGCACCAACTAATTCTTCCCGAAATGGTATGGGAGTTTCTATCATATTATTCACTAGTGGGAAGAACCGAGAGCAAACAAACTACTAAAAAAATTGACTAAACGTTGTAAGGCTTGGAAAGACTTCAACGTAGTTTTATGATAAACTTTGCTAGCTACAGTTTACGTTCATTTTCTCTACTATGAGGGACAAGAGAGAGAAAAGTTGCTGCTTTAGCTCATTGTCATGTAAAAGTAAAGAATTGTAAGAAACGACGCAATAGTTTGTCCGTTGCCATTGGTATAATTTATTCATATTATACTGAGTTTCAACGACCCTTATTGCGCCTTTACATGTGAATGCATTATTTAAATAACAAAAAAAAATTCTTTCAGGACGAAACAAGAAAGAAAGCTGCATCAACATATCTGGTAGAAAATCCGGACATTCCTCCGCCTCGTTATCAAAAAGATGGGACACTGCCAAATCATCACTATCCCAACAATACTGCAAATTCAGGTAAAATATTTTTATTTCTCTCGGATCCGAACCGAAACTTTGTATTTTGTTGTGTGCCGCTTTTATACTTATCGTCGAAGTAAACGCCAAAATATCGCAAAAGTGTTTCCTGTCAATATATATTTTTGAAGGAAAAAATATTTTTTTCCCTCTCAATCTAATCCAAAGGAAAATTTTTGTCCATGGAATCGCATTGGCAATAATTCAAAGTTTCTAATGTCACATTGATACAGCCTGGAATTGTACATTAAAAGTGTGCTCATTCGATATGGGCATACGTCCAAAAAGTTTCAAAACAATAAATCGCTTGAAGTTTATTTTTGTATCCATCCATCGTAAGCTTTTCGTTTGCTACACATATCTTCGATACTTAAGAGAATACGAAATAAAAACGTATGAAGACGAGACACCAAAGCAGAATGGTTGTTGTATATACATATTAAGTTCGCAGAATTATATCGCTGCTGTGCATTATAATAGTTTTTATGTCACAAGTTTCACGCGGAAAAAAAGTTTCATTTACTTTAACTTAAATACAATAATACCTCCAGGGTGTATCCGTGTGTTTCTATAGTTGGTGTTTGTTGTGGAAGAATACAAAAACGAAAAGAAGAAGAAAAAATATTGGTACAGAACTAAATGGAAAGATTTTCCATCGTCTCTATCATCATTATTGAAGAGTTTTATATTTTCTTGCAACTTTTCTTATTACCACGAATTGCCGTATAAAAATAATTAAAAGTTTCCACTGTAAAACTGAAGCGCACTTGTTGCCGGGGCAGAATAAATATCAGAAATTTTGTTGTTTATGGAATTTTAGTTTCTAGTTTACTGGAGAGACGAAGAGAGAGACATGGAGTGTGCAGTACAGATTGAAATTAGCGTTAAGTGAAATAAGTTGTCTTTATACATTTTCGTAGATAATTACATGTCGGTATTTAGAGTTGGTGAACTGATGGAACGATGAGTTATAAGAAGATAAAATGAATTTCTGTTCGGTTTAATTTTATTTACAACTCCCTCGCTGATGGTGATGATGATAATGTTGTTGCTGTTGTTTATATATACTTTCAGTATTATATATGTCTGCCGCCGTAGCAAAACGTTAATTAACTCATCTGAAGTTACAATTGAATATGGAACATTCTCTATAACAATTTGCACGTAGTTTTATGGAGGAAGAAAATTTATTTGGAATTAAACATTTTAGTTTCGAAATTTTTCGCATATTTTTGCTGCACAAATTTTTTGGTGCAGTGAAAATTTGGAATATTTCGCAAAATATTTCCATGAAATGTGTTTAACTTAACAAGTTATGATGATTTCAATCAACTGAAACTCAATATCAAAAATGTTTTTAAATATAAATATTCCATGCACTAACGCCAGACTCTTATGCACAACGCTTGCGGGTATATTATGTGTGTGTGTTTAGATAAACCGGTACAATGTTGTACGGGGTACATAGATAAATGAATTTTCCCAGATTTTAAACAGTTGCATATGAGTTACTTTATATTAGCTATATGTTAAACTATACGAGGCGGTTTCCATTACATACATATTTCGGTGGAGTGTTTGGTGCGGTTATGCAAATAGATTCAAGCGAAACAATTTTTTTTTGGCTACCACACAGTATTGAGGTCTGACCAATAACATTTCCATTACTTTTTTCAGTGCACACCCGAACATTACCTCATCCACGTCATAACAATCACATAATGGATTCAAGATCCAGAGACGACCAAATGATCGGCAAAGGGTACATGCCTTCGCCATCGCCCGCACCACCATTAGATGGTTCATATTACAATATGAACAGTGATAGATATCTATCATACCCACCAATGGTAAGTTTATCTGTAAGTTGAGTCAATAGGAATAACAACATAATAAGCAATGGGTTCTGTCAGTCCTTTGTAGAAAGGAGATTTAGTGTTAATCTTCTGAACATACTCTTCTGAAGGGAGAGTAAGGGTTTTGAAACGTGTGCTGGTGATGTGTTTGCTGTCAGTGAAGGGTTAATGACAATCGAGATTTCCAATGAGCAATGTTTAATCTTGTACCATGCACTGTGTTAGGTTCATTCTTTCTTTCTTTATTTATTTATTTAATTCATCGAATCGATATAGTAATGTAATAGAGCACAGCATAGCTCCAGTTAACTCAAAATTATAATTTAACGCAAAACAACTCAATCTTAAGTCTTTGTAGACAGTGCCGGACTGGCCCTATGGGCGTTCGGGCGTTTCCCGAAGGGCCTTCTGATTTTTGTATGGATAAATGACGACGAAGGGCTTTTTGAGAAATTTCGCCATACAACGCCCGAAGGGCTTTCTTGAGCCAGTCCGGCACTGTTTGTAGATGGTTAGAGATGCCAGTTTAAGTTATTTTTACCTGTGAGGACAATCACAGGAGAATAATTCTCTGGGGTTATTTGATAGATTTCGTCAGTTAGCACTTATCACTGCTGATCAATGCACACAGAACTTGTACTGCTGTGTCATTATTAAAATCTAAAGCCCTTTTTAGGACCTCCTCTTCATCTTTTATTTCTTTTTACGTTCCAAACAAACTGATCCTTATTATGTTAGCTAATCATGTTAACATTGGAGCTAATTTTAGCTAATCTCTAGCATCAGAACCAAGTTTGATTTGCGTTGATTCTCTATGGTTTGAATAAGTCTTGAGGGTTTTGACTAAGCCGTCCTCCTTCCAACCTTTACCTTTACATTAATCTTACAACAATTCTTAAAAATAAAAATTAAAAATCAATTTCCTTGTAGGACTACCCGCCAATGGAATTTTCAACACCACCATTAGCTATGACCCACATTATGGCACCGAACGGCGGCGGCACATTACGTCGTGGTATGCGCGTACCGCCACCGGACGTCACCCATCATACGAACCATTCGAAAGCACCGCATGAAATGCACAATAATAGCAGCCAAAACGGATCACAGGGGATTAATAATTTAAGTAATTTGTCACAGCTATCGAATTCGGTACCGGTCAAACCGCCCGGCATCCTCAAAGATCCGAACCGGAAGCAGCACAACAATATGCAAATATTGAATGTGCAAAATGCGCCGGGCATCGGTAATAGTTTGCTGGTCGGCGGTTACGATCCGAGCACACACAATTTGAGTTCGTTTAATGCATCGATGGGGTATACGGACGCTGACGGTCATTTAGTGTAGGGCGGTAGATTAGTTTTTGTTTATGTTTTAAATGAGAGATGAGAGAAAAAAAAAGATTTCTGTGAATATATTGAGACGGGGGAGAAATAATTTTCGTATTAAAAATATAAACTTAGATTAGCCGGTAAAAATCAATACGATATCCCAAATAATATTTTTAATAATTAAAATGGAAAATAAATTTAAAAAAACAAAAAAAAAACAAGAAAACTGAACGAGTGAAAAATGTTAAAGATTAATTTTTGATTTTTATTAAAAACGATTGAATTACAAAAAGAACAAAAAAAAAATGTTTATAAAATAAAGTGGATAAAGGAGAAGGCGCCTTTACTGTTGTGTTTTCTTTTTTATATTTATGTAAATGAAACAAATAAAATTTAATGGAATGCAGAGAAACCGAATCTAGACAATTTTTAAGAAACAGAACAAAAAATGGGTAATTCATTGTAAATGATCTCAATATTAAGAAGAAGAAAGAAGATAATAAATCAGCCTCACCTTGGCATCTTAAAAATCGTGAGAGAATTAAATGTGTTAAAAATAAATGAAAAAAAAAATTAAAAAATTAATTTTTGCTGGGATGTGATCTAATTGCTAAAACAAAACAAAAAATTATTAGAAATTGTAAATAAATAAAAATTGCGAATTCAAAAAAACTTAAATAATTAAAATTAATTAACAAAAAAATGGAACGTAAAGAGTATAAGAAATCATTAATGTAATTTGTAATATAAAAAAAAAAAATTTTTGTTCTTTGGTTTATAACACGAATTCAAACCAAATGATTATAAAACAAAATGAAAGAACTCCATCCCTCCTCCCGGCATCACATCAGTTCATCCAATAAAAATTTCAAAGAATTTTTACGAGCTTACAGCTCGAAAGTTTAACGGAATAAAAGTCAAATTGAAATATCTGGTCGTTTTATATCAATTAAACTAAGAATTTAAATAGCTACACACAGTAGACCGAGAGCCGGTGTGCATTTCAGTCTCTTATAAGACCACAGTTTTGAAACCGCTGTCATATTGTTGAACTACGGCGATACGAACGTAGTATATTGTGCAGAGTCAATTTTTGTAGCGCTAGAACGCATGCTACAATAGACAACAATTGAAATCATTTTGCGGAACTGTTGACTTCTAGAACTTCTTGGTTTATTTAAAAGAAAATCCAACATGTCCAAAATTGTGTAAGTTGACAGTTCGCGAAGTGCTGTGATTGTCAATTGTAACAAAACTTATTCTCAGGCGTCATTATATAGTTGAAATTTGGGTCAAAATGAAGGCCATCTGTACCAATTGAAGAATGAAATTCGAAGATACAAATTTTATAGACAGTCGTCGTGCCTGACAGATCAAAAATTTGAATTTTATACTTACCAGGCACGGCGTACTTTTCAATAAAACAAATTATTGTCAGTTGGGATCAATACATTCATTTTGACATCAATTTGGATTTTCTACGATGTGTTGATTGCCGAGATAAATAGATCCACTAGAACTAGCAACTAGCGCTCCGGAATGAAAGTCTTTGAACAAATGTCTCTCGTACTGCGTGTAGTACAATAATATGGTTCCAATGGTTCCAATCCGTGACCATATAACGGACTGATATGCACCCAGGCTTTCGGTCTACAATAAAACACAATGGAATGGATGAAAAGAAAATCTTTTTTCTGTTAAACAAAATATTAAATGTTAAGGTAATTAATGTCAGGGATTGATTTTATAATTCATTTTTTTTATTGCTACGATTGAACCATGTAATTCCATTGTCTCGGGTTTGTTAAAGAAGGGAAACATATTTACGAATTAAGAATTTCAATTACATTTTCCCCCTTTTTTCCATTAAAATTACCGATCCGAATTCAATCAATTACAGTGCAAGCATTGCACCTACATAGAGATTGACGATTGAATCAATTAGTTTGGACTGATTCTGTTGGAAATTAAAAAAATTCTATTCATTGCCATCATATACACAGCTCAATTTCTTGCTGCGATTTGAAGTGAAATGTTTAAGAGACACTTGGAGACTTAATGACACAAATGATTTCTTTTTTTAAATGAACGAAATTGCAGAAAGGTTTCAATCATTCGTTTCGTTGCATTTGTAATAGTCAAACGAGGGATTAATTTAATCGAATTTTGAAAGAGCGAATGTTAAATTGGAACGAAAATTATTTTTGCAGAATAATTAAACCCTCGCTGCTGCTGTTTGGTGAAAATTAGTCTCTTCCACGCTCACACAGATCCGCAACCAAATATTTACAAAGTTCCACTCACAGACTAGGCTTTGGTATTGGTCTTCGACCTACTCCATTCTCGATTTTCTTGCGATGACGGGTCACTTTATAGACGATGTGGCCTAACTGCGGATCCATGGTGGCACCATTACTCTTCAATGAACATTTCAGACTTCTGAATTTTCATACCACCACCCAGCGCTGTAAAAATTCCTTGTCTTCAACTCATCAATATCATTGAATATTCAGTTCACCGATCATCCATAAAACGGGTACAAAGTCGACAAAAACTCATCTCAATCTCTCAAGTCTGTAATGGTTAAAAACAATAATTTTACATCTGATACACCGCGAGGAATTGAAAAGCCAATGTTAAATAAACGGTAGAGTCGTCTCAGCGTATTTACACAATGCCGAGATACTTTTTTCGCTTTGCCGTTTTGTCAAAACGATGCACACACAGTTTCATGGTGGAAGGAGGAATGTAAACAGAAGAGAAAGAAGCTCAATAAAATATGCCAATATTGATTGGTAAGTGCGGTCAAACGATTCGTATTGATAATATGCAACAATAACAGTTTTAAGCGAGTGGATTTATGGTAGAGAAAAATGAAGAAAAGAAGTCAATAAAGTTCAACAGAAAGTTCACTTGAAAGTTTGAAGAAACAGAAACCAACCAACCAAACTGAAACAAATATTTAAATAATTTTAACCTGTCACAGACGGCAAGCATATTAACAGTTTTACTATCTGGTCTACTACTTCATTTGATCAAAGATTTTCAAAGATTGATTTCGGAAATCTTTTACTTCATTTGTTTAGAACACGCTTTTTGATATATAAGACCTTATTTGCTGAAGCCTGTCGTTTATTATTGCTGTCGTTGTCGATAGCAGATGACAGCCGTATGTAACAGGTTGAATAATTTTTAAAAATTTAGTTTCAAACGAGTTACGATTATTGATAGATTTCGTTTAAATAGGCTTAAATTATAAAATGGGAAGAAGTATTTAAACAATAAAATTAAAAACTACAATTGCCAAAGACCTCAGAAATAAGAATAAATTTCTTTTAATTTAACAATTTAGTTTTAAGGAGTTTTTGTTTCGCAATTTAATTTAAAAAATTTTTTTTTTGAACAAAAATTTATTTTTAAACTTAAAAGCTAGTGCATTTTGGTTGACTTAAGTTACACCATTGCGAATATTAATTCAAATAATACTCACTAATCGAACAAAGACTTTTTTTTGTATATTTAATGAAATGAAAACATAGTTTTATCATCCGTTCTACATATTGTTCTTTTATACGATGTATTTTTTTGCCATCGGGAAATGGTTTACATAAATTCAGAGACGCAGAAGACAAACAAATCTTCAACAATTGAAAATAAAATCAAATGGCCAAATTTTGTACAATAAAACAACCAACAACTGAGAGTTTAACAAATTTCAAATCAACATTTTACTCAATTTTGCCAAAAAGAATTTTTATAAAAAAAGTAGCAAATCGAATACGAAAACAGAATTTAAATTTGTAGGACTGCTTGCTGGACTAATATTTTTCAAAAAATAATCCTCAAATTTTGATTTTTTTTACGTTCAATCTCTTTTCCTTTGAATGACAAAGTGCCTTAAAATCCCTGATAAAATCTTTTTTGTTTTATAATCAAAATCCTTGAGTTACAAATCTATAGAACTGTTCATGATAGGTTGATAAATAAAATGTTGTTGAAAGATTGGTGTAAACAACGAAGAAGGAAACCGTAGAAAGTATATTGTTACACCTTTGGAATGTTTTCGAAAAGTTCTTCCTGTTCCTGTTCGTGTTTTTCCCTACATAAATGCCGATTTACCTACTAAACGATGCCAAATTTATGACGATTATGCAGAATTAAAGTTTTTTCTTTTCTTTTTCTTTTGTATTAACGAAATATGTGAAGTCCAGAATTTCGATGGTCACACTGCTTTTAATTATCCAACCGTTTCACTGTCACTCAGCGCCTAATGCGACTCACAAACCTGAATGAATCAATCCTACATAGCTCTGCTCCGGAGTTCAAATCTTTGGGTTAGAATCGCACAGACTATTGTAGCTTTGAAGGGCTTAAGGGAGCTTTGAGATTACTTTGAAATCCAAAAATAATTTACGGTAGGATTCTAAAGCAAGGATAACCTTCGGAGAAATGATTCCCAAAAGATTCGCTAAATTATTTTGAATCTTTAGAGAATTTTAGGGATTCTTTGTGAATTCATTGTCAAACATTAGGCTTCCTGTAGAAGCTCAAAGCTTGAAAGGACCTTTTCAAGCGGCAGTGTAGCAGTTGACAAAAAAGATAATTGAATCAAGGCGAAAATAGTCAAGGACCATCTTTTGCACAACGTTCTCTATAAATGATTTTCTTTCTACAACCAACTACAATGGTGGACGAGTAAACAGAAAACAGTTTAATATGTCATTCACTCTTTTAGAAACGGCCAGTCATCTGTTATCGGTAACAACGACACAAATAAACGTTGAGCTATGGCTGATGTTTAATTTAGCAGAATGTATGACGAAACAAAAGTGGTAACAGATTTTGTGCCGGTCAATAGGCCATAACAAAAAGAGTGACAGATTATCAAGATTTATGTCGCAGACGCTTCCCATTTGTAAAAGAGGAAACGGCTACAAATTAGTGCAGAAGAAGTAATCCATGAAGTAGTACTGCCAGTTACATAACAAACTGAAGAAACTAAATGTGACATTTTGTGAGAATTAGAAGATATAACCTCAAATTTGGCTTTGCACTTCTTTTTCATAACAGAAAGTGAATTAAAATTAGAATTTAGTGCCAATAAATATTTATCGTGTGTCTGAGTCTTTATATTTTCGAACAACGGTCTGACTGTTCTAAATTTCAAAATCAAGGAAAAGAACAACTTACACAAGAACAACGATTAGAATAGAAATGTTTTTTTTTTATTTCTTTTTTTTTTTAGTAAAAAACGATTGAATTTCCAAGGTATAATTGTGATTTGAATGACTATAAGATAAAAAAAATATAGAATTCATTCAGTAAGACATTGTTGATATTAAAAGAAGAAGGGAAAAAATTGAAAATTAAAAGAAAAATTAGAATCCGAACTGAAAATAAAATTTAAAGAAAGAAAATTCATTTTATTATACATTAAACGATAAAATCATCACAAGAAATTTCAATAAATGTGTGCTCTGTATAAATACGTCGTGCAATAAAACATTAAAAAATTAAAATTAAAAATGAAGAAGGACAAGAAGAAGAAAGATCTGTAAATAATCTCTTAGATAAAAAATCCTGTTAAATATTTAATATTTTATAAAAATAATTAAATACAAAAAATAGAAATTATAAATAAAATAAAAAGCAGAAAAAAATTATATTAAAAAAGGTAAACTTTTTAGATAGATATTGTAATAAATAAATTAAAACAAAAAGAAACAGAAAATTAAATTTAATAATTGAAAAAGTCCATCCTTAAAGAAAAGAGTTGCGAATAAATATTTTCGTAAATCGTAAAGTGAAAGAAAAAATTGCTTGTCTTCAATTCCCCCAAAAAATATATTAATCCCCAGATCAATATGTCTTTTGAACTGTGACAGAATTGAATTGTTCCGTTTATGATCAACATTTGATTAACCAAACAATTCACCAATTTGGGCTCACGAAAGCACAGCAAGCAATTATATACTTTGACTTGACGATATAATTTTGTGAAAACATCATAAAATATTGTAAATAATGAAAATCATTTTTAAAAAATTGTTTTTTTTTTGTAACTCCCTATTGAAATTGTTTCCGTTTTTAATTTACTTCTCTAACTTTAATTATTACAAAAAAAAATTCGTTTTTAATTTTATGACAAAGAACAAAAGTAAAATGCAGAAAAAATTGCGAAAAAAAATTATTGTTGAAATCGAGATGTAACACAAAAGTATAGATCTAAATGTAAATTGTTAACTCAATAATGTCTTATGAATTCATATTATTGTAGTACTCTAAGAGCCAAGGAAATACATCTGAGATCTTAATAAACAAAAAAATTACTCTGTCATTAATAAAGAACATTGCATTTTCATTCATTCGAACGACGTGCCTTGCGACATGTCTTTCGATATGAACACGCAATAGAAAATTCCGTATCCTCTTTTATACATAAATGTTCCCAATTCTCAAGAGTTATGATTCCTCGATCATAAGGTGTCGAAAGTATCAAATTTTTCCGTAGTTAGAGATTCACGTCGGTTTTGAATCTCCAAAAATTACAAATGCTCGAAATCAAAAATCGAAAGTCAATGATGTCCTTTTTGCAAATACTCCAGTGATGATTTTATGAATTCAGTTAATACATTATTACGCATTATTCTGCTCACAGTAATTGATCTTATACTCAGACTAAGATAGAATGGAAGATCAAAGTCGAAGGAAAGAAACAACTGCCATTTTCTTTTACCTTTACCGAGACCTTTACAATGGTTTCTTATTGGTAAGTATGACCATGATGAAACAGAGGTTACTTACTAGGGCCGCATCCCACCAAGTCTCTATCGTCATCTTTCACAAGTGTTTAGTCTGTCTTGGTATAACAGGAGGTGGCGATTCAAACGATGGTCTATCAGCAATTCAGCTTATATCAGCTTATGAGCGAAGCGAGAATGAGTCGGATTGGTACTTCAACGTACTTCAAGCATGAGTGGTACTCTAAATAGAGTACTGAAACGGTACATTGTATCAAACAAATTTTGACAGTGTAAAAAAATTTGGAAACATTTTTCATAGAATATGGTACTGTATTTGGAAGCTGTCACTCAAAGGACCTTTGCTTGAAGTGCGTTGATAAAATACAACAGCTGTCAGAACATGTGAGTGCGTTGGTGCCATTCATGAATAAACACAAAAACTCTTCCATATGTTTGAAGAGAATTGAAAAGGTACTACATGAAGTTCGTGCTGTCCATAATTGATCCAAACGTACGCACCCCCTACAAATCCATTATTCCAACCGGTACTCCTTCTAGTAGAACAAATGGTTATACGTTACATACTAATCGTCTGACAATTGTTTCACATTTTACTTTCAACAAAGCACGGCAGAGTAAAATAAACCAGGCAAGAGCGGTTCATTTTCGAAACGTCAAATAAGGGACCTAATTGTTGAAACTCTAACCTAGTCTCGTTTTCGGTGGCCTTTGGCTGAGCAACTTTCCTTTTTACTTTCCTAGAATGTGGTGGTTTTATTAGCACCGACGATTCTAATTCGACTTACACAAAGAAATGGGGTGAATTTATTAGCACCGCCGATTTCTAACTACAAATTGAAACTAGAGATGTTACTCGTCTGAGTGTTCAAAATGTTCTGATCTACAATTATTAAAACCCGGAGATGTTGCTCGCTAGAGGTCTTTCTTTATTGTGATGAATTTTTCTTACAAACTAACGCATTTATACCCTTGTTCAACGGTTACTCGATATGATTTAATTTAAATGACAAAGAAAAGTGACTTAGATTGTAGACAAAAAGTAGAGTGATTTGACGCAGGATTAAATTAAGTAGAAATTATAAATCTTAGATAAAACATTTCATTCCAATTTCAACACTAATACACTGGATGAAAATGAACTCAAATGAACACTGACATAAATTGAAAGATTTTATTCTCAAAAAATATAGGGCTACTAGATTATTCAGGTCACTAGTCAAATCAGCGCTACTGCCTGGTTAACTTTACTATGTCGTGAACAAAGTTATATTGTTAAACTGTTTATTTACAAAATCTGCCGTCTAGAGTAGATTTTAAAGGCGTAAGGTGTACATATAAAGTCTTGAGTCAAGACTCTTGACACACATTCAGAAATCGATGAATAATTTCAGTAATTTCAAATGAATGGGCAACATTTTATATACTTTCAGAATAGAAGGTGTATGACAATGCAGTCAGTGGATCTATTACTTCAATTGTGTAAAGTATGTCCTAGTATTTGTTACAAAATCTATCGCTTCAATATTTAAATCAATCATTTCGTTATGAAATAGAACACTAGTCGTATCTCATCTATTATTCTTGACGCTGGCATCGATAACAGATGACAACAGAACGTATAACAACCAGCAACTGTCTTCTCTCAGATTCAATCAGATTGGTTGGTTAGAATGACCTTAATGAGCATACTCCTCCACATAATATATTCGATTATGTTACAACAACAACTCTCGTACTTAACTACCAAACACAACGAAAAATGTACAGACAGGCGTAATTTCCATATTAAATTTTGTTCTATCAAAGCTTGAAGTGCGTTGTTCTTTCAATGAAAGGAACGGTGGTACTAAATAGCCTCAATACGAACAACACACACTCTACGGATAATAGCGGCAGAGTCAAAATGACCCAAAACTATATCGGCTAAATTTGAAGTTTTTGGACAAAATGATGTATGGACGATTTGTACATTATCAAAAATAAGGGGCACCTTCCATACATTACTTTTCGATTGGACCACAGGTACCACCCGGAACCACCTGGAACCACTTGCAAAAATCAAGCAAAATTTCGACTCTGCCGCTATTATCCGTAGAGTGTGTGTTGTTCGTATTGAGGCTATTTAGGTGGTACTATCTACATATTATTTTTGTAGTCGGTACAAGAAACCTTCTTGAACTCACACCCTGAAAATAGCAATTGCAACAATTGCAAGAGAAAATGACGAGGGTTTCTTGGGACCGTCACGAGAATAGATCACAGGAATTTCTAAAAGAAAATCCCATTTTTCGAAATAAACCAATAATTACGATTAGCAGTATAACACCACATTCAATCCAATGCAATTCCCTCAGGTCATAGACACTAAGCCCGATGTATAAATAGTTTCATTTTCAGAAAAATCGCTAGACACAACAACGCCTGCGGTCTTCTAATTTAGAACGTCAACCACGTGCAATAGCTCATATTCAAAAGCATGACAATGAATGTATTACGTAAGTAATTGGTAAACAAAATCGCTAAAACATTGATTCGATGCCAGATTTGAAGAAAACACGACAGAAACATGAATGACCTTGAATTACTGTTGATAAACAAACTGGCGCAAGTGAGGAACTACGTTAACAGCGCTATCTCATTCTCGTTATATTCCGTCTAGCACATTTGAACGGTTAATTTTTAACATTAAACATTTCAATAATTAAACGCTAAAATCAAAATCTTTTTGGTTCACTTACTTCATTCGTCGACTTTTTTGAAAATAAGAAAAAATTTCAGTTTATTGTCTCACAGTAATTGAACTGGAAATGGGCCAACACGTGAGCGTTCGTCCACCGGAATGTCAACATTTCCCCTTAAATTTGCCCATCTCACGTCGCAACAATATTTGTATCGCTTGCACAATGCAGTTAGACATACGTTCTATCGTTCCTGTCTGTTTTTTCCAACTAACAATTCGGAAAATTCAAATCATCGTATGTTAACCGTATGATTTCGTAGGAAATGGGGAAGGAAAATTTGCTAGTACGAAAATACCGTTGCACTGTTAGCAAATATTGGCAAATTTCGTATTTATTTTCGTCATCAGGGGAATGATTTTATTGTATCAATTAACTGTTAATTTTCAATTCTAACAGTAAAATGTGGAAAGCTGGTCAATCGTAAACTCTTTTACTGTTGATGTTAAACTTACTGCAAACGGTAATCACAATATAATCCGGAAATCTATTTAAAATTTACTTCGTTTCCTACTGTAAAGTCTACATGTCTCGTACATCATCTCATTTTCAAAAGTTCGGAGAGTAATTTTACACATTTTGTAATTGTATAGCAGTCTTCTGTAGTAAAACATACCAATACGAGTGAACTTACGGGCCATATTTTTCTCTCCCACCATTATGTCAAAAACAGATAGAAAAATTTGGGCAGTTTCACGCCAGTATACTAGTCAAAGCACATCGAATGATTAATTGTAAGATCAAAAATTACAACAAAATAATCTAAAAATAAGTTTCTAAAGCACAATGTGAGCACAGTAAGTGTTGCTTTAGTGCAGTTTATGTAATAAATTGAAGAACTCTTACAGGCCCGGACTGGCCATACGGTGAATTCGGGGGATTCCCGATGGGCCTTTTGGATTTTTGTATGAGAATTTTTAATTTGTGGGTCATTTTAAATTGAGTTGCATGGAGGCCCCGATGGGCTTTTTCGAGCCAGTGCGGTATATAATGTGTAAACCCAAAAGTTAAGCCACATCAGGCCCGTAGCTAGGGGTGGGCTAGGGTGCTCTGAGCCTCTTTTGACATTTCGAAAAAAAGAAGATTTTTATTAAATTTCTCCAAACAAAAATATTTCTTTTCGTTCTGAAATGAGCAAAAATGAATTTCTGCAAAGGCTCTATACCAGGCAAAAGTTGACCGATTTTTAAACGTCGGATTCGTTCCTTACATCCGCCGTTTATACAATGACAACAAATGAATGAGGGTGATATGGATTTTTATTATGCGCGAAATTTTTGAAAACGCAAATGATTTTTGTGGATTTTTTTTTATTTTTATTTTTTTTAAGGTATTTCAGGTTTTAGGTATTTAGAGTGATATATATTTGATCACCCTAAATACCTAAAACCTAAAATACCTTAAAAAAAATAAAAATAAAAAAATTTCCACAAAAATCATTTGCGTTTTCAAAAATTTCGCGCACAATAAAAATCCATATCACCCTCATTCATTTGTTGTCATTGTATAAACGGCGAATGTAAGGAACGAATCCAACGTTTAAAAATCGGTCAACTTTTGCCTGGTATAGAGCCTTTGATTTCTGGCAACGGGCCTGAGCCTCATAACAGAAATTGTGCTAGCGTTCACTTTCCTCCCAATAATAACTTTAGTTTTTCAATATTTACAAACAAATTTGTAGTACAGAAAAAACCGCAACTAATTGACAGTGTACTACATGCGCTAGAGTGGAACGAATTTTCTTGCGAACACAGGAAATTTATTGAAACTATCGCTTTAAATTTGACTACATGAAAATCTGTAACCTAGCTAAAATGCATCTTTAGATGCTTGATTCAAAGGCCGTCGCATACCTTTAGTTTCGCTATGTGGTGAGGTTACAGTCATTCATTTCAACCAGTCATAGACTCTGACTCAGAGTGAGTCTGTAGAAATCTCATTAGTTAATTTTTAATGCAAGCTCAATCTTTTCTTGTGAAATACTAATTTTTACGTTAATTTGGACCTCTCAAGGAGTCTGAACGAAAAACTTAAAGCTCATGGCTTAAATAAAACTCAGATAAACTTTTTACGTTTTTAACGTCTTTTATATTCCACATCGTACCGCAACCTAAAGAAAATATTTTCGCTCACGTGGAACGAAGGAAACAAGCAAAACCTACAAAAAGTCAAAACTTTTAGTTCAAATTGAAACTATTAAAAGTAAAACTTTGTTTTTTCAAACATCTACTCCTTGTTTAAGCTTTATGAAACTGAGGCATAAATATCGATTCTATTACTTCGTTCGTTTCAAGAATTTTCAACTGATTGACGAAAAATCTATTACTTCATTGGTATTACATTCAACATGAATTTTTCTGTATAAAACCACATTACTAATCGTTTATTGCTCATTTTTGTCGACATATCGATAGCAAATGAGATGATGTCCAAAAGAGACTAGTGGCTTATGGCTAGTTGACTGTCACTCCTTTTAAAGAAAGTTTGGATACTGAAGAAGGATGACTGGGATTGAAATATCAAATTTTAATTCTGAACCTTTTAGTATTTACTTTTGAAACAAACATTATCGTTCACGTTGCAACATATTGAACCGGCCAAATCGATTCACCCTAATTCTGCACGACTCTCTTTTAACTTTAGTTTGATCTAGGCTGCGACGGAATCAACACGAAGTAAGTTAACGCTCCCGCAAAGTATTTATACGGAAAATTATGAAAAATCATAAATTTCAATAAAATCTCAACCGTCGTCCGCATAAATTTTCCGAAATCATTTTGGTGTTGTGTTTAACGTTTATGAATGAAATGCATAAAAATTAATTGTGAATCGATGGATTTTTTTCGGTTCGCCGGGCCTCGAATATATTTTTGAGCACAGCTCGTATGCCAAAAATAAATTTTTCAGTGGAGAATAATTTTTTACCTTCCAATTAACCGAGCTATGGATAACGGTTTTTTTGGAAAGGTATTAAGTTATTGTTTGTGGTGAATTAATTGTGAAATTAAAAAATAAATAAATTAAATTGCAAGAAAAAGGGAAATTAAGTTGAAATGTGTATGAGGAGAGACGGTCAATAGAAGTGTCCCGGCTTCCGAAAATTTAAATAATTAAACAACGTAACCCTCTCCATTCAGTGAGAAAACATAAAAATGAAAATGAAATTAATTTCTTAAAACGAAAAGAAAAAAATCATAAATTGCAAACCCCTGCAACCTAAAAATATAAAATTTGTAGTTTTAAAATCATCAGTTATGTTTGAGCGACCGTTTATGCGGCATCCAAAAATAAAGTGTACAACAATTCGGTGTGTTCTTGAGACACTATAGCTAACAAAACCATACATACATGTTGGTTGTGTAATGTGGAAATGTGAAAAATATCCGCAGGCCAGACAGGGAAAGCGAATAATACAAAATTCAAAAATTGTTGAATATTTATACACACAGAGAGTTCAGACTGAGTGTGGTTTTTCACAGGATTTTCAATTTTAAATAATTTAAAATTTCTTTTTTTCTGGTTTTTCGTGAATCCAATCTCTAATTTAAGTTTGTTTAGTCTAAAACAACGCATATGAACGTATAGAACACAAGAAATTGTGTATAATTTGAGATAAATAAAATTTAGAAAACCATTAGGTTAAAAATAATGCAAAGCGGATGTGTTACGAGTACACGAAAGTCATTTCAGCAAAAAATATTCTAGAATGTAGAATGTTTATTTAAAGATTTCGATGTTTCTTCTTTCCTTCATATTGCACGACAAAAATCAACCGGTTCAGTGTGACATTATCTGTTTATTTTCTGTGTAAAATCATTCAAGACTAGCATCAAAATGTTATTGATTTAGAAACGAAACTCACGTCACAATATAATGTTTTCAAGGAATCTGTCGATTTGTCAGAACCGCATGAGACCAGTGGGTTTTAAGTGACGATTCATTGGGAACTTGAATATTGATTACACATTTGTCGGATTAGATTTGTTGCCTCGATAAACCGATTTGAGTTTGAAGATAAACATTGATCGATTTTGCTTGCTTGATTCGTTTTACCTGCAAATACGTTTTGTGAATATTTACTCGAATTCACTTCATTTGATTGGCGCCCTGACTAATACAATAGACACTTTTTATACAGATTACTAGTCTACAACATCTTACATTGAATTTCGATTGAATTTATCGTGCTTTGCAGTCTCCATGTACACAAATTTTCCCAAATAAAAATCTTACATTAGATTAACAGAAATGAAGACTAGAATTTAAGGACTTTAACACTTTCGGGTTCACAATCATCAAGTATAACAGCGATGTCATGATTCGGTCAGATATATCTTTGATCTTCAATATTCAGGGGATTGATGTGATTCGAATCTATTACTTCAATAATTTTAGTAACATTTTGCGTTGACAATAGGCTCATTACTTTTTACTACTCTACAGGAAAAAAAGTTTATCAAAATCGGTTTACTAGTTCCTGAGATATCGGAGATAAAGGGCGTGATGTTGCCCTCGATATAATTCCACAGTTCTGTGCGTATGTAAATTTTACATAGTAAAAGTCCTAGATGTTTGTTCGTAAGTCTTTCATAATTATAAGAAGGACTTTTAACGAATTTTGACGAAATGTCAACAGTTTTCTTAAACCTTGAGCTTTATAAATAAGAATTTGAACCTGTCACAGACGGCAAGCATATTAACAGTTTTACTATCTGATCTATTACTTCATTTGTTTTGAACATGTTTTTTGCTGTATAAGAACTCATTAGTCAGAGCTTGTAATAGTTTTTCGTAGAACGATAAAAGTTTTTCAATCTCAAGGGTCATGACGACGCTGTGCTTTGAACATGCACCTTAGTATTATTACATATGTCATTTAGCTCTTCAAGATAACGCAATTTCATAAATAAAATGAAGGGAATAGTCCTTTTAATTCAAATATTGCTTCAAGTTTGACAGTATAACAAAATAAAATGTTTAATTACGTCTTCACTTCGCTATGTAAGGATATCCTAAACAACATAAGAAATACAGGTAGTCATAAACAAGAGGTACAGCCATTAGAATATGATTAACAGCCACACCAAGCCCACCAAAAACCTAAAATCAAATTGAATTTCATAATAGTGAATAATGTGATTAATACGATTCTGTGTGGGTAGTGTGCGCACTGACCGTTTTTTTATTACTTAATCTAGAAAGCATATTCTAAGTACACCTCTGAAGTGAATTCATGTTCACCCAAATGTATCATAAACACTCAAATTTTGAATAATGAAGGACGAAGAGTTTGATTGCACACTAAATTATTTTACGAGCGTAGAGCTCGGTCCTTAATAAACATTCGAGTTGCTTATATTCGAGCATAAACATCTTCTGAAATACGGTTCTTCTTTGCACAAATTTGTGAATGCAAAATTCAGAGAAATAAATTTTTATGTGATTCGAGAACCAAAAGCTTGGGGCTATGCGGGTATAAACAGTATTCACAAGTGAAAAAAATGAAATTCGCCATTGACCTACATAGAGAGTTCCGAAATGAATAAATTTTCGTTGAGGGTTTTTCGAACGATTTGTGAATTTACTTTGCGAAATTTAAAAGCTTTTCTGCTCGTTTCTAATCGTTATCTACCACTCATTTGCCACATTCAAGGTTATTTTATTTGTGTGTTCGTGCTCATAACATTTGGTTGCAACATTATCGATTGAACAAGATTTTATCAAACCCACCGTGTACCGTCGTGTCATGTAAATTAGATTCATGATTCGTATTTCGCATGGCGCTATTTAACCCAGCTCTTATTCAGCAGTCAATTCAAAACTATCGTACGTTCTTATTGTTGACCTCGGAATTTGTATATTCACATCTAATAGAATGAAGTACCTAACTCTTAGAGGGTCGATTCGAATGTAGGTGAAGCTACACAGAAAGACACCAAATCCAAACTTTGCTCTTGTTCTTTAACAGCAGATAAAAAGGTTTGGATTAGATACCAGGGGTGATGAAGAGCTCTAGGGCAGAGTTCTGCCTAATTTTGTATTGTGAAATTAGTAAGAACTCTCCATTTCGATTAAAATTTTTGGCCTTTTTCACCTTTAAATTAATTTAAAAAAAGACTTGCATTTTTAGGACATTTGTGGGTTTTCTGGATCAGAATAACAATCTTGAAAACCTAATTGAAGTAAGAGATTTTGCTATAACTCGGAATCGCTCAGTAACTCTACTTTATTTTGCAGCTACTTTCGAAGATTCTCAGATCAAACGAAGTAACAGTTAGGCATGTTTGATATTTCATTCCATTGATAAAATACAATTACTAAAAGTTTCCTATGTGCAGAATGAGCACCAGCTGAATATCACCAGCTGGTGTACAAACAAAAACACTTTATATTGTAAACAATTCAAAGACAACCTACACACAGTGCATTTCTACGTTAACGTCATCTATGCGCGCACATAACACGAATGAATGATGAATGAAGTAAACACGTTGTTAAGAATGTGTTTTAATTGTTTATCATACAATAAGCGTGTGTTAGTAGATCCAGCTGGTGATATTCAGCTGGTGCTCATTCTGCACATAGGAAACTTTTAACAATTGTATCAATTATTTCCCTAGAACCCGAATCTTGATCAGGGTTTATATTAGGAACTTGATTTACTAAAAAAAAAATCAGGTAAAATTTAGGTAAATCTGTAGATCTAGTCAATTTTTAGTAGCTTTAAAGTCGGGAACATTTCCATTTAAAAAGGTTTTCTTGTTGTGTCGAAAGGCACACGTATTTATGCTCCTAATTTTTATCGCATTGGTTTAGTAGTACAGTTAGAGACAGTGAAGTTTCAGCATGAGTTTGCTTCAGATGTATTTCAGTTCGTTGATCCACACAAACAATCAAAACTGTTTCAGACAGTCTGTTTGTACGTCTTCATACGGTTTTACCGTACTGCCACGCGCGTGCGTGCAGCAGCTTCAACAGTATAAACAAGGATAAACAGTTTTGATTGTATCGGTTGATCAGCTGAAAAACAGCTGCAGCAAATTCGTATTTTTCTTTCCAATGCTTTTATTTGTCAAAACTAAAATCCGTGTGTACAATGTCTACTGTAGACAGTCTACATACCAATAAATGTCGTTGAATTACTCATTCATTATCTTATCTCAATCCTCCTGAAGTCGCAAAAGAAGTTGCAAAATTCGTAAAAGGGAAATGTTTTTTGCAACTACTTCAAAAGGCTGTTCTCTCCCTTATTAGCAGTATAGCTCTGCATAACTTTCATGCTGAAACACTGCCTCTATTTGTAGTTCAGCTACAACTACGAAATTTCACCGCGGTCCATTTAGCATATTAAACGCTTAATTTACATTTTTGCACATTCTCATCAAATTTTGAAGCAAGTTTAAAGTCTCAAAATCACCATCGGGGAACTTTGACAATCAGTCACGAACTCAAAAAATATTTTTTAGACCTGATCTTTTTTGTAAAATAATCTGTGAAGTCTGGAGATAAGATTACCATATGGACCCAACTTTTTATGTACACTGAGCCGACCGTAAAAAATCGATATATGTGATGAAGACCGAAAACGACGAAATTTTCAAAAATCGATCTGGTGGCAGCAGAAAATGAAAGTTTGAAAAAAAAAATTTCTTCCATAAAATGATCAGAGGGACCAGCTGAGTGGATTTCCGGCTGAGCCTTAAAAGAACTAAGACATTTTTAAAAACCGCTACACCCTGACCAGCAGCCCCTTTCAGAAGCATTTTTTATTAAAATATTTATCAAGACCAATGCATGTATTAGGAGCGGACCATTTGCTGCGGCACAAATGAAACTGGTCCACAAAAAACAGCTTACAGCCCATAGTATGGTCCGCAACAATTTCTTAGGGCGAAAAATCAAAAACTGTAGATTTTCGAGTACATTGTACTTCATATATAAAGAACAATCGATAGAAATTCGAATTTTGGTTGAAAAAAATCGATAGATAGTATGAAACGGCCTTAGCTCACGAACTGTTTATTTATTTATTTATTTCATCAATGGCATAGGCCCCCTGACTACTTTCGGTATAATAAAATTGACAATTTGCAAATAACAATTAAAATAATTTAAATAAATTCATTAATAATGACGATATGCTTATAACGTGGTTGAGGAGTACAGCGGCGACTGTTAAGTTCGTTTGCGTTGTTTAATTTTACTGACTGGATGTACTCAATGGCCCATCTGAAAGAGAAATGATTAGCAACAGCCAGTCGACTAGACCAGCAGATATTTGCACAGGTCGAGTAGACCTGGAGTTCGTTTTTTTAAAGTCGTGAGACTCGATTTGGCTAATCATATTCTGATTAGAGTTAGAACCATTCAGTACAATCAACATTTAGTTTAATCGGAGGTTAGGTTTAGGCTGAGTTAAAATTATGACAATAAGTTAGTTCTTGAAAAAAGACGAAATTAAAGTTCAAAATGAAAGTTCAAAATTCACTGGTTATTTAACGTTTCATAAATTCACGAACTACAACGTCGTCGGGCCACAGTTTACTATTGACTATTGAGTGAAAAATGTTAGAGTCAACTGTGATCCGAAACGATACAAAGGAAACGCTGTTTATATCTGCATAGGATGAGAGCAATATCTTGCATGACACGTCTTCAGCCGATGATATTACGTTCTTCTGCAATAGATACTTAACAACGTCCTTCTCGGTAACAGACGGATGAAAATTGGAAACATAGACAACCCTTTGTCTCTCGGACGACATTGAAATATTTGGTGAGCCCATTGAATCGTATCGCGGTCGTACTGTAGGGTTTTCGACTTCATCGGATACCTGTGCAGAAACAGACGGTTTGGTCGGTACATCGGCCGAGGGACTAGAGCCGGCGGTTGGAGTTCCTAGTTCAGTGAGATTGACTTTAAAATCGGTGTTACTTCGCTGCGCCGTGGATAGATTGGTATCAGGCTGAGTGGTCATAGACAGTGGATTTGTTCTACATACACTAGGAGACTTGATAAAAAGAAGACTTTCAGGTTGCATTTCGTTTGCCGACGAAGAATTACTCACTGAGTCGTTTGACTTTGTAACTTCATTTACAACGTTAGCTGATCGGGTTACCAAAAATACGGAACTGTTATTACTCGACGACTTAGCGTTTAGAATCTGATTTCGATTACGATTACGCATATTTTTGGCAGCGATTAGCGTTCGTTGGAGATAAGATGATGACGAGGTGGAATTAAAGTTATTGAATCGAGGAGAAGAAACGTTGCACGAGCGTGTCTGAATTATGCAACCGTCACAGAACCATTGAAGATTCGGCATTTCACGATAGCACAATAAAGCATCTTTACTAAAGTTAACACACTCAGCGTGAAAGGATTGACGACATACTCCATCACAAATAATTTTATTTGGATTGCCATTCCGGAAACAGCCGTCACACACAGCACAATTATTCATTTTCTTGATTGAACGTTAAAACTCAATTGGAATGGAAAAAATATGAAACGTTTTGTGACGATGCAAAATGCAAAATTTAAAACAAAAAACAAAACAGAAGCGACGGGAATCCACTAGTTAGAAAAGCAAAAAAAAAATTGACAAACAAACAAAGGCGGTATTTGTCATCAGCTGGATATGTGAGCGCGCGAATCAAATAAATGACGTTGCACAGGCGTAAACAATTACGTTACAATAAATTATCCGTAGCAAAATTGAAAAAATAGCACTAATAACAATCCACACACGAAAAATCCGATAATTTACAATACAGGACGACCTTATGAATCAAATAAAAAGAAATAAAATTTCAATTAAGAGAATTAAACGAGAAATAAACGAAATAAACAAGGGCGTATGTAAAGCACGTCCAAAGCGTTCAACACTCACACTCACGTTTATTGAGTATTAATATTAAAAAACTGGTTATTGGTTATGTTAAAAAATTCTCTTAAAAAAAATTGCAGAGGTGATTGAATGGTGTCGTAAAGTTGCTGTAAATCTTACTACAGCCTGTAAATACTTTTCATATGCAGATTTAGCAACAGCTGGTGATGAAGACACATAAATGAAAAGATTTGTTATTGAATCCCATAGGTTTGTTCCAAATAACTGTAAACGCGAATTTTGACACCCCAAACCACGACGATTTCATCCATAGACGACACAACCTTTGAATTTTGCTGAAATTTTGAGGCGCCGTATACTTATAATGACAGATTTCAAAAAATTTTACGTATTGAAGTTGCTTCACGCTAATTTCGGCAGCTAATTTTTCATGAGCAATTGTTTAGGTTATGTTGTCTATGGATGAAATTTGACAATTCGTATGGCCTTGGAACAGACCTATTGTATATTGTGAAAATAGAGTTATTGTTTTGTATCTCCAAGTAAATTTACTGCCATCTGTATGCGAATCTTGTTATCATGTACATTTTAGAATTCAAAATTTAAATTTTAAATTCAAATAAATCAGTCTAACATCTAAAATCTTTGACTATGGAAAGAAAAACATTTCACAATCATTATCGAAGCAGCTCTATAGCAACCGCATATTGTACATAACGAAATTTGTCATTACATTTTGATGAATTAATTTTAATCATAAATTATGACAATCTTAGACATTTGTCAATTTTCATGTAGAGGTATCGTTTCGGCACTTCAAAGTTGACACTAATGTCACTTTTTATCAATTCATTGGTATTTCAAAATGGGCAAACTGACCGAAAATAAAAATAACTGAATTGCACATCAGGGGGTTTTATGAATAATTTGATTTGTGACCGGTTCAATTTGCATCGGAATACTGTGTCGTCAGTTATCAATAATTGTAGCAAAGGAAGTAGGAAAATTTCAAATCTTGTACTTCAATTTTTTTAACACGGATTTTACTATATTAAGAATTACATTACTCAGAGCTTGTCATTATTTTTGTCGTCGTTATCGATAACAGATGAATGGCCATGTGTGACAGATTAATTATCAGTATCGTGAACGTTAAAAAACTGAGAAAGATAGCTTACCGCATCTTTTCCAATTTATTTTTATGATTCGAAATCCAAATTTAGGGAATTTAACTAAATTGCGGATATTTCAATTTCGATAATATCTCGTAATATCTATGATACCTCTACATTCCATCGACGTAGGTGAAAGATCAAATTCACACGATGGCATTCATTCTTCATTTGGTTTGGTACATGTACTCTAAAATCAATATTCTGTTTCACATTCCACAAAAAGGGCATGAAAATTGTTAAGGATAAATTGACCCAGTTTTGTCAACCACCTAAGGCAACCAGCAACCATACAATATACAATCATTCATTATGCATGGTATAGTGCCATGAATGTGTCTTTTGAATCGCACAACACTACACAAATATAATTATCGCGTCCGTTTCGAGAATTAACTTCCGTCACCCATTTTACCACCTCTGCTGAAACGATGTATATTTAGCGAGGACGACTAGATTAGATTAGATTAGATGGGAGGGTGTAAGCCCAGCACCTAAGCCTCAGATGGGCCTGTTGTGCTATTGTACAAGTCTCTTGATCATATGGACTGTGATTTTACATCATATCTCTCCCGACTTAGATTGTTCACAAATCGACCGTGTGTTAACGTCCCATACGTTGTGAATTCTCCAAGCCGTGGGTGGTATGCGAATACCACAACCATCACTAATTGACCTGTACATTTTCCCAAAGATGGCGCTATCAACATTGTCATGTTGTAGCTCTTTCTACTATTGACATTATGTCGATATGGTTTCTTTTATGGAGAAAGCGAATGTTGGGTTTTTTGATATTTCCGACTTTGTTACGGTTACGGCTATTAGTTTTAGGTAATAGCAAGTGTCTAATCACCATAGGCCATGAGTTGCCTCTTCGTATAAATCGCCATGCCACCATGTGACTGAACTCGTTCTGGCGTTGCAGGTTGTAGCGTCTGAATGATTCGTATTTCGTCATATCCCTTGACATCCATACAACGTATCAATCAATAGATCTGTTAAACCTCGCGGTCATTTTGGAGTACAAGATAGTTTCTGTATCTTGGGATTGTACCACAGCAAATTTGTAAAAATTTGCTATGTGGTTTTGGGGTGTCAAATGAGAACCCGAAGCGTTTGTACCTTACCTGCACTAAAATTGACTGCCAGATGCCATACGGCAATG